>NC_056725.1:219081800-219164300 GCF_019279795.1 Protopterus annectens
GCAAGGCTTGTTGACCTACTATTGTCAAACACCTCCTAGTCAGGCCATGGTTGGTTGAATGAGACATAAGTCCATCATCCATTGCATAGTGCAACAGGAAATGGGCTCCACATGTGTGCCAGGCATGCTCTGGCCTTGAGCAAAAGTAACAGTGTGTGGTCCAGTGTCAGTTGATGTACGACAGTGTTAGTTCTTGTATCTATGCTAACTCCTCTCAAGGCATTGCAGGTGACATGGCCCAGAGATCTGGGGACACCACTTGGCACTACATGCTAGTTGGCCTCTGTGCATATACGTATTGCATCTACCTCCAGCATGTTGTAAGAAGGAAGTCATGCTAGGTGTCTGTACAGAGCACAGGCAAACACGTTAGGGAAGTGTAGTATGTACACACTGTTTTGTTTAGTCATGCTGTAGTTCACTTGCCCAAAGGTTAGTCCAGGTCCATACCTATGATGCCCTGGAGCAATGCCATGACATCCCCACATGGGGAATCACCATATTGAACCATGTGTTTACCACTATGGGTATCAACCACAGCCCCCCAAATGTGAGGTCCACCCTGGTGGGATCTGCCCACATATCATTCTCCTTAGAACTACTAGCACAGCCCCCCCCCCTTGAAGACAATATAGACATATATGTCACAAAGCCATGTATTACCTCCTGTGGGATGGCTGGCATAGCTTGACTGCACTTCCCCCTTCAGATGGAACAGGCAAGTATGCAGAGCTCTACACCCATGCATTTTGTTAGCAGCATTGCAACTGCATGGACTCGATTGTAAGTGACAGGAGGGACACGGGCTCATTATGGCACAGCAAACCTGACTGGTGGATACCTGCCATTAGCAAGCTGTACAATAACAGGTGAACACTGCTGTGTGACAGTTGGGGGTGAGTGTGCCTCCCTAACATGGGGGCATAACCTCCTGAGCTAAAAGCTGCACATAATGTTGTTGTGATGTTGTGTAGGCACAGTAAGTGACAAAATCAGCCACCCACACAACACTATACCACAACTCACAATGTAGTTACATGTGTGACCTCAAAGGACAGGCCCAGATTGTTGGTGAAGTCATACATAATGCTGGCATATATAATGGATCTGCACTTATAGCTAGCCTGTAGTCCCACACTATGTTAGCTACACTCCCCTGTCTCCACCACATGTGACACATGACATTCCTACAACCTCTCCCATAACTTCCATATTTACAGAGCAGTTCGTAACTGACCTCCCAGTGGAGGATACACAGCATCTGTTGCACATGCTAACATTCCAGGCTGCATCCCTCATGTGATCTGACAAGGATTACCAACTCCATTGGGAAAACCTTGCAGGCATACTGAAACCACTGGCTGCACCCCAGGTGAGTGGACAACAGCAACTGTTATACACCTGCTCAGAGGTAGTGTATCCATGAACCAACATAACCATAGACCTTTTTGTCTAAGTATCCATATCTGTATACCCATAGGGGCAATCATCATGTAGTTGATCAGCACACATATTTGTGATCTACACACAGTTGACTCTACACAGTTTGTATGTGTTACAGGGAGGGCATGACTGTTACACATGGTGGACATGTCCCAGCCAGTCATCCAGGACCTGGGTTGGGGACATCAGGGCATACTTTTACTTATTTATTTATTTTACATTTGTTGACTGGGCTAGTTTAACTGGATATATGTCCATTTTCAGTAGAGGCCCGGGGAGATAAGCTCCACATAAGCAAAATATTAGCAATTTCAGGTACAGATAAGTAAAATTGTAACAAATTTAGGTACAGTACTATTTTAAGGTGAAGAATACAAATGTTATATAGAAAAATAGTACTATTAAAGTAGCAGATAATAAGAAAGAGCTTGAACAACAAACAATTTTAAAGTAGCACACAATAAGAAAGAGAAATGAAAAGCATATTGGCAAATATAGCAGCTCCAGGTACAGGATTTAACAGTGAGTCATCCCATTTGTCCTATAATAGCTTAGCAACTTTAAGGTAGCATGTAATGAGAAAGATAAATAATGTCTCGATAGATATTTATATGTGAAAACAAGTTAATGTTCCAAGCTGCAAACTATACAAGTACATAATTAGAAGAGGATCCTATGTAAGAGAAAGTTGTAAAGACTGAATTAGTATAGGTGGGTCTACTCTCTGAGGCATAGAGAGATTTGGAATTAAATTGCAAATGGTTATATAGGTAGGGTTCAGAGAAAGTGGTGGTAAGATTAGTCTGGGTTACTACATGGGCATAACCAGTGGTTACTAAGGTATTCTCTGAGTTGTTTTTTGAACAGTTTCACTGAGGAGAGAGATGAGAGCTCCTTGGGAAGCAGGTTCCAGGATTTGCCAACAATGTTGGCGAACAGAGAATCACCGGCCTTGTTTTTGGATTTGACTGTAGATACTAGTACTTTATTGGCTGAATGAAGGGTTGTCAAATTACTGTAGGGGGTTAGAAGGTTAGTAAGTATAGGAGTATTTTTAGGAAGATAGAGGATCTTATGGGCAATAATAAGTTGTTGAATCTGAAGTTGATTATGAAGTTCTAGCCAACCTTGTTGCTTTAGGTTTTGACAGTGGTGAGTTCTAAATGAGGAACCAGTAACAAATCTGGCAATATTGTTGTAGGAGGTAGCTAGTTTAAGGTTGTTTTTGATAGGTTGGTATAGATGGGAGAGGCATAGAGGAGGGTGAAAATTAAATTGGTGTGGGCAATAGTAGTTCTAGCTGTTGGAGTAAGGAAGGGTTTAATCCTATAGAGGGAGCCTAATTTTCTGTTTACTGTTTTTATTGTTGTGCTAATGTGTGTGTCAAAGCTAAGATTATGGTCTCTTGTTACCCCTAAGAGCTTGGTAGATGGGTCAGGAGATATAACGATACCTTCATTGGATATAACTGTGAAGTCAATTGGGGGGACGTTTGTGTGGGAGTGAAGAGTAGTAGTTTTGTTTTTTTAGGATTCAGGAGGCGGCAATGCTGTAAGAACCAGCTTTCTACTATGTTAAGCACTGTTTGGGTAATGGACTGGAGTTGAAGTGTAGAGGTAGCCAAGCATATTAGTGTGGAGTCATCAGCATGTTGGATACATGTAGCTTGAGGAATGATTACATAAAGATCATTGATGAAAATTGAGAAAAGGAGAGGGCCCAGGATAGAACCTTGAGGGACTCCTAGGGTAATAGGAATGTGAGAGGATAGATTATTTTCCCAAAGCACAGCCTGTTGCCTGTTTTCAAGGTAGGATTTAAACCATTGTAAAGCCTGTGTATCTAGTGAGAGAGACTTAAGTATATTTAAAAGAAGCTGATGGTTGACCATATCAAAGGCTTTTGATAGGTCAATAAAGAGTGCTGAGGATAGAGTATTGTTGTTTCGGTTATTGTTAGTACAGTTGGAAAAGGATAAGAGGGCTGTGGTGGTACTATGGTGAGGCCTAAAGTCATGTCGACAGTTAGCTAGTAAGTTATTTAGCAGTAGGTGGTCTAGTAGTTGGTGGTGGATACATTTTTCCATTATTTTAGCTAAAGGAGAGAGTAAAGCTACTGGGTGGTAGTTTGAGAGTTCAGTTGAGTTGCCCCCTTTGTGGAGTGGGATAATGTGGGAGACTTTCCAGATAGATGGGATTGTTCCTTCAGTAATGGTTCTATTTATAAGGATGGAAATAGGAAAGGCTACTACTGATGCAGCTATCTGTAGATATTCTGCTGGTAGAAGGTCAGCTGAGGGGTGCAAGGTTTTAGTTTATGAAGAAGAGTGCAGATGAGGGACATTGGGACTGGTTGTAAATGAAATGAGGGGGTTATAGTAATCAAGGAGGATGACAAACTTGTGCTAACAGGAGGTAGTGAATTAGCGAGAGTTTAGACTGCATCAGTAAAGAAGGTATTAAAGGCATTAGCAATATGCTTAGGAGTTTCATAGGTGTGTCCTGTTGGAGTGGGAGTTTTGGACTGACCTGGGTGGACGAGTTTGTTTATGCCTGCCCAGAACTTTTGAGGTTTTTATTGGTGGGTTTGCTGGTTGTTATGGTAGAAGTTTCTTTTATCTAGAATGTCCCAAAGACATGCATCTGGAGCATTTCTCCCCGGGCCTCTGCTGAAAACAGGCTCTGTGGTACCTAGTCGGACTTTCCCGGTCAACAAATGATAAAATAAAATAAAAATAAAAAAATAGAAGTATAGATTTTTTGGTAGTATTTCTCAGCTGTCTAAATGTTAGATGATCAGCTGGGTTTTTAGTTGCTCGCCATTTGGCCCAGATTTTATTTCTAATTATAATTTTGTGCCTGGTCTCTTTTGTTAGCCATGGGGCAGTTTTAGTCCTATGTTTCATTGAGTGGGATGGGGCATGATGGTCCAGGATTTCTAGGAATTTGGCATTAAAGTAGGATACTGCTTCATCTAATTGGAGGTGTCTTAGGGGTGACAAGTTACATGCTTTCAGTTCAGTTTGGAAGTTAATAGAATTCAAGTTTTTGTTGGATCGCATGGTTTTATATAAGGTTGGTTTATGAGCATTGATCTTTTGTCTGATTATGTAGGTCAGTGAGTGGTCACTGACATCATCAGGAAGGATTCCTGCTACATAAGAGAGGGGGTGACTATTTATCAGTATCCGGTCTAGAGTAGTTTCTTTGTTGTTAGGTTTATGGATCCTGGTGGGGGAGGTTATAGTTTGGGGAAAACCATAAAGGTTTATGTGGGTAGTTTGGTTGGCTGAGATGTAGTAGTTCCAGTCAATATTAAAGTCACCCAGGACAATGGTTTCTTGTGGGTAGTTAGTTGAAAGCCTGGAAAGAATATTTTCAAGGGTGTTTATATTGTTACCTGGAGGGAGGTAGGAGCATATTGTATAGATGGATTTATAGGTGTTGATTTGGAGTTTAGAAATAAGGATTTCAGAGCTGCTAATAGAAGGTGGTTGCACATGTATTAGGGTTACTTGTAACTCTGATTTATATAATATTGCTTCACCCCGCCCTTTTTGGTTATTCGATCTAATCTCAGGATATTGTATCCTGGTGGGGTGATTTCATTGTCATGTGTTACAGGTTTTAACCAGGTTTCTGTTAGGCAAAGGATGTGGAAGGAGTGAACATCTAAGAGGGCATGGAGGTAAGCGACTTTATTGTTTAGGCTCTGTATATTGAGGTGAGCTATAAGGAGAGAGTTTGATGTTTTAGAGGCAGTTTGAGAAGTAGAGGGACTTGGTTTATGAGGGTTAGTGGTGGATGTGGTGTTGTGGCCATGTTTGGGATGGATATCACCATCTAAAAGTTTAGCATTTTTAACCCTATGTATGATATGTAGGAATTTACAGGGTGTGTATTTTGTTTTCTTAGGTTGGTTATAGTTAATGTGGACTAAATGATGAAACTTTGGCACTAAATAAGAGGGTGTAGAGGTAATATTAATGTAGTTTAGGTTAGGTGATAGGTCTGTCAGGGTTGATTGTTTAAGGGAATGGATGAAGTCAGTCAAGGTTAGATGTTCATATTTAGTTAGGACATAGGTTATAGATAGTAAAGGTAGGAGGGCAATTAAGAGAAATAGTATTTGGTATTTGGATCTGGGTGTAATGGTCATAGTGAATGGATAGGTAAATAAGTAGTTGGGGTAAGATATATTAAAGAAGATGATAGTGGGGAGGTTCTGCAAGATGTAGTAAGATGGGATATTGAGTTTGTAAATTGATTAAGTACTTAGTGATGTAATGAGTACCTATAAGTGGAGAGCTAGTGTAGTTAGCACTTAATGAGTAGGAGGATGGGATTGGTTGTATAGGAATGGGTGTGTGGCCACTGGAGATATATGGTTAGGATCTCTGTGGTTGGGTGGGAATTGGGGGTAGAGTAGGGGAGCAGAGTGAGCCCGCAGGGCGAACAGAGCAGGTCCAGACAGGTAACCAAGTAAATCAGCAAAAACCAATCAGCAAGCAGCTAACTACTGGGTACGTTATTTGGGAAGGAATAAGTATAGAGAGGATGGAAATAGTGGTAGTGAAAGTAAGTGGTAGCTGAGAGCAATGCTAGTGGAAAACAGTAGGTAGAGTGGAGAGATAGGACAGGAAGAAAGTTCACAATCCTGGGTCAGAACTTTAAATTCATTGGAAATCAAGGAAGGATAGATGTATAAGGAGCTATCCTGGTTTAGAATGCCATCTAGTGGTCAGATAGTGCAATTATAACAGAAGCATGTGAGCAGAGAGAGATGGTACAGGGTTTGCGAGGGCTCCTGTAGATAGTTGCAGGAGACAGCACATGAGTGAAAAAACATATAAGTATTAAGGGATAAAGAGGGGAGTATGGCTGCTGGGTATCCTGGCTAGGTAGCGTATCATACATACACCAGATATTAAGCAAGTGTTTAAATATTACCACTCTGTTGGATAACACATACTTTCTTGCCTCCTAGTGAACAGGGTTCTTAAGCAGGAAGGCAAGTCTTTTTGCTATAGAGGAGTTGGTTGGATTTGTTTGCAGGGAGTCCTTTCACCGGGTAGGTAGATCCATAATGTTTTAGTGTAGGATAGATGTTTCAAACTTTCTTGCCTACTAGTGAACAGGGTTCTTAAGCAGGACGGCAACTCTTTTTGCTATAGAGGAGTTGGTTGGATTTGTTTGCAGGGAGTCCTTTCAATGGGTAGGTAGGTCTGTAAGGTTTTAGTGTAGGATAGATGTTTCAAACTATTTTGCCTCTTAGTGGACTGGGTTCTTAAGCAGGATGGCAAGTCTTTTTGCTATAGAGGAGTTGGTTGGACTTGTTTGCAGGGAGTCCTTTCACCATGTAGGTAGGCCCGTAAGGTTTTAGTGTAGGATAGATGTTTCAAAGTTTCTTGCTTCCTAGTGAACAGGGTTCTTAAGCAGAATGGCAAGTCTTTTTGCTATAGAGGAGTTGGTTGGATTTGTTTGCAGGGAGTTCTTTCACTGGGTAGGTAGGTCATAAGGTTTTAGTGTAGGATAGATGTTCCAAACTTTCTTGCCTCCTAGTAAACAGGGTTCTTAAGCAGGATGGCTAGTCTTTTTTGCTATAGAGGAGTTGGTTGGATTTGTTTGCAGGGAGTCCTTTCACTGGGTAGGTAGGTCAGTAAGGTTTTAGTGCAGGAGTCCATCCACACAACCCCCCTAGACTGAGCCATGCCATCGGTCTATATCCCCTGCTCACACAGCATTTACAAAGCACCCACTTAAGCATCCATGATACTGTTATTTTAGGGGTCACTAAGTGGCCCATCGATGGCATACATATTCAACATTGGGACATCCTCCTCCAATAGCTGATCTGTAAGCAGCAGTGTTCAGTGCTGCTTGGAAGCCATTTAAGTACAATACATATGACTAATGACTGACTGTGGCTAACAATGTTGGCTGATGCTTGCAAATTGTGAGCACTCACAGGGTTTCAGTGTTATGTCAATGATCTACAAGGCATATTGCTGAGCACATGCAATTTGACATAGTAATTGCCATGAACTCTATGCATATCTATATGTGGTATAATTTCCATCAGTAAGACCTATGTACCTAGTAAGTAGCACATTATTCACAACATGTTCTGTACATACACAGGGGTGAAGGAACTGGGCACACAGACCTGGCCACACAGGTGTGCACTCATGTGCAACCACAAACGACCAGCAAAGGAGATAGTACGCCCAAGTACTTTATTAATCACAGTAACATTAAAAGATATGTCACTAAACCAGACCGGTTTCGGCCTTACAGCCTTTCTCAATGGTATACAAAAATAAATTGATGCAAAAGAAGAAGAACTGATTCAAGTTGTATTTTTATACTCCTCCCTATTAAATCAGGAATAGTTGGTATAGCCCAACCTAGTGTTTGGGATGTATACATGCCCAAAAAAACTTTTTTAAGTAGATGATCAAAAAACAGTTCGTATGCTATTATAAAACAAGCAGTTTATACATTGAATGAATAAATACTACTATTAATAAAGATATCAAGAAAGTCAATTCCATAGTAATATGAACACATATATAGAGAAATTTTAGAAGAAAAAAACATGAAAATAATATCTTGTAATTTTAAAATGGCCTGATTATGAAAATACACAAAATTCATCACGGCCATGCAAGAGCTGATGAAAATATATATACATGATGTAATATCTTAAACAAGTATTATAATAACAACCACTCAGTGCAAAAGTGTACATTGGTTATCCTTGTTAATCTTATAATATGCCCCCCTGAGCATATATTATCAAAACCACATGAGTTTCACCAATCAGACAAAACACACAAAGATATGGCTTTACACGGCATGTATTAATATGAATAACTAGACCTAACCTCTCTCATAAATGGTCATTCAGACCAGGCGGAAAGAGTGCCCCAAGCTTGGTGATCCAGTATTGTTCTATTCGATTCAAAATAGAGTGCCAACCCTGTTGATGGCTACGATCCCCTACAATTTTGTCAATGACCATAAACCTAAATTGTGCATTTGGATGTTTGATGGTGTGTCTATAGAGGGCATTAGTTTCCTTCTTATTCCTAATGTCACTCTTATGTTCTGTCATACGTATTTGGAGGGATCTAGAAGTTTGGCCCACATAAAATGATTTGCACTGACATGTGGCCAAATAGATAACCCATGTAGTACTGCAATTAGCAAAGACCCTCGTCTGGTACACCCGTTCTGTGTTGGCACTTGAAAATTCTTTCAGTGTGTATACTTGGGAACATGAACAACAATGGCCACAAGGGAAGGTACCTATGAGTCTATCTCCTGTTAAGGTTGTTTGTTGGTAGATAGCTCCACCTCCTTCCTTGTGTTTGTAGTGGGAAAACATCCCCCCCAGAGTTTTACCCCTTCTGAAAGACATATGGCAAGTTGTACCTAATAGTGTTCTCAATTCATCATGTGCCATTAATATATTCCAATTGGAGTTCAAAATATCTCTCACCAGCTGATGGTTTCTGCCGTATGTGATGACAAACCTGATTGTTGAATCCTGATCTTTATTATCAGACTTTTTATATTGCAATAAGGTCTGCCTATCCAAAGAGTTACTCCATTCATTTACCAAAAGGATGTCCCTCATTTTATATCCCCTGTGTTTAAATCTGCAACATAAGTCATTCCTAGCTGTTTCAAAATCCCCCCCTGATGAACATATGCGTTTCATACGCATGAATTATGATTTTGGTATATTGCGGATGGTGTGGTAAGGATGCATGCTGTTGCATGTAACAAAGTATTATATTGGGGGTATTTACGATAAACTTTGGTACTTAAGGTATGATCCTCATTACAGTATACAGTAACATCCAAAAAGTTAATAGTTTTATAATCATATGTTACCGTAAACTCGATACCCCATATATTATCATTCAAATACTGAATGAATTCCTGTAAATATGTAATATCTGCCTTCCACACCATCCAACAATCGTCTAGGTATCGTCTCCAGATGTCTATTTCAACAATATAGATATTGTGTGATGGGTCATAGATTAAACATTCCTCAAAATAGGCCATAAAAAGGTCAGCATATATAGGTGCAAAGGAAGCCCCCATTGCTGTACCTTGAAGCTGTAAAAAACACTCACCATGGAAATAGAAAACATTTTTAGTTAGTACATGTTCCGTCTTGCAGATAAGCAGTGTATTGAAGCCCGGTGGATACATTCCACATTTTTCCAACCAGTATTGCAATGATTGCAGACCAGCCCAGTGTGGGATACTGGTGTATAGAGATTTTACATCAAGTGTGCACATCACCCAATCCTGTTCCAGTTGGGTATCTGCTATTATCTGTAGAAAATGTGTCGTATCTTTCAATCTGGCCCTAACCAATGACAATAGTGGCTTGAGATAAAATGTGAGAAAAGCTGACAGTGGTTCTGTTAATGATCCGATACCAGACACTATAGGCCTACCTGGGGGTTTAGTAATGGACTTATGTATTTTGGGCAAAAGATATAAGATCTGTTTTTGTGGATCTTTGACCGTCAGGTGTTTGACAGCATTAAGAGTTATAATACCTTGATCCTCAGCTGTCTGTAAGAACGAATCAATTTCCTTCTTATATACTGATGTGGAATCTATAAACATTTGCATGTAACATCTACGGTCTGCCAACTGTCTTTTGCCCTCATCTAAATAATCCCCTGTATTCATAACCACAACAGCGCCACCCTTATCTGCAGGCAGAATGGCTATATCACGATTTTGCTTAAGTTCTGCTATAGCAGTTTTTTCCATGATCGAAATGTTTTGACCTAAAATGTTAGATTCATGATGATGAAAATGGAGATATTTAATGACTGACTGTTGAAATATGGAGACGTATTTGTTTATGGGTGGTTGAAAATCAGATTTCAAAAATCTAAACTCAGAAGATCTGTGAGAGGTGTCACCTGAAAAGAACAATTTAAGATTAAGATTGCGACAAAATGACAAAACATCATTGACTATACTGTATTCATCACTAAAGAAACCCGGAATAAAACCAAGGCCTTTATTCAACAATATAGTTTGTGCATCTGTTAATGGTACATCAGATAGATTTAAAACATTATCAAAGTTAACCTCAGCTACGTCAAGAGTGTTCGTATCAGATTCTCCATAGAATTGGTTACTACGTTTATGTTTGCGACCCCCTCGTCGCCTTGGTGAGTGTCTAAAGGGGTATAACTATTGGTTTTCTTACTCTTTGGTGATTCCCGATGGTAGCCACCATCATTATCCGTGTATGATGATTCTTCATCACCCGAAGTACTGGCCAGGGATGCATCAGTGGATTTTAAAATAGATCTAGGTCTCTTTCTGGGTTTCGTACCAAGTGTTTTGTGACTAGTATCATTAAACCTGACCGTCTTAGATGTATCAAAAGGGCGACCCCTCTGATAGTCAGTGCAGTCTCTGTTGAATTTGCGAATTTTACGATCCTTGGTCAGTTGATCAAAGGATGCCAAATCCTTCGATAATTTTTTAACCAAGGAAGAAAATAAAGGCTGAGATTCAAAACGTTTACACTCTTCACAAGAGCTTTTAACCTCTGTTAAGCATATATCCACCATTCTCTCATAGTAGGCTGTCAAAATTTTTACGAACATCACAGAGGATTGATGGAGAGCCTGGTTCCATTCCTTCGTCAGCCTGTCCTCCGACCTGCTCACTAAGGGCTGTAACCTGACCCTCAAACCTCTAGGGGTAATATCCTTCTGTATATATGCTTTGAATAATCGCAAATGCCATATATTGGCACGAAGATTCCTCAAATCTTTATTAAATTTATTAAAGGCTGAGTCACAACCCTCAAAAGGACCATTATTAGAGCCATTTTGGTTATTGCTTGACATAACATTGACACCAAATACACCTAAGTCATGCCTATCAGCACATAACCCATTCAAAATCTGCTCCAAATCCATATTCTGTCAGTAATTGAACCAGTAGACTATGATCAACTTACCAAGTAAAAGAAAAATATGCAAAAAAGATAATTCAACAGGGAACACACCAAAAATAGGAAGCCGTAATACTAAGAGAAAAAAATAGGAAATCAGCCATATAATACCAGTCACAACAATTCCCAATATTGTTATAATCCACTGAGGCATCCAACCATGGATGATGAAATTATCAGGCACCAGTTTTGATGTAATCACTATGATGTATAGTACATTATTCAGCAGGTAGTTGAAGGTAGAATCAACATGTTATCTACACCTGACACAGTGATATATACCTTACAAAGAAAGATTCATATTCAATGAATCATCACTGTTACAGTATTAACAAAAATCATATCCTGGTTATCATTCACATACAGTTATGTAAAAGATTTTTGATTATAGTCGAAATATATCTACATAACCATATTGGGTACACCGAAAACAACCCCTTGAATCCTGATCAATAGATAGGTTCAAGTATATGAATGGGATTTTCTTAATCATCCAAGTTGTAATGTAACATATATCAGATAAGGAAGATGAAAAAATATGACACTAATAACATGTTATATATGTCCATATCTAGTTCCAAATCCCATTTGTATATATATATATATCCCTCAGATAGTATGGCCTAATAAATACAGTTTCCCCTTAATAGTTATATAAAGCATAAGAAAGCACATAATGAAACCAGAATCTAAATTATACCATAAGATGTTTATCCTATATATATTTTTTTGTTATTATCATTCAGATCCTACTAATGAATAATTCGTAATTCGTCCTTGATGCACAGTATATCATAAATTTGAATCAAAACCCAACACTATTTTTAACCATGGTGTCCCTACTTCAATAACAAACCATTCAGTCTATGTTGTAACAAGTGAATATTAGTTGAGAATGTGTACATATACATATACCAATAGAAGGATATTATTATAAACTTAGATAGAATCACATCGTAAAAAACATTATCACCAAAAGGCAATATGTAAAACACAATTGCTATCTTAATGTTTAAATATAATTCTCCTATAGTATATATGTGTGTCCCCTATGAATAAACATTTTGTACTAGTATTAAGCAATCCAGTTCAAAAAATTAAATAATTGTCCGAGAACGACTGTACTGTGAAAACCACAGTCGAAATATGTCCAACATCCACAAAAGTTATGCAAACGTTCCCCTCGACCAGCAGTATGACATTAAGAACACACCATCAGCGTTTGGATCGTAACCATCTACAGAGTAATATGTCCAACACCTAAAATGATTCCTGCACCCGTTTCCCTCGAACAGCAGTATCCCATCAAAGAAACACCATCCACATTGAAATCGTAGCCCTTATAAGAGCATAATCAATGTTGAAAAAGTTCCAATATTCCGATCTGCACTCATTCACCATAAATTCCACCCCCTAGTTACGATAGATATATCATTAAGACACAATTTTTACATGTATCCCCAAAACCAAACCATAAGTCTTGGAGAAATATATAGATGTTAATGCCTTTAGTGCATAAATGTTCTTTTTGTGAGCTTCAAAAAGTCAGAAACAATACCAATGTCAACGATAAAGAAAAGAAAGTTCTTAGCGTAACGATTAGTCCGCCTGATAGGCCTAGTTCCTCCTTAAGGACTGAAGCAAAGTATACATCCCAAAGAGCCTAAAACATGCCATATTACTGGATATCCAAGTACACAGTCTTCTTCACTTAATACACCTTAATACACCTTGTATTATCGATACCAAATACACGAAAAATGTAGAGCTACCAACAGGAAAACCAGCGAGGCTAAATGAACAGCTGCAACTAGATGCTTCGCACGGACGGCTTGCACGGTCAAACCAAGGAGAGCAACCACAAACGACCAGCAAAGGAGATAGTATGCCCACGTACTTTATTAATCACAGTAACATTAAAAGATATGTCACTAAACCAGACCTATAGTGTCTGGTATCGGATCATTAACAGAACCACTGTCAGCTTTTCTCACATTTTATCTCAAGCCACTATTGTCATTGGTTAGGGCCAGATTGAAAGATACGACACGTTTTCTACAGATAATAGCAGATACCCAACTGGAACAGGATTGGGTGATGTGCACACTTGATGTAAAATCTCTATACACCAGTATCCCACACTGGGCTGGTCTGCAATCATTGCAATACTGGTTGGAAAAATGTGGAATGTATCCACCGGGCTTCAATACACTGCTTATCTGCATGACGGAACACGTACTAACTAAAAATGTTTTCTATTTCCATGGTGAGTGTTTTTTACAGCTTCAAGGTATGGCAATGGGGGCTTCCTTTGCACCTATATATGCTGACCTTTTTATGGCCTATTTTGAGGAATGTTTAATCTATGACCCATCACACAATATCTATATTGTTGAAATAGACATCTGGAGACGATACCTAGACGATTGTTGGATGGTGTGGAAGGCAGATATTACATATTTACAGGAATTCATTCAGTATTTGAATGATAATATATGGGGTATCGAGTTTACGGTAACATATGATTATAAAACTATTAACTTTTTGGATGTTACTGTATACCGTAATGAGGATCATACCTTAAGTACCAAAGTTTATCATAAATACCCCCAATATAATACTTTGTTACATGCAACAAGCATGCATCCTTACCACACCATCCGCAATATACCAAAATCACAATTCATGCGTATGAAACACATATGTTCATCAGGGGGGGATTTTGAAACAGCTAGGAATGACTTATGTTGCAGATTTAAACACAGAGGATATAAAATGAGGGATATCCTTTTGGCAAATGAATGGAGTAACTCTTTGGATAGGCAGACCTTATTGCAATATAAAAAGTCTGATAATAAAGATCAGGATTCAACAATCAGGTTTGTCACCACATACGGCAGAAACCATCAGCTGGTGAGAGATATTTTGAACTCCAATTGGAATATATTAATGGCACATGATGAATTGAGAACACTATTAGGTACAACTTGCCATATGCCTTTCAGAAGGGGTAAAACTCTGGGGGGGATGTTTTCCCACTACAAACACAAGGAAGGAGGAGGAGCTATCTACCAACAAACAACCTTAACAGGAGATAGACTCATAGGTACCTTCCCTTGTGGCCATTGTTGTTCGTGTTCCCAAGTATACACACTGAAAGAATTTTCAAGTGCCAACACAGAACGGGTGTACCAGACGAGGGTCTTTGCTAATTGCAGTACTACATGGGTTATCTATTTGGCCACATGTCAGTGCAAATCATTTTATGTGGGCCAAACTTCTAGATCCCTCCGAATACGTATGACAGAACATAAGAGTGACATTAGGAATAAGAAGGAAACTAATGCCCTCTATAGACACACCATCAAACATCCAAATGCACAATTTAGGTTTATGGTCATTGACAAAATTGTAGGGGATCGTAGCCATCAACAGGGTTGGCACTTTATTTTGAATCGAAAAGAACTATACTGGATCACCAAGCTTGGGGCATTCTTTCCGCCTGGTCTGAATGACCATTTATGAGAGAGGTTAGGTCTAGTTATTCATATTAATACATGCCGTGTAAAGCCATATCTTTGTGTGTTTTGTCTGATTGGTGAAACTCATGTGGTTTTGATAATATATGCTCAGGGGGGCATATTATAAGATTAACAAGGATAACCAATGTACACTTTTGCACTGAGTGGTTGTTATTATAATACTTGTTTAAGATATTACATCATGTATATATATTTTCATCAGCTCTTGCATGGCCGTGATGAATTTTGTGTATTTTCATAATCAGGCCATTTTAAAATTACAAGATATTATTTTCATGTTTTTTTCTTCTAAAATTTCTCTATATATGTGTTCATATTACTATGGAATTGACTTTCTTGATATCTTTATTAATAGTAGTATTTATTCATTCAATGTATAAACTGCTTGTTTTATAATAGCATACGAACTGTTTTTTGATCATCTACTTAAAAAAGTTTTTTTGGGCATGTATACATCCCAAACACTAGGTTGGGCTATACCAACTATTCCTGATTTAATAGGGAGGAGTATAAAAATACAACTTGAATCAGTTCTTCTTCTTTTGCATCAATTTATTTTTGTATACCACTGAGAAAGGCTGTAAGGCCGAAAACGGTCTGGTTTAGTGACATATCTTTTAATGTTAATGTGATTAATAAAGTACTTGGGCGTACTATCTCCTTTGCTGGTCGTTTGTGGTTGCTCTCCTTGGTTTGACCGTGCAAGCCGTCTGTGCGAAGCATCTAGTTGCAGCTGTTCATTTAGCCTCGCTGGTGGTTCCTGTTGGTAGCTCTACATTTTTCGTGTATTTGGTATCGATAATACAAGGTGTATTAAGGTGTATTAAGTGATGAAGACTGTGTACTTGGATATCCAGTAATACGGCATGTTTTAGGCTCTTTGGGATGTATACTTTGCTTCAGTCCTTAAGGAGGAACTAGGCCTATCAGGCGGACTAATCGTTACGCTAAGAACTTTCTTTTCTTTATCGTTGACATTGGTATTGTTTCTGACTTTTTGAAGCTCACAAAAGGAACATTTATGCACTAAAGGCATTAACATCTATATATTTCTCCAAGACTTATGGTTTGGTTTTGGGGATACATGTAAAAATTGTGTCTTAATGATATATCTATCATAACTAGGGGGTGGAATTTATGGTGAATGAGTGCAGATCGGAATATTGGAACTTTTTCAACATTGATTATGCTCTTATAAGGGCTACGATTTCAATGTGGATGGTGTTTCTTTGATGGGATACTGCTGTTCGAGGAAGCGGGTGCAGGAATCGTTTTAGGTGTTGGACATATTACTCTGTAGATGGTTACGATCCAAACGCTGATGGTGTGTTCTTAATGTCATACTGCTGGTCGAGGGGAACGTTTGCATAACTTTTGTGGATGTTGGACATATTTCAACTGTGGTTTTCACAGTACAGTCGTTCTCGGACAATTATTTAATTTTTTGAACTGGATTGCTTAATACTAGTACAAAATGTTTATTCATAGGGGACACACATATATACTATAGGAGAATTATATTTAAATGTTAAGATAGCAATTGTGTTTTACATATTGCCTTTTGGTGATAATGTTTTTTACGATGTGATTCTAAGTTTATAATAATATCCTTCTATTGGTATATGTATATGTACACATTCTCAACTAATACTCAGATGTTACAACATAGACTGAATGGTTTGTTATTGAAGTAGGGACACCATGGTTAAAAATATTGTTGGTTTTTGATTCAAATTTATGATATACTGTGCATCAAGGACGAATTATGAATTATTCATTAGTAGGATCTGAATGATAATAACAAAAAAATATATATAGGATAAACATCTTATGGTATAATTTAGATTCTGGTTTCATTATGTGCTTTCTTATGCTTTATATAACTATTAAGGGGAAACTGTATTTATTAGGCCATACTATCTGAGGGATATATATATATACAAATTGGATTTGGAACTAGATATGGACATATATAACATGTTATTAGTGTCATATTTTTTCATCTTCCTTATCTGATATATGTTACATTACAACTTGGATGATTAAGAAAATCCCATTCATATACTTGAACCTATCTATTGATCAGGATTCAAGGGGTTGTTTTCGGTGTACCCAATATGGTTATGTAGATATATTTCGACTATAATCAAAAATCTTTTACATAACTGTATGTGAATGATAACCAGGATACGATTTTTGTTAATACCGTAACAGTGATGATTCATTGAATATGAATCTTTCTTTGTAAGGTATATATCACTGTGTGAGGTGTAGATAACATGTTGATTCTACCTTCAACTACCTGCTGAATAATGTACTATACATCATAGTGATTACATCAAAACTGGTGCCTGATAATTTCATCATCCATGGTTGGATGCCTCAGTGGATTATAACAATATTGGGAATTATTGTGACTGGTATTATATGGCTGATTTCCTATTTTTTTCTCTTAGTATTACGGCTTCCTATTTTTGGTGTGTTCTCTGTTGAATTATCTTTTTTGCATATTTTTCTTTTACTTGGTAAGTTGATCATAGTCTACTGGTTCAATTACTGACAGAATACGGATTTGGAGCAGATTTTGAATGGGTTATGTGCTGATAGGCATGACTTAGGTGTATTTGGTGTCAATGTTATGTCAAGCAATAACCAAAATGGCTCTAATAATGGTCCTTTTGAGGGTTGTGACTCAGCCTTTAATAAATTTAATAAAGATTTGAGGAATCTTCGTGCCAATATATGGCATTTGCGATTATTCAAAGCATATATACAGAAGGATATTACCCCTAGAGGTTTGAGGGTCAGGTTACAGCCCTTAGTGAGCAGGTCAGAGGACAGGCTGATGAAGGAATGGAACCAGGCTCTCCATCAATCCTCTATGATGTTCGTAAAAATTTTGACAGCCTACTATGAGAGAATGGTGGATATATGCTTAACAGAGGTTAAAAGCTCTTGTGAAGAGTGTAAACATTTTAAATCTCAGCCTTTATTTTCTTCCTTGGTTAAAAAATTATCGAAGGATTTGGCATCCTTTGATCAACTGACCAAGGATCATAAAATTCGCAAATTCAACAGAGACTGCACTGACTATCAGAGGGGTCACCCTTTTGATACATCTAAGATGGTCAGGTTTAATGATACTAGTCACAAAACACTTGGTACGAAACCCAGAAAGAGACCTAGATCTATTTTAATATCCACTGATGCATCCCTGGCCAGTACTTCGGGTGATGAAGAATCATCATACACGGATAATGATGGTGGCTACCATCGGGAATCACCAAAGAGTAAGAAAACCAATAGTTATACCCCTTTAGACACTCACCAAGGCGACGAGGGGGTCGCAAACATAAACGTAGTAACCAATTCTATGGAGAATCTGATACAAACACTCTTGACGTAGCTGAGGTTAACTTTGATAATGTTTTAAATCTATCTGATGTACCATTAACAGATGCACAAACTATATTGTTGAATAAAGGCCTTGGTTTTATTCCGGGTTTCTTTAGTGATGAATACAGTATAGTCAATGATGTTTTGTCATTTTGTCGCAATCTTAATCTTAAATTGTTCTTTTCAGGTGACACCTCTCACAGATCTTCTGAGTTTAGATTTTTGAAATCTGATTTTCAACCACCCATAAACAAATATGTCTCCATATTTCAACAGTCAGTCATTAAATATCTCCATTTTCATCATCATGAATCTAACATTTTAGGTCAAAACATTTCGATCATGGAAAAAACTGCTATAGCAGAACTTAAGCAAAATCGTGATATAGCCATTCTGCCTGCAGATAAGGGTGGCGCTGTTGTGGTTATGAATACAGGGGATTATTTAGATGAGGGCAAAAGACAGTTGGCAGACCGTAGATGTTACATGCAAATGTTTATAGATCCCACATCAGTATATAAGAAGGAAATTGATTCATTCTTACAGACAGCTGAGGATCAAGGTATTATAACTCTTAATGCTGTCAAACACCTGACGGTCAAAGATCTACAAAAACAGATCTTATATCTTTTGCCCAAAATACATAAGTCCATTACTAAACCCCCAGGTAGGCCTATAGTGTCTGGTATCGGATCATTAACAGAACCACTGTCAGCTTTTCTCACATTTTATCTCAAGCCACTATTGTCATTGGTTAGGGCCAGATTGAAAGATACGACACATTTTCTACAGATAATAGCAGATACCCAACTGGAACAGGATTGGGTGATGTGCACACTTGATGTAAAATCTCTATACACCAGTATCCCACACTGGGCTGGTCTGCAATCATTGCAATACTGGTTGGAAAAATGTGGAATGTATCCACCGGGCTTCAATACACTGCTTATCTGCATGACGGAACACGTACTAACTAAAAATGTTTTCTGTTTCCATGGTGAGTGTTTTTTACAGCTTCAAGGTACGGCAATGGGGGCTTCCTTTACACCTATATATGCTGACCTTTTTATGGCCTATTTTGAGGAATGTTTAATCTATGACCCATCACACAATATCTATATTGTTGAAATAGACATCTGGAGACGATACCTAGACGATTGTTGGATGGTGTGGAAGGCAGATATTACATATTTACAGGAATTCATTCAGTATTTGAATGATAATATATGGGGTATCGAGTTTACGGTAACATATGATTATAAAACTATTAACTTTTTGGATGTTACTGTATACCATAATGAGGATCATACCTTAAGTACCAAAGTTTATCATAAATACCCCCAATATAATACTTTGTTACATGCAACAAGCATGCATCCTTACCACACCATCCGCAATATACCAAAATCACAATTCATGCGTATGAAACGCATATGTTCATCAGGGGGGGATTTTGAAACAGCTAGGAATGACTTATGTTGCAGATTTAAACACAGAGGATATAAAATGAGGGACATCCTTTTGGTAAATGAATGGAGTAACTCTTTGGATAGGCAGACCTTATTGCAATATAAAAAGTCTGATAATAAAGATCAGGATTCAACAATCAGGTTTGTCACCACATACGGCAGAAACCATCAGCTGGTGAGAGATATTTTGAACTCCAATTGGAATATATTAATGGCACATGATGAATTGAGAACACTATTAGGTACAACTTGCCATATGTCTTTCAGAAGGGGTAAAACTCTGGGGGGATGTTTTCCCACTACAAACACAAGGAAGGAGGAGGAGCTATCTACCAACAAACAACCTTAACAGGAGATAGACTCATAGGTACCTTCCCTTGTGGCCATTGTTGTTCATGTTCCCAAGTATACACACTGAAAGAATTTTCAAGTGCCAACACAGAACGGGTGTACCAGACGAGGGTCTTTGCTAATTGCAGTACTACATGGGTTATCTATTTGGCCACATGTCAGTGCAAATCATTTTATGTGGGCCAAACTTCTAGATCCCTCCGAATACGTATGACAGAACATAAGAGTGACATTAGGAATAAGAAGGAAACTAATGCCCTCTATAGACACACCATCAAACATCCAAATGCACAATTTAGGTTTATGGTCATTGACAAAATTGTAGGGGATCGTAGCCATCAACAGGGTTGGCACTCTATTTTGAATCGAAAAGAACAATACTGGATCACCAAGCTTGGGGCACTCTTTCTGCCTGGTCTGAATGACCATTTATGAGAGAGGTTAGGTCTAGTTATTCATATTAATACATGCCGTGTAAAGCCATATCTTTGTGTGTTTTGTCTGATTGGTGAAACTCATGTGGTTTTGATAATATATGCTCAGGGGGGCATATTATAAGATTAACAAGGATAACCAATGTACACTTTTGCACTGAGTGGTTGTTATTATAATACTTGTTTAAGATATTACATCATGTATATATATTTTCATCAGCTCTTGCATGGCCGTGATGAATTTTGTGTATTTTCATACTCAGGCCATTTTAAAATTACAAGATATTATTTTCATGTTTTTTTCTTCTAAAATTTCTCTATATATGTGTTCATATTACTATGGAATTGACTTTCTTGATATCTTTATTAATAGTAGTATTTATTCATTCAATGTATAAACTGCTTGTTTTATAATAGCATACGAACTGTTTTTTGATCATCTACTTAAAAAAGTTTTTTTGGGCATGTATACATCCCAAACACTAGGTTGGGCTATACCAACTATTCCTGATTTAATAGGGAGGAGTATAAAAATACAACTTGAATCAGTTCTTCTTCTTTTGCATCAATTTATTTTTGTATACCATTGAGAAAGGCTGTAAGGCCGAAACCGGTCTGGTTTAGTGACATATCTTTTAATGTTACTGTGATTAATAAAGTACTTGGGCGTACTATCTCCTTTGCTGGTCGTTTGTGGTTGCTCTCCTTGGTTTGACCATGCAAGCTGTCCGTGCGAAGCATCTAGTTGCAGCGGTGCACTCATGTGCCTCAGATCACCATATCTCTACAGTGGTATGGCAGGAATCATATGGTATAGCTGAGGCCACAGTCACCTGTAAGTGAAATACTCAGAACCTCCAAGTATTCTTTTCTCAGCATGCCAATTCTTGAGTGCAATGGCCATATAGTAATGTACCTTTCCAAGCAGTACTGGTATTTTCACAGAATAGTATTGTCCCTCACAAGGACATTTCACGTCTTCAGTACGTGTTCCATGGGGATCGTCTGCAGTGAGTGTCATCTTAGCCTGTGGCCTATAGACTACTAAGAGGTGATCTGTGCCTTGCATACTTGGCAATGTTTGACCCTGCTTAATTGCATATGCTGCCTATCTGTAGGAGGCATAGTACATGGATAAAGCACTATAAGGACATTAAATTTGTATATGAGTAATATATGCTGGTGGGGAGATTTTTCTAGCAGACATAAACACACACTTGGAAGAGAACCCCACCTAATGGCAAACAGAGCACCTCAGTGCACCTCAGCACATGCCACCTGCATGACTGGCTGGGCAACCATCATCCCAAAACAGGGCGTCTGCCTGTGTCCCACTTGGACTGGGGCAATATGTGCTGATCCTGTAACTATGGTTATAAAGTTGTGTAGGATTGTGAGGGCTGTATGGCCATTATACTAGTGAAGTTCAAACATCCTATGGTTCCATAAGATGATGTAAAATAACAGCCTCACACACAAACATGGCAACATTGGAGTTAACACCACCTCCAATTACTGCATAAAGGATACACCAAGGCACACACTTAGTGCAAGTTGGCTGTATGTAGTTTAGAACACTCACCTATGTAATTGTACACACTGCAGATCACAGTATGTGAGGCACACAACACACCTCATGTCTGATATTACTATCAGTTTATGACATATAATGCTTGCCGACATCAGCAGGCCTTGTTATGGTCAGTCATTTGGGATGCCACATCACCTGCTAAAATTAGAATGCTCCAAAACACTACCCATTTCTACATTATTGAGGTAATCATATGGCCAAATTATGACACATGCACACATGCCAAGTAGCCTGGCGTGAGATTAGATCCCCTACCTATCTAGTCGTACACACTATAGAGCACAGTACTTATTGCAAACACCATGACTTAAGTCTGATACTGCACTGGCACCTGGTAGTCTTAAGGTGGATAACATTATCAGGCCTTGATAGTTTGGATGCCAGCAGCAAGTTACATGGCCAAAAAGTGCATAAGCATTGCAGGCTGATAGCCCATGAAAGCATGTCAGTTGTTTTGCAGGGGGATACACACACAGACATGCACCAAGGAGCATTGAGTGAGATTAGAACCCCTACCTATCTAGTTTTACACACTACAGAGTACAGTACTTATTGCACATGCCAAGGTTTAAGCTTGTTGTACATGCGATTGCAGGCACCGTACTTGTGGATTGCACACACTAGGCTTGTATTGAACAGCATCTTTGGCCTGCAGTGTGATATTTCTTTGTACTGTTATCTGCATCTAGTATACTAGCAGTGTGATAACTGTTATTATCCTAGCGATGTGTGTACAGTTAGTAGTATGGCCATATGTGGGTTTTTGGACTTAGGCAAGCCTGTGGACAGGACCAATGTGCCCTGTCCATGCGCGTGTTGGCAACATTACACATTATACCACCTGCTAACCTGTTTCTGTCTATGTGGTGACATCCAGCAGGCACAGGTGTCTGTAGGTAAGTGAATTATGTACTGCTGTGCCATTACGTCAGATCCTTTGATCAACGTCTGGCGGCACGATGCCAGGGCACTTCTATGGGCTAGGCCTGTAAAGGCTCCAAGGCCATTAGCCTAGTACACACCTATGAACCTATGAACAGCATGGATGTGTGATGGTGCAGATTTACTCACCGTTATTAGGGTATGTAGGACAATACAGACATCCACAGACATATTTGTGTATGTAACAGGGATGTATATATAAATGTAGTTGTGTCTGTGTATATGTATATGTGTTATGTAGATATATGGGGTGAGTCTATGTATTGGTTTAATAAATATAGCTGTATATACCAGTATATATCTATTTGACACTACATAGAGACATATATACTATATATGTGAGTGAGAGATGGTTACAGACAGATATGTATACATATATGTCTGTAGGTACAGACATATTTATACATAACATATCATTTTGATGAAGGGGCAATAGAACTGTGCTTATTTTAACTAAATGTATAGGCATGCCCAGTGGGACTGTCAGTACTTCTAGAGTGACTCCAGGCCACACCTACCTGTACTCCAGTCTGGGATTTTGTGAGTTACAGACATTGACATCTGTCCCTGTTTCTGCAGTACTGTCCTTCACTAAAATTGTCCATGGCATTATCCAGCTGTCTGATGTCATTAATATGTGACTGAGGTTCAAAATGTTACAACACACACAGACTGACGGTCTGTGAAAACACCAACATAATAATACCTCACATGCAAAAGATGTGAATAATTCCAGATTAGAGCCATCAAAACCATCACCCATGTTAGCTTCCCTAACCCACTGAGCCAAGCAGGCTGCAAGACAGAGACGAGTCATTCATCACAGAATCACCAGCATAAGTATGTACATTGTTATCCTGTGTCAAATGAGACAAACAATGGGTGATCGATTTCTATGTTACAGCCCTGAGATTGCCTGGTCCGCTGGTATACCATTGCTGATTTTCTGTTAAAGCAGTTATATGGCAACACTGCTGTGTTGGGGGTCGGGGAACAAGAGCATATAATCTGCTGGGATAGACAGTACTCCAAATATCATGTGAGCCCACTGTATAACATCTCCCTTGAGTGATATAGTGAATATTCCAACTAGGAGGCCTAGTGAATATTAAGGAACACATACTATTGGACTGAGCATCTGTAATCTCATGTGGATGTTACATCTGTACAGATAGCCTACTGTATTTCCTTGTATAGCAGCAGCAGATCCATATATACAATACCACATTATAGTAATCCTTACAATTAGTGTGTAAGTTAGAGACATACCTTGTGAATGCAGCAGTTGACAGAACTGTAGTTTAGGGCTGACTCTGTCTGATGTAAACAGTACACAGCCAATACACGGATAGGTAAAGGTCGTGTGGGTTGTCTGGAATCAACTATTTTAATATATGTATATGAGTAGGGGTAAGGTGTCAGTCCCTAGGGCCCTAGGTTGTCAGTGAATGTGCTATGCGTTGTCTCTTAACCAATGCCAGGGTGTACTGGGTACAGCTACATTTGCCTACAGGGACATCATCAGGGGGTTCATCCTCCAAGTCCTCCTGTGACTGTGGCTGTGGTGACCTAGGCACTGGTGGGGAGCTGTGTATCCCTTCCCTTTGGTGATCCTGCTGCAGCTGCTTCCACAGGATCATATTGGTAGCATGGCACATACTGTGAACATATGTGCACATGTGTCTGGAGAGTACTACAGGGCTCCACCAGATATATTGAGGTACTGGAACCGTAACTTCAGAAGCTCAAACACACACTCTATGATGTTCCTAGTTTGTGCATGTGCCTCATTATGGCATTCCTCTGTGGGTGTGTGTGTGTGTATTTCGTAGCCAGCTGCCCCCAGTAAATGGCCATCTTGGATGTCCCCCCTAGCAAACATCTGGTACAGCTGTGATGCATACAAGATATGGGAGTTATGATAACTGCCAGGGCTGCAAGTGCACATATTCATGATAATCCCCTGGGCAATTGTGCATGACCTGACAGTTGATGGAGTGGTACCCCTTGCAGTTGACATAGATTCTACCATCCTCACCGGGTGGTGTCTTGATGTATACATGAGTGCAACCTATGGAACCCAGTACCTCAGGGTAGTGTGCTACATGGTAGAAGTGTTGCATATTGCTAGCTCTCACCTCAGGGATAAGGGGAGAAGAAATGTGCTCGCTGGAATGTGGTAGCATGGCATCTTGGAACTGGTGGAGTACCGTGGATGCTGATGCCAGTGAGACCCCCATCATGTCCCCAGTTAGTCTTTGGAAAGGACCTGTAACTAGTATCCTAAGGGCTACACATACCTTTGTTTCCATTGGGATGGGTTCCCCTCTGTTGGCTCTGGGTCTGAGTTGAGGGCGACTGAACTCAGTGAGTTCTTGTAGTATGTCCCTTTTCACCCTATAACGTTCTATAATCTCCAGCTCCATTAGCCCCTGAAAGGTTACCCTGGGCCTGAACACTCTTCTCCTTCTCTGTCTAGGCCTATTGTCAGCAGCACCAGCAGCATTTACTTCAGCATCTAGCACGTACAGATGTAGCAGACCTGCAGCAGCCCCTAGACTTCTCTCAGATTAAAATTCCCAAGTGTGTACTCCAATGGTCCAGAGTATTGGAGAAAAATCAGATTGTATGGTGTATGCATACTTTATAAAGCTCTGCTATAGGTGCAGAATGTGTGATTGGCTAACTATGATGCATTATACCTGTCTGGTATATAATTAGCATCATTTAATGGCCCTAGTTTAAGAAAAACAGAGATTAAGATTGATTATTATGTCATTGGCCTTTTAGATACACTCAGCACTGTGGTACCCCATAGGTAAACAAAGCTTAGAAATTAGTGCACACCCCCCCCCCTGAACAGACACACTCAGAACAGTGGCATGCCATACAAACAGTCACAGCTAAGCTGAAATGAGCTTAGAAGTCATTGAACATACCCTCCCTGTGTACATACCAACATGGTTATCTGCCTACAAGAAGGGGATATGTGGACACGATTATCCCTTTATGCTATTCAGTAACTCCACCTCATTTGCATTGGGATCCATGCTCACAGCCTGGAAACTAAATGCTTCGTAGCTCTACCACATTAGCAAAAGCATCAATGCACCATTGTAGATACTCCACATAAGGTCCTGTAATACATTTCTGTCACATAACATTAATTTTTTTCCAATTTTTTATTTATTTTTTTATAAAGCATGTTTGCACACTGTGGTGTGCTATACAAATATGCCCAGATTATTAAAAAAATAAATTTAACTTATTTCCATTAATTTTTCAGACACACAGGAGGATAATTTTACTCACATCTGTATGTGGTATGCCATTTTGGTCCATATATCTACATTTTTACAGCCCCTTTTGTCTGTCCACATTCCTGTATATGGAATTTTTCCATGTACAATACAGACACTGACACGGGGTCTCTAGAGCTGCCTATTGGCTTGCTGGATTGCTCTACCTGACTCATTTGCATGAGATTCACCTGCTTATGAGGTGATTTGCATGCCACAGAACTTCCTGTGTTGGCGCATATATGCGCGCTGCTCATCAGTGCTTACTGAATGTAAAACCTGCTTACTTTCATGTAAGCAATGCCTACATGATAAAAAAATGTGTAGGCTTTATTAAATTCCTTCCATGGACTTGGAACAGGGCTTTTTTATGTTAATATAAAGCTGCTTAACTGTAAATTTGCTGGACACTGATTGGGTATGCTTACGCTCTGATGATTTTTACTATGAGTATTTATTTCATCATTTTCATAATTTGAAGTATATTTATACCAGAGATGATGCCCAACAATGTCTTAACAAATACTGGAAATGAAACAACAGCTTCAAATTAAAATAAAATAAACCAGCAAACCAGCTCAGATGAAATAAATAAATAATAAACAAAATAAAAAAAATGATGTTATGCTTCTAAGCAAAAATCCTGTGTTCTTTTTTTAAATTTCATATAACTACATTAGTAACATATAATTGATTATTTAAATCAGTTATAAATGAATAATATCAGAAACGGTGTAAATAAATCAAAGTTAATAAGTACACAACGGACTGTAATTCACTGCTCTTTTGACTCCTTCCATTCTCAGATAGTTTAAAGTAATTTCATCTTTTAAATCATAGCAATGGGTGACACCAAATCAATGTTGTCACTTACCTTCATGATATTCATTTATAAATCTCCCTCTGGAGTACTCTATAAAATAACTTTAAAACTTGAAACTTAAAATGTGCTTCATGATCAGCTTCAAGAATGTGTCTGCAGAAAACATTATTTACTTTGCTTCTCCGCTATGTCATATAAAAATACAAAAACCCTCAAAACACATTTATGTGAGTCTAAATGCAAGAAAGTTTTTTCCATCAAGTACATAAAGCATAGCACCAGACTTTCTTGAGAAATGAAAAATACAAAATAAAAAATAGTTTTGCACAAAAACTTACCTCCCTCAAGCTTAGATAACATGTTACAAGCTCCCAGCACCCATACTCCCTAAATGTATTGTAGTACATAGACCACTGTGATTCTACTTCAAAACTGAGAAAAAAGACAAGCTAGTTAGGTGCTACTCTGTTGTCAGACCCAATATTTAACAGCAGTTAGAAAGGTGCTTAACAATTGTTAAGCACCTTTCTAAACATTAATATCAGGTCTTGAGATAGGCACTGTGTAATGACCAACAAATTACAGCAGCATAAGTAAAAACAGCTTTGTTTCTGCCTACTGTGAATTTCTCTCAACTGTCGCATAGTTTTTCTTATACTTTTGCCCTACCCATCACAGACTTGTCTAATTTTCTGGTAAATCACAGAGAATTATGGTCAGTCAGAAATGTCGGAAATAGAGTTTCTCAGTTCTTGCTCAGAAAAGTATTTTGATGCAAAGCCTGTCACTCTATTAACATTTTAAGTGAATTAGAATACTCTCCCTGGTTTTGTTCCTTTGTCCTGCCCACAAATGGTAAGCAGATAAAGTGAGAGGTGTACTGCTACCATCGGTCTTGACAGTGCTCCCCAAGGCATTTACTGGCTTTCAAGCCAGTAAAGCACTTTGCACTTCTTTTTTTTTTTTTTCCTGTAACCAGTAGCACGTTGAGCAGAAGGAGCTGCATGTACTACAAAACATTACGATTGGCTTTCCAGTCATAACCTATATGTGTTCATGATATGGGTGACAAGATTCATCTGTCATGCTTCTCTCTTGAGGTGAATATCTTGGCATCCATGTGTCAAACACATTATAACATAGTTGCAGTCAGAGACCCAATAATAATCATGTATGTAAACCGTGGAGTGCTGTGATTACTCTCTGTAATCAGGTAAAAGGCTAGCTAGTTAAGCATCTTTCTAGTGTTGGAAAGGTTCTTAACAAGCTTTTCTTAAGCACCCCCCATTACTCTTTACTACTAGTCTCACACTACAGCATTAAGAGTACTTAGCAACCACATCAAAAGGGCTGTGGGAAGCCATTAAAAACTTCATTCAGACTTTTGTATGTCTCACTGAAGTATCTGCTGACTCGTACCACTCATCTTTGGTAGCTGCTCTCTGAGTAGCGATGGCACTGCTCTTCTTTTTTCTGTCTCACGTTTGCAGTAGATGGGAGCAAGTAAAGCATTGTGCACTACAAAGAATTATGATAGGGTCTCCCCAGTCATAACCTAGCTTGTTAAATGAACTTTTTGACATCTATTCCTCTAACATATAACATCCTGATTATGATCAGAGACCCAGCCATAATATTCTACATTCTCAATCCAAAATTGATATAACTCTTGAGAAGAGCCATAAACTGACAAATTAAAATGACTTGCTTTTTCTCTCAGACACAACAGTCCTGGACTATTTCCGTTTGCTATAACTCTGAGAAAGAGCAACAAACGGAAAATAAAAATCAAATCCACATCATTACAAAATGTAGTGCAGACGTGGACAAGGGGAAACACGCTACTGAGTATCTCACTTCAGTAAAGAAAAAATAGCAGGAATTATAAGCAACTCATGCTTTTCAACCTGTATTTAATTTGATATGTGATTTATTAAATGTTATCTTTACTCATTGTCCACCGGGAGCATTCCCCCACATCGTCTCTGAAAATGAGTTCTGTCAAGAGGGGCCAATCCAGTCAACAAAACATAATTAAATACATCATGTTTAGGCTTGTAGTATCACAATGTAGGAATACACTGTTGATTATCAGCAAATATAAATATTCATTCCATGCTTATGTGCATTTGCGTCATCTAACAACAGTACTGATTTGTAGAAATTGTAATACTATTCACATTCATTACTTAATGCAAAACATGATAAAGTTAGTGTTAGTTAATTCTGACCTTTGTCTCAAAGGACCCATGGTGATTAATATAATCTTTATGCAGAAGAGATTGCTGTCTTCCTCTTTCCAATGATAAGAAATCCCAACAGTTTGAAAAATTTTGCATACTGTACTTCTACCTTATGCAGAATGTGCTAGAATTTGCAATCATCTGTAATCTTTACTTCAGTGCACATAAATGACTGCAGTTAGGTGTGTGGTATGCGTGTATGTCTATGCATAATCGTATGTTTGTGTTTCTGTATGCATGTATGTGCATATGCTTTTTAAATGTGTGTCTCTCTGTCTCTCTATGTTTCTAATAGGGTCATAGGTTAGTACTAGGATAGCTGACCTAGCCAGTTTCCCTTTTTTGTGCTCGAATTAGCCTATCCCATTTGGTTAGAAATTGGCATTACCCATTCCATGGTTGATAATTATACATTACCCAAAAGAGAATAACTGGGATCATGTCATAGATAATTTAGTAATTTGAGGGACCCTTGCACAGGATAAAGCATTTAGGAGGTGCCTCTGTCCATTAGTTTCCCATTCATAGGTCCAAGGTCCAAGTTGCATTTGAATATGGATAGGGATGAACTTTGGTTTATATGGATGGGAAGTCCGCTCCAGAGCAGCAATATCCTCTGCAGGATATACCTGTCCCTTGATGTTGCAGATCCCTAGACAGTGTATTTCTGATGCCATTTTACTTGCTGATGTGGAGTAAATCCATCAGTATTGAGTCGGAGGATGCCTTTTAGTCCAGATACAGGTCACCTCTTAGCAATCTGTAGGATGCTGAGTATAGTGACAGGGCTTTGAATCGGTCCATTTAGGACATGTTGTTTGGGCCTTTTGTCCGTTTAGTAAGGTATCTCTGTGAGCATTCCAGTTGTTACATTTGCCTGGGTAGGTGGATGACAAAGGGAGCATTATATACAATGACTGGCCTAATGAGGGCTGAGTAAAGGGGGACAATGACACCCCTGGATCTAGACACAATCCCTTTGCTTATAAGGTTTGCAATACAGGAGTTTCTTACAACAATGGGCACATGGTGATCAAAAGTTAGATCACTGTCCACATAAGTTCCCAAATCCCAAACAACTGGGTTAACTGTTAGGGGTGTATTCTTATTGTGGTAGTTCCCTTGGATATATGAATTTTCAAAGGATACAATAATGGATTTTTTTTGCACTTTGTTTCAGTCCATAGTTTTGGCACCAGTTATTTATTTGAGAAAACCCTTTCTGCAGGATGGGGAAGTAATTTGGAGAAACAATGACTGCTACTAGTTTGCAATCATCTGTAATCTTTACTTCAGAAAAGTAGGTGCCAAACAGGAAAAGGCCCAGCACAGAACCCTTGTGGACTCTGATGATGACTGGTTTCATTGCAGAGGTAACTTCCCCTAGTTTGATTTCCCACTTCCTATCTGTGAGCCAGTTGGCAATCCAGAAGGTGACATAGGGTATATTTATTGTCTGTCTGTCTATGTCGTGTGTATAATGAAAGGTAACAGTTTTAATGCTATCAGTAGCATAACTATAATTATACATCAAATTGAAAAAAAAAACAATAAAGAATAATTACATTACAGAGTGCTTTATCAATTAAACTAATTTTCTAGGCTATGACTGGTGCAAATGACATTAAATCCATAAACTGTAAATTAATTCACTGTAATAATACTAATGAAACTAAATGTGAGAAATTAGAAAAAAAGGTTACTGCTATAACACATGCAATGTTTCAATCGTTTGACTGAATGTGATAATGTATATCAGCTATATCAGCTATTTATTCACAGCAGCAGTTTTTATGCAATAAATAATGAATTAAAAGCATCCATTTGCATAAACAGAGCCATGATGAGGCCAACAGTATAATATAGTCATTAAAAATGACATTATGCACCAGAAGCAGAAAGAATAAAAAAATCTTTTACTAAGAACATTTATATGTGATATGCTTATTGAAAAAATTTGAATTCATCCTTTCTGCAGTTTTCTAAGTAGCTTAATGTCAGAGATGTACCTTTTCAGTTTAATACACATGCATTTCCCTTCAAGTAGGTGTTCTTTTTACACCAAATACAAGAACAGTCCAACTTCTACTTCACACGGAAATTATAAGTATGCAAATAGGTAGACTATCAATCACTATTTTAATTGGTAATGGAAGAATCCCAAGGGCTACCCACTCATTACCGAGATCATATTATGAATAGTGAAGGTAGAACGCATATGACATTGGTTTTCACTTCAGCATTCGGTTTCCTGTAATATTTCATTTTCATGCATCTGCTAGTAAAATAAAGGACTGTGTCAGGTGACTGATCATAACCAGCATATTATGCGCTCAAGACATGGATACCAAAAAATTCACTTCAGCGGTGAAGCTCAAGCAGTGAATCTTGACATCCATGTCAAGAACACTTAATAAAAAGTTATGCTGGATGACCTAATCATAATTCTTTGTGGTTTATGCAGCTTTATCTGCTCCAGGTACTATCTGTAATATAGAAAAAAACACACAAAGTGTTTTACCAGTGTTGACAACATTTGGTGCTGTCAAACAAGCAATAACACAACCCGCAGGTTAAAAGTTTTGAACAAATCCAAAAATATTAGTTTTCAACTATTGCTTTTATTCACTTAAGAAATGAATAGCGCATCAGATTGTTGAATCAATGCAGATTATCTGAACAATGAGAAGAAGAATGAAATTCTAATGTCTGCAATTATTGACTAATCCTCAGCAATTTACCAGAAACTCGAAAATTTACAAGGGACAATGCAGACGTATGAGACAAAGGTGTGGACAACAGGCAGAAACTTAGCTGTTTTTACCTTCTGCCATTGTTAGTTGCTATCTTGCACTGTCCCATATATCTCCTCAGCATGAGACCCAATTGTAATAGCACTTAGGGTTGCTTAATAATTGTTTAGCACCCCCCCCCCAAAGTGCTTTTATGATCAGGTCTTGTACTAGAGAAGCTGTTAATAAGTTTGTAGTGCATGGAGTACCATGATTATGCTCCATTAGTGGGGAAAACTGTAAACTAGTTAAGTGCTTGTCTAGGGTGAGACCCCATTATAACAGTACTTAGGGGAATGTGTAATAATTGTTACATGTATCCTAAGCACTGTTGTGATCAGGGCTTGCTCTAGGGCCTAATAATGGACAGTGCCAACCAGCCAATAACAGTAGCAAAAGGAAAACAGTTTTGCCTCTGCCTGTTGTCCATGCTCTGAAATGTCCCAGAGTGTGTCTCATATTTTTGCTCTATCCTTTATATATATATATATATATATATATATATATATATATATATATTTTTTTTTTTTTTTAATTTTTTTTTTACTTTATGGCAGATCACTGAGGGCTACAGTTAGTAAAAAATGCTGGAAGTAGAGTTTCATGATTCTTACTGGTCAGAAAATCCATATTGGTTCAAAGCCTGTTGTTCTATAAAAATGTTTAAGTGAATTAGATCAATATTTAAAAAATGTCCCTAATTTTGAACATTTGTAATTAAGAATGCACTACAAAGCAATATGATTATTATGGATTTCTGACATGGATACCAAGACTTGCCTCTGAAGCCTCACTCTCAAGGTGAATTTCTTGGTATCCATGTCTTGAACACAACACAATATGATTATGATTGGAGACTCATTCATACCCTCTATATAGTGCATAGAGTGACAAGATCAAGCTCTGATATTGGGAAAAAACTTGTTAATGGCTTCCCTAGTGCAAAACTCAGAGATAAAGATGAATACACCTTGCAGTGACCAGGTATCTTTGATTTTTTTAATCAAATATCTAAATTCCATGACTGACCAAACATCTTGCATCAACTAGTAACAATTTGTTTTTTTGTATGGTACCACAGTTTGTGTTACTTCTTTTACAATAAATGAATGAATTTGACTATTTTGTTCAAAGCTGCTTGAATGGTAGCAACACTTTGAAATTTCGACATATTCGTGGTAGGCAACCATACCTCTCAACCTCTTAGCACAAGAAATACAGACAAAGCCCAACAAAATGTGATGGATGCAAAGGCCCAAAAATAGGAACACATTTTAAATATTGGTTTTATAAACTTAGAAAGTTGTTAGAATAACAGGATTTGTGTTAACATACATTTCCAAAGGATATGAAGTCTGAAAATAAAATACATGTCATTATTTACTGACATTAATCCTTAGATCATTCCAGTGATTTGTCAAAAAAAAACACAGTTTTTAAGAGGAATAGACCACAAATTTGAGGCAAAAATCTGGACATTCTGCAAAAATCTGTGCAGTTTAGAGGTATGTAGGCCACACTTGAGATGTGGATTGGGCTGTTGATGCTTGCGATTCAGTAGAAATAAGTTGCGAGATTCTATAAGTGACTTTTTTTGGTAAACATCTGAAATGTCAGGACCAACTAGAGTGAGTCATGAAACACAGAGACTGAATTGCCAAAAAATGGACTTATACATACCAAGTTCGAGGTTGCCATTTCTCAGAACATTTCCTTTTCTCTGAAGTGCGGCCTTCTCAGAGTTGGTATATATATATATATATATATATATATATATATATATATATATGCTCAGGGGATGTGGGATCTTACCCCCCCCCCCTATATAAGGAGTGCAGGGGGCTTGCCCCTCTGCAAGAAAGAAGTTTAAAACAGAAAAATGATTTACAAGATTTGGTTGTCTCCTGGAGTTTCTTTCATTTTTTTTCTGGTTTGTCGGCGCTCAGCATTTCAAGTGCCGACATTTCAATTGGAAGCTATTTTATTTGCTTTGGAACATTGATAACCTGCATTCTCCATGTGTGACAAAGAATAAGTTGTTATCTAGCATAATCCCAAGATACCTTTTTTAGTTTATTTAAAGGTATAGACATTCTTTCTTGATCCTTAATGCTTAAAGGTAGAGCTTGTGTGAGTCTCTTCAGAGTTCCTAATTTTGTGGCAGCAGAGATTAGGGTGTTAACAGTCAGAGGTGTGTCCATATTCATTAAGGATATCCACACCTCCCGGCTAGTTGAACAGCATAATGCATTCAAGATTATCCAAGTGCAACTAAATCTGGGCAAGACCGCAATCCAAACTGTAGCTTGCTACAGACCCCCCACCATGCCCCAGGATTCCCACTCCTCATTTCTTGATACACTGGAAAGTATTAGGGCACAACCTAACACCCTAATAGTGGGCAATTTCAACTACCCCACCATTAACTGGCAAAACTACTCATGTACCAACTCTTTTGCTCAATGTTTTCTGGAATTCATAAATTCCAATGCCTTGGATCAACTTATTCACACCCCCACCAGGGGCAGTAATATCCTAGACCTGGTCATTACCAACATGGGCAACCAGTGTTCCACACCAGAGGTCAATTCCTCGTTGGTCAGATCTGACCACAAGCTAATTACCCTAGACATCCACATCCTGCCCCCACCCCCAATTAGGGAAACTACCATAAAAAACTTCATGACACCCATGCAGACGGACAATAGAGTTACGACTGCTGAATCCTACACAAGTGCACTTTATAAGCACTTACACGAGTGCATGGATCATGCTATCCCTAATAGAACCAAGATGCTATCCTCCAAATAAAGGAAGCTGATCTGGTAGTCCTCTGCCATAAATAAACTCTACAACAGAAGAAAGAAACTGTTGCAAAAAAGAGTAAAATCCCATGACTGGAGGAATGTACTGGTCAACCTCAGTAAGAAGCTGAGATCCCTCATAAAATCCTCCAAAGCTAGTTACGAAAACAAAATTGCCACTGACTCTAAAGACAACCACAAAGCATTCTATAGCTATGTCAAGAATCTCAATGGCAGCACTCAGATCTGCTCTGAGTTACAGCACAATGGCACTAAATATACAGAACCAACTGATATTGCCAACATCCTGGCAGATAGGTTCAGTGCTAACTTTACCCCCCTCTCACCCCCTAGAGGGCCCATCTCTATACCGGAAAAATGCAAAGTTCCTGTAATCACGGCTGCACAGGTAAAAAACACACTCTCCAAAACTAAGAACACAGCATCTATGGGACCTGACAATATCCCAGGCTACATTCTACATGAACTACAGAATGAACTGGCACCCCACCTAAGTACCATGTTCAGTCATAGCCTCATCTCAAGCTTTGTGCCCACTGAATGGCGCACCACGACGGTTATCCCACTCCACAAAGGGGGCGCCACGATGGACCCCAGGAACTACCGCCCCATTAACCTGATGAGCCTGGTCTGCAAGGCCATGGAACGTATCATCATGGAACTCATAAACAAAGACATTAGTAATCTCCAGACTCTTGACGGATTTGTAAAAGGCAGATCATGTCTCCTAAACCTGACTGACTTCTTTGAAGCAGTCACCAAAGCCAAAAATGAGGGTAATGTGGTTCACACAGCTTATCTAGATCTCACCAAGGCTTTTGACACCATCCCCAACTCTGGAATTATAGATAAGCTCACTAAACTAGATATAAATCCCTATGTCACAAGATGAATTGCCAACTGGCTCACAGACAGAACCCACACTGTGAAAGTAGCAGACTCCAAATCCGACTTCAGACCAGTGACAAGTGGAGTACCACAGGGTTCAGTCCTGGGTCCTCTCCTGTTTGGTATCTACTTCTCTGAAGTACAGGCTAACACAGAAGGTCTTTGGCTAACAAAGTTTGCAGATGACTGCAAACTAGGAGCCATAATCAAAACTCCTAATGATGTGGACATACTACAAAAGGGCCTCACTGAGACAGATGCCTGGTGTCAAAGCATTGGCCTGAAGCTCAATGCCAAAAAGTGTATTGTCATCCCCTTTGGTAAAAACTCTGTACCCATGAACTATCACATAGCGGAAAATGTGATAAGAGACCTTCGGACACAGGTGGACAGTAGTATCTCCTTTGATAATCACATTGCCACAGTGGTCAGGAAATTCTTCTACGTGGCTCACCTCATCACAAAAGGTTTCTCATCCAGAAAAAACAGGTCATTGTTCCCCTCTACTCATCACTCATTAGACCCATTATAGAGTACAACACTCTTTTTGGTATGTACCTCACAAGACATCTACAACAACTAGAAAGGCCACATAAATACCTCACAAAGAGGATTACTGGCCTCAAGCAGATGCCCTACACAGACCGTCTCAAAAAACTCTAGCTTTACTCCGTCGCATATTGCCTACTCAGAGGCGATCTCTGCCCAACATACAAAGCTACGTCAAACCCAGAGCTGCTGGACATGCTCCATTTAAAGAAATCCCAATCCCTCTGAGCTACATGCTTTAGGGACCTAAACCTTATCACCACAATAAACAGAACATGCTGGAGGGATAGATTCCTGTCCCAGAGACTTCTCATACTCTGGAACAGACTACCTAGCTATGTCAAACAGAGCTCCTCATTAGCACTCTTCAAGAAAAATCTTGATGATTGGATGGGAGATAGGAAATTCACCCCGAGGATCACTTCTGTGGCACTGCTCAACAGGGGCACAGGAAAATAATTTTCTTGGGTGGCGAAAGCCAGGCTACATTTTTGGCTAAGCTTGTATAGGCCCTAGGGCCAATAGCCTAGTACCCTCCTATGAACCTATGAACCTATTATTAGAAGTCAGCAAATTCCATGTCTTGAGTAAAAAATCTTCTGTCTCTCTCTGTCTCTGTCTCTCTCTCTATATATATATATATATATATATATATATATATATATATATATATCATGTATCAGGTGATTTATGTATTCTTGTAAACACAAAATCCTTAGCATGTAGTGTGTAGCTGATATTTGGAAAATCACAACATAGCCTATGGATAAATAGAGAAAATAGTAGGGTCTCAACACTGACCCCAGTGGGACTCCTTTTTTTTGTACACCCTTTTACTGAGTTAGCATTGCTAAGGTATAGTACAAAGACCATAATGTTCATAGCTCATAGTTCATACTTATATACTAGACTAACAAGCACCATGACCTTTATAAGCCTAGGTGTGCAATCCAATCCAATTGTGTCCGTATGTATCATGTGAGTTTATGGGATGGGGATATGTTAGGAATTTCTAGAGGTTATGGGGGGGGCTATGTTATTCTGGGCATTACTGTCTGCCTCTGTCTATCACAGACCTGGGGCCAGACCTGGGGTAAATTTCTGATTTCCTATCCATTGGTAAAGGTTACTCTTAAATAGAGTTAGGATGTGGTATGGGACTTTGCCTATGGTGATTTGCACATGGATACATTCCACAGCCTTGTCCTGTTTGACCAAAGTTGAGTTATGCTTGCTGCTAATATAGACTGAGAAGCCTCCACCTTTTCCCTGCTTGTGCAGTTGATGATCTGAATGTGTGGAAAGCACTGAAGCCCTGTACTACCAGATTACTATCTGTGTATTTAAACCATGTCTAGGTAACAGCACAGGCGTCGACATTCTCCAGAGTGAGGAGAGCTTGCAGGGTGTGGAGTTTCTTGTTTAGACTCTTATTGTTTAGGCTCTTAGCATCGAGCAGTAAAACCTTTAGCTTTCTTTGGATTTTATTTGCTATGCTGGTCAGTTTCTCAAATTCACATTGCCTAAAAACAGTTCTAAGGAGGAGGAGAAAGTTTTCACCAATATTCAGAAGCCTAGGGGAGACAGATGCAGACCACCCTTTGAAAAGCAATGTGGACTGTTAACTATGTCCTCCCATGCTAACAAATACTGAATCCTCCAGGAAGGAGACCAGAAATTAAGCCAATTATTGAAGTTGATCATCTTTTGTTCATACTGTGGCATCATCCTTGGTAAAGGAAGAATGCTGCTCAATGCAAGGCACATAACTGCCTGAGATACATATTCAGAGATATAAACAATGTCTCTGTTCATGTAATCCAGGGAAGTACATCTCAGGTTGTCAATGCCCACATGGACTATGATATAATCATGTTGGTATCTGTGGTGTAGTGACTTGAGTACATGCATAAAATGGCAGATCCTGGCTTCAGATAAGCAACTAACCATTATTTTCTCCTGGGTTAGTCTGGTGAATGGGATATCTTTGTGTCATAAAATGGAGTCACCTATGATAAGAGACCTTGGTAATGTGTTGGCTTGCCTTAAGGGCTTTGCTGTTGGGGCTCTACTGTGTGCAGTAGTATGTGTGATGTTTTCAAAAACAAGTGCTGTGACACAAACATGGTTGTGTGGTAACAGAGAAACTTTAATAAAATATAAAAGTGAAAAAATGAGCGTTTCGCATCTCAAAAGGATGCTTCAGCAGATTACATTCAGATGTTATACAAAAGGTCCATAAATATTATCGTGACATTTCAAATCATCCACTCAAAACTGCCTACATCATTATTTATTTATTTATTTTCAGTCTGATGACTGGGGAGGTCTACTGGGATCAGAGAGCCCGTTTTCAGTGGAGGCCCAGGGAGAAAAGCTCCACAATACATAGTTTAATTAAAGATACAGGAAAGTATAGTAAAAGCAGTCACAATATACAAAAACATTTCAAGTTGGAGACATATAATGCACAATGGTTACATAAGATATACATTTTGAGGATGTAATGTATATGTTCATTTCAAAGAGAAAAGAGAAAAAAAACTCTATACATTATATACATTGGTAGCAATATCGTTGTATTAGCAAACATTCAGAGTGAGCCCATGTATTTAGAAATTCAAGATGGAGTGAAGGTAGAGAAGGCTAGGAGGGGAAAATACAGTTGCAGTTCCAATTAGAAGAGAGTTAAGAATGGAGCAGATATTTAAAGTTTTCAGTGTTCTCTGAAGCCCTTAGTGATGGGGGAAGAGAATTCCATTTTTTGGCTAAGGAAAATGATAGGAGAAGTTGTCCAGCAAGACGCTTAGGTTTGGTTAGGTTAGGTTCCCAGTATACGATCACCAAGTTGGAGTACAAGTTTGCACAGGGGGTCCCCATGGCTACCCCTCTTTTTTTTGCAAATAATGCTGTCCATTATACAAGAAAACATTATTAGATAAAATCAATTCCAACAAAATACCTTAAGACAAACTACCTCTGTTACATCCTTTAATTGAAGCGTTTGACAAGTTATGTGAGGATGATCTTTCACATCTGGTTGAGACTGGTAACTTTAGTAAGCATGTATATCATGACTAATAGCACTCTTACACAGTTCATACTGTTTTACAGGAGATTTGTTGATGATATTTTTGCTGTGGAGTGGATCTGAGCAACGTTTAGTTGAAGCCATTTCTTATTTGAATAACACCACACATTTTTTGAAATTTACAGCCTCATGAATGAGACAAAGTATTGCCTTTCTTGATGTAAAGATAATGAGATGTGAAAAAGGATCTCTACTAATATTTATCAGAAGGAATGTAAGAGAAATAACCTCTTACATAGAGATAGTCTACATCCTCCATATATAAAAACATTATAGTAGGACAAGGATTGAGAATCTCCTGTTTGATTAGTGATGACAAGGATTTTGATGCAGCCTTTGATATTTTCCATTCTAATCTTATTGATAGAGGTGATAAACCTGATGAGTGTTCTGCTAATAAACTCAAAGAGAAGACTGATCATAGAGGGACGGGGAAACCCTTCTTTAGGAAGCAGAATGTAGCTACAAATTTAGGTAAAATAGATAGTTCGCAGGTAAACAGAAAGCAGAGAATAGTTATCCCATACACTAGGAATAATTTTGATGTTAAAATAATCATTACCAAGAACTAGAAGATGTTACTATCAGATGAGAAACTTAGGAGTTTGTTAGGGGAAACTCCAAGTTTCTCCTACAGGAATAATAAATCATTGAAGGGACTCCTTTTGTTATCAAAATGATGATAGAGCAGTTCTGTCATCTCAGAGGCAGGGAACATATCCTTGCAGAAGGTGTAATATCTGTTCATGTATAGGTGATAGACGTACCTTTATTCACCCCACTACAGCAAAGGAATACACCTTTCATTTTTATGCTGATTGCAGGAGTAGGAACCTAGTCTACCTGGCTTATTGCATAAAATGCCCAGCATTTTATGTTGGTAAGATGAATCACACATTGAGAGAACGCATTCGTGAACATGTTTATGCTATAAACAAGGAAGATGAGACAAGTGCTATAGCCAGGCATGTCTTAGAGAATGGGACTGTTCATAAATTTAGGTTTATGGTGTTACAGCTCATGTATAGGAGTCCACGTCTAGGTAATATTAAAAATTTTACAGAGAAGGAAGAAACTAAGTGGATCATAAGGCTCCAGGCAGATAGGTATTATGGCCTTAATGATAGGGTCTCTAAACCATTCATTTCAGATAGACCCCTGAATAAGTGAATGATTTTTGCTGTCCTTATATGTTTTTAAATATGTTTTTTATTATAAAAGCCATGTGTATTACATGTTTTAAAAGGAGTGCTCTTTTTTGAAACTTTTATTGAATGTAATGATGGCAGCTTTGACTGGATGATTTGAAATGATACGATAGTATTTATGGACCTTTTGTATAACATCTGAATGTAATCTGATGAAGCATCCTTTTGAGACACAAAAGCTCTCATTTTTTCACTTTTATATTTTATTAAAGTTTCTCTTTTATCATGCAGCTATGTTTGTGTCACAGCACTTGTTGTTTTTGAGATTAGTTGGATTTTTCAGTGCAGGCACTTAATTCTTGGGGCTTTCTTTGTTTTTTGGTATGTATGGTGTTGCTTTTGATGAGTGCTTTAGAGTTTCCTTAGGATAGCTGTTATTGTTTATAGGCTTAAGAGGACTTTGAGGTTTGAGAAGATTGCTTTTTAGTGCCTCAGCATAAGTTAGTCTATGTGGGTGTTTGATACTATGTATGCTGCATGTGTTGTGTGTGTGCATTCTTGACAACCTTGTAGGTATGTGACATTCCTGTCTCCAGTGAAATTGTGTATGTGCATCTCTCGCATACTGTATTTGTTTTTTTAAGGATTAAATGGTTGTCTTTGAACATGAGAGAATTGCTACATTGTCTCAGGATGCCCATATCTTCCAAACTGGCTATGGAGACTTTTGAATATTGCATATCCATGTAGTCTGGACCTGTATTTGGCTGAGATACTGTAAATCATGAAGTGGATTACACAGTGGTGTCCTTGAATAGTGTCTCGGGTTTAGTGGCACAGTAGGTTAGATTGTGCTAAGATTTGATACGAGTGCTGTTTAACGTGCAAACTAGCTGCTCTAAGCTTGTCTCCATGCAATGGCTTTGTTTTAGCTACACTAGGCTACATTTCAGTTCTAAGGGGAGTTTTATAGATAAAATTTACTTTCTGAGCATTTGTGTCTGTAGTGGGCACTGCTAACCTCTTAATGAAATAACACTAAGAAAGATTGCTTGCAAGTATAATGCTCCAATAAAACTTAAACTACATTGACAAGGTAATTGCAAGTATTAGGGACCTTTAGAATGACTTAAATGCAAAAATCAACAAATAAAGCAAAAATAAACCAGTAGCACTCTAAATAGCTAAGTGAAGTGTCAAACAATAAAATAAATTTCTTATCTGCCAAGGATGGAACATGAATAAGTCATGATACCATCAAAGTATGGCTAGGGTGCCAAGCGGATGGGAGCACTGGAAAAATAGGCAGGAAACAATTTGTAGTAAGGGAGGGTTACTCAAGTGCAACACTGGTTTGCTGTGTAGGTATTAGCATTATGGATATATTGAAAATAATGGGTGGGAAAATACTTAAATAGGTTACAAAACAGACAACAGCAGTGAAAGAGGGGAATGAGGGACTCTGGAAGTCAGATTACCGTAAGGGGAAGAAGGCATAGGCACAGCCTTTTAAAACCACAACAAGAAAAGTGTGGGAGGGTTGGAAAATTAGAGCTCAAGTCCTGTGGTTAGAATTTCAGAAACTTTTTTTTTATTCTTCCTTCAAAATAAGACTAAAGGAACACCTTATAGAGAAATGGCTCTGCCCGTGCTGTTCTCGGGGATAATCTCAGCTCTCCTAGGACTTTTTCTCCTCATTTTCTTTAATCTTTATACTGCTCAAATTATTTTCTAGTGTCATTATTTGCAATGATTGTTTACTCACTGTCAATTTAATACCTCGGTATTGCAATTATTCTCTGTAAACATGCCACATACTAGTTGTGTATCTTATATGTCTTTTACAATCCTCCCTGACAGCTTCAATTTTATACTCAGTCATCCAAGAATCTATAGACTGCTGTTTTAATTTGTTACCTGTTGGCAATCTATATATGTTGCAGCTTTTAACCATACATTGTTACTGGAATTTCTCTGTATTATATGTATTATTTGTACTATATTATTATTATTTTTTTAATTATATTTCTATGTATCTTTGTACTGGAGCTTTTCTCCCTGGGTCTTCACTGAAAACAGGCTTCTTGCCCAGATGGACACTACCCAGTAAACAAATGTAAATAAAATACAATAAATAATAATAATTTTAGTTTAATGTCTCAGTGGAGGAGGGGAAGACTCAAGGAATGGGGAAAAACAGTAGCAAGGAAAAAAAGAAAGGCACTGTAATGCAACGTTATGCAGGTATATAAATCTGTAAAAAGTACTGAAGCACAAATCCTGAGCAGAATTCACAATATTGTCATTACTGCAATCCTACCACAGACTAAGGCCCCAGACCATGAAGACATTTACCAGTAACGCTGACATAAATGACTAAATGTTGAGGTACTTTAATACAACTGAACTACTTATTAAGCAAAGCCACTTTTGACCAGCCTTTAAAAAGCATGTGGTGGTGCACAGTTTCAAAAGTAAGAATCTTTTTTTTTTTTTTTTTTTTTTTTTAAGATCCATTTTTTTTTAAATCCTGGAAAATATTCTGTGTATTGTCTGTACTGTTATAGGTTTGGTTAGTTAAAGAATATAATGCTTTTAGTGTACTGTAGGTGAGATGGAGTCCATGTTGTTTGTCTATGAGTTTGTCATGATTTTAAATATCTTTAAATGTCTGCCTATACACTAACTTTTCTGTAAGTTTGTTTATAGGACAGGAGTTGGCAATTGGTTGGTAGTCAATGAATGTAGAGGAAGTATTTTGGGAAAGGTCAGTATTATTGACTGTTTAAATATGGGCCAAACAGACATGGATGTGAGGGTGAGACTGAATATATGCTTCAACAGATTGCTTAGACTAGCAGTACTACTTATTTTTAGCTTTTGAAGATGTAATATGTGGAAATCCAACCTGTTGTGATATTCTACTGTATTTAATGATTCTGAATGTTTTTTTTTTTTTTTTGCAAAAATGATTGTACGAGTGCCTGTAAATTCATGATGAGCATGACATATTTGGTCATTGTTTATATTAGGGCACACCATTGTTGTCCACACAGGTCTGGGTGGTACTGATTTGATTGACATTCCCATGTGGCTGTTAGTTAAGCATGGCAGTCATATTTAAATATTATTTTTATTCTGTGAGGACTAAAAAAGTTTTAGAGGTTTAAGAAGGTTTAAGTGAAAATATCTTGAAACTCTAATATTTGGTATTACTAACTTAATGAAAGTGAAAGACTACATACAGCCAGCAAGGTGGCTGCTGCTCCCCCGCACCTCCCTTCTAGATGCAGTTTTAACTTTCATTGCCTGGTAGCCTCATGGAGTAGGGGGTGTAAAGGCAAAAGGCCCGATGGACATTAAGCTATCCATCATTTTTAATCTCGCATCTTAATAAAAAGAACTTATAATAAGGAAATTATATATACTAATTATAATTACAATGTCCACCCATGGCACACCAGGGGGTGGAGCTTGCTACTGCACATCCTGGTGTGTCCTAATATAAACAATCACCACATATTTTGCCTCATTTAGGCAAATAATATACTATTTGTGATGGCATTGGCAAGGTAACTATGGTGCATGGACTGACTTTGCCTTGTATACTCTATGAATCTATGAATGTATGGATCTCAGACTGCATTAATCAAAAACAAATAAATCAAAAGAGAAAACAGCATGATCTCAAGCCTTACTTTTGTTATAGTCGCAATTTTTTTTCTATACCCCTTCCCCAGGTTTTCATCCAGCATGCCTACCAAGTTTAGGATTCCAACTTTAACATGCAAATACTTTGGAAAAGGGGTGGTTCAGAATACTAATATTAAATTAAATAATTTATTCCATTTCTCAGTAGATTACATCAAAAAATTACATTTGAAGAGTTCAAGTGTATTTATATGTAGATATATGGATATAGAAATTTCACAATTCAGTTCTTTTTGCACCAAAATTAGATTAAATTTCGTTTTTTTTCTGCATAGAAGTTCATATGAATCACAAACAAGGCCTGTTACATTGCATTCAGAAATTCAAAAATTATTTGTCTGCTAATATAGCTGGCAACATAATTATTTTTCATTTCTTCTTGCCTTCAAGGACTAATGCAGAATGCCATCTGGGGAAACGTATACAGAAAAGGTTTTTCACATTCATGTATAGCTAAATGCAGTAACTGTGATCAAATACTGTCAGAGAATGTTTGCAAAAGTTTTTAATATGTTGCAATCCTATATTGTGTTTGAAGGTTCTTTTGTAGCTCTAGAAAAACATTCCATTAATATTCCATTTGAAAATGACTTTGTAACATCCTACTCCAACAATACAAATGTGAAATTGCATGGGCAATGATTAACACACAAAGAATATGTAAAACTATCACTGCATTGTAATGATATGGTACAGTATTGCTAATTATATTAAGTTAACATTTTAGAACCAGGAACAAATAACAACTGTTTCAGCAAAGAAAATAAGCTATACCAAAATGGAATAACAACTAATGACTCGGTAGTCCATATTTTAAAACATGAATGTGGCACTGTTCCTAATGCCTGTGCAAAGTCGATGTATGGTCTGGCTGACCCATTTTACCCTGTACTTTGTCAAGTATTCATAACATGACCATTCTACATATTTTAGTAAAACAATATCAAATGCATCTAGCAGCTGCTGTGGTGCAGCGGTTAGCATTGTCACCTCACAGCAAAAGGTTCCCCATTCGATTCTCAGCTTGAATGCCTTCTGTGTGGAGTCTGCATGTCCTCCTTGTGGTCAAGTGACGTTAAAGACATGCAGGTAGATGCAAGCGTGAATGGGCATGCCTTCGTTGAAGGTTGGGCGTCGGGCTGGCAACTCGGCACCATAAAAATCCACTGCCAATCATGAGCGGACCGGAGTTCCGCTGTGGTGACCCCTAACTGGGAAAAGCCGAAAGTCTTACAATATCGAATGTGTCAAATATTTTACCTGAATTTCAGTTCATAAACTTAGACTCCTGTATCTGTCATACTTCAACATTTTTATCATGAATTTACAGTAAATAGGCATCATTCTCACAACAGTGAGTTGCCAGCATCGCTTCATAACAAACAAACAAAAACATGATAAACTTAATTCTTACTTGACTCCCTTTTTCAGTAGCAGACATGATACCAATCTAGATCATATTATATGCATTATATACAACTCCATCCATGCAGTCTAAGGTGATAAATGTCAGTTTTAATACTGCAACTTATTTAGCTTTATTATTATAATGGTGCCACATATGTAGATATATGTGAAGCCGCTCTAAAAGGGTGTTACAGCTAATGAATGGGACTAATGCATCATGTAACAATTATTGGCATATGCATACTGTGACTCCTGGCTCTTTTCTTGACTATTGTTATGCTGTGAATATTTATTTATAGAGATATATAACACAAGACTTTTTGACATGATGAATCCTGCATTTGTGGTCCTGTATGCTGTTTGTCATGATTCTGCCTGATGTAATCCTACACCTTTTTATATACTTTACGTTTTTCCCATCCCGAGGGGTAATTATTATCCTAGCCAAGTGCGCTTCTACCCTTTGTTTTGCATGGCACTATTCTAAAGAATGTCAACTCAGGCAGGCATCACATGACTTCGTCCACCTTCTCCAAGTTTAAGGTTCAGTTGTTATTAACATTAAGTGATATTGTAGCAACATGCCATAGGGATACATTTCTGACAGGCTTGTCATTATAGGCAGTTCTTTACTAGTACAGCTAGGAAAACTTCCAGTTTATTATAGCTTGAATGTATGTGCTATATACAGTGTGTAGGTCTGTTTTACAAACTGAAATATGCATATTTCTATTAAATGCACATTTTATATTCTTGCATGCAGCAGTTAGCAGATCCTGAGAAAGAAGTGCTGGCACTTTCATCATGTTTATTTTCTGAGATGCCAGTAATAAAAGTCTGCATAACCAGATGGATTTCCAAGTACAAGTATTGCAAAGGACAAGAGACCATACAGTGTAAAAACAATACTAAATAATATATATCAGATGTATTACTGTTACTGCCTAAAATGTATTTTTATTTATTTGAGTTTAATAACCAGACCCTTTTCAACCACAACCTGGACACCATGATGCAAGAGACAAACAGAAAATTATGCATAGTTTAAAAAATACACAAAGCTGTATATAGTACAGTCAAAGAGTAAAGACAACATATTTGTATGGTATTTGCTATTATAAATGCAAGTAATATTATAATTTGCAGTATGTACAATTAAGGTAGGCATTCAACCCACAATCATTTGTGAAATGTATGTCATTACTGAAAAGATGTGACTACAACATGAGCTGTATGGTCTACCCATTGTCATGAAAGCAAAAGCATTTGGTGTCTGAATAACTGAAGTGCCTCTTGCTGCCATACTTCTGCAAATGGAGTATTCCAAACAGTTGGGCCTAGCATAGAGGTAAGTGTTTCTCCTGTTGACATTTTAAAATCAGGTCTAATGAGGGTAATAAGATCTTCTTGATGTGAAGTAAGACTGCTTGATTTGTAATTTTGTTTTCAGGGGGGTGCAGTGTCCCATTTTTGATAGCCTGTAGATTTGGCAGCTACATAGAAATGTGGCTCTGTCATTTCCAGGCAAACAGTAGAAGTTGGCAGTGACTAGTTTGGGGTTCTGCAAGAACAACACATCTGCTGATGTTACATATGGTAGTTTTTATTTTACAGTGCATTTTAAATGTGCTTGAGCTGGAATGTAAGGTTATAAGTGGGAACCCAAATTTGATTTTAGGGAGAAGAATACTTTTAGCTAAGACATTATGAGGTGTGGAGGTGAGGAGGTATCAGATTCTACAGTGCAGTTTTAGTTGAGAGAGAGTTTTACTAATAATATTTTCAGTATGCTTAGGCAGTGAAAGAGTAGGGTCCATGATGATCCCTAGGTACTTATGTTCTGTACCCATTGGTAGTAGATTGCCCCCTATATCAATAACAATTAGATTTGCACCTCCATTCTCACCACCATTTCAATTACCTTTATTCTTACCCTAACTCCACCCCCTAGGACCCACAGCCAATCACCATCCTTTCCTTAACAGAATGCCACTTATAATTAAGCTATCACCTCTCAGTCTCCTATTACCCCCAATCCTCCTACTATAGCTCACCCCATTACAAATTAATAATATACACCACAAACCCACAACCACAACCTTCTCTGACACCATACATCTCAGCACCTTCTCCAACATATTTTGTAACCTATATGCCACACAAGATATTCTCAGTTTTAAAGTAAAAATCCTCCCCTTAAATAACAAAACTATCATAAAGCATAGCACCTACCCCCACCATGACACAAAAAAGAAAAGAGAACCCATAACTATCCTATTTAAATACTCTAACTTATCATCCAATGGAGATAGCCATCCCAACCCTGGCCCCCTCTCATCTTTTCATAGCCCACCTAGCCTTTATAAATCCCTAAACCTCACTACAATAAATCTACAAAGTATTCAAAACAAAATCCCTGACTTTCATGCCTGGATAAAACTTAACAAGCCTGACATTATTGTGGCCACTGAAACATGGCTGAAACCATACGTTAAAAGCCCAGAATTCCTTCCCACAGACTTTTCATGCCTCCGCTCAAATAGACCACGGAAAAAAGGTGGAGGGGTATTGCTGATCTACCCCAACTTGTTCAACATAGTCCCATACAACTCACCCATGTCCAGCTTCTCCACCACAGAAATCTTAATAACCTTCCTAAAAATTAATGACAACAAAAACCTCTGCATCATTGTCCTCTACATTCCCCCCTGGCAACACCATTCCCATACTTGAGGAAGACTTAGCCTGGACATCAAACAACATAACAGCAGAAACTATAATTCTAGGAGACATCAATATTAATTGGTTAGATGTCTCCCAACAACACTCCCCAACAAACATCAACCTATATAATTAAAGCCAGCTAATCTCTGAGATTACCAGACATAACAGGAACAACAGCAGCGGGACAATCCTAGATTGGATCATGGTCTCAGACCCCAATAAAATATCCACCACAGGTACCCTTCCAAACAGTATCAGTGATAAATTACTTGCTTATATAATTTGTAAAACCACATCCCCATTAAACAGACATCAATATAGAAACACCAGAGACTTATCAAACTTTTGCCCTACTGCCTTTAACAACTCTTTAAAAAGCATTAACTGGGATCCTTTAAAACTACTTTCCCTTGATGAAACAGCAGAATTTTTCAATTCTACTTTCCTTAACATCTTAAACAACCTGGCTCCCCCCGGCTAAAACCCGTAAAAGATAGACAAGCCCCATGGCTTACAAGAACAACTAAACAAAGCATGTCTTCTAGAGACAAACCTTGAAAACATTGACATAAGCATAAAAATCCTTCCGACCTTATCACCTATAGAAACCTTCGCAACCAAGTAAAGTGCCTAGTTACTAAGGGCAAAAAAGACTTAGTAGTTTTAAAAATTAAAACAAAGATAACACAAAACGCTTCTGGAGCTCAGTCAACAACCTACTGTCCCCTGGATCTAAAAATAACCCCTGCCCAAATCTTGAAAAAAGCCCAACTGAAATAGCCACACTCTTCAACACATATTTCATAGATATCATAGCCAGTCTTACCACCAATTTCCCTCACAACCAGCCTAATCAAGCAAAGCCCCCTACGACAAATACATCCCTTCTTCACTCTTATCACTTCTCTCTTCAGCCACCCCTACTGCCACAGTTAAGAAACTACTTCTCAAACTAAAACCCTGCACTACTCTCCCTGACAACCTGCCCCCAGATTACCTTCAAATAGCTGATAACTCCATTGCCTATCCTGTCAGCCTACTCATTAATAGGTCAGTCAAAGAGTCTTATATTCCCTCCATCTGGAAAAAGGCATTCATCATCCCACTGCACAAAGGTGATAACAATACAGACATCACCAACTTTAGACACATCGCCATTCCTTCTCCCATGTCAAAAAGAGCCCCAAGGATCTATCTTAGGTCCTTTGTTCTTCAGCATTTTTATCAATGACTTCTGCTCTACTCTAACCCACAGTACAATCATTCAATATTCAGATGACTCCACTATCATCTGCACTGATAATTCCTCACCCGAACTCCTGAAACTAACCCAATCAGCACTCAGCTCCATTGAAACATGGATGGTTAATAACCACTTTGCCTTAAACCCTAAGAAAACCAAATTAATGCTATTTACCCCCAAGAAGTCCACCTCTGTAAATAAAGATTATTTCACTGTTCTCTCCCAAGATAACACTACCATTGAGGTGGTCACACATACAAAACTCCTAGGCGTCACTCTGGATCAACACCTAACTTTCAACTTGCACATACACAGAAACATAAAAAAACACCAAAAACTAGATATGCTATACCGTCATAAAACTTTCCTAAATTACACCTCAAAACTAGCCATTGCCTCCTCCTTCCTGCTTCCCCCACTTTTATATGGTGCTCCCCTCTTTATCAACATACAGGCCAATCTTAAATCCAAACTAGATTCATGCTATAATAAAATTGTCAAGATCATCACAAATAGGCAACATCTCTCTCACCACTGTACCTCTCTTCGACTATTAAACCTTCTGGAACTTTTACATCATCTTACTTACATACAACTAACAACTGCCCACAAACTAATATTCAATCCATCCACCTGGCCTTTTCTCTCTTCTCTTTTCACTATATAGCACCCTAACAGACCTCTCTGCTCTGAAAATCAAATGCTTTTAAAAGTAGGAAAAACTAATCTTTCCACTGGCCAAATGCTCCACTCCATTTCCACTGTTAGATTATGGAACTCTCTCCCTCCCCAGCTCAGATCCACTAGCAATGCTTCCTTTTTCAAAAAATCTTTGAGACAACATCTCTCCTCCAAATGGCTATGCTCATGTGAAAGTTCCTCACAAGCTATAACCTGACTTCACCTCTCTCCTACTATTCTATCGCCTCAGTAAAATAAATACTGTTCAACTATACTAAAATTGTTTACTGTGAAACTTATGTTGTGTTTAGTATTCAAATGCATGTATTGTTTAAATCATTCTACTGCTATGCTAATGTATCTTTTACTCACTGTTTGAACTACTCTAATGTTTGCATTATTATTCTTTGTGGAGCTTTTCTCCTCAGGCCTCCACTGAAAATGGGTACCTGTTGGCCCAGTGGACCTTCCTAGTAAACAAATGCAAATAAATAAAATAATAAATGTTTGTCAAATTTTAGTTGATCATCAGTGAGTATTCCTAATAATTTAGTGTCAGAGATTATTTCTAGGGGAGTATTATTTTTGCTGGTGATTACGAATTATTGTTTATCTAGGGAAGAGGTTTTGGTGGTGATGAATAACATAAGTTTGGTTTTGGTTGCATTAAGGGACAGATGGTTGTCTAGCATCCACTGCTCAGTGGAGGAGAAGGCGCTTTGTGTTAAATAGTTTACACTGGAGATAGAAGGGGAGGAGCAGATAATAGTAGAATCGTCGGCATATTGGATGAGGCTGGAGTTTGGAATGGCTTGGTAGAAATTGTTTATTAATATGTTGAATAGCAGGAAGCCTAAAATGGAACCTTGGAGGACACCTGTGCATGTATTAAGGAAGGGTGAGATGGCTTTTTACCATTTAACTGCTTGCTGCCTATTTGTGAGGTAACTGGAGAACCACTTGGTAGAGGAAGGGCATAGGTTTAGTTTGGAGAGTTTACTAAGAAGCAGGTTGTTGGAAATGGTGTCAAATGCCTTAGAGAGGTCGAGGAGAAGGGTTGACACAAAGTGGCCAGAATCATGGGCTTTGTTAATTGTTTCTAGGAAGGAGAGGAGGGCAGTGGAGGTGCTATGACCAGGTCTAAAGCCATAGTCTGTTGGGGTAAGGAGCTGGTTGTTAATGAGATAGGGTAAGAGTTGTGGTGGACACATTTTTCAAGAAGCTTGGAGATGGGGGTTAGGATAGCAATGGGGGGGGTTGGAATGTCATTATTATTGCCTCCTTTATGGAGAGGAATAATAAAGGCTTTCTTCCAGAGCTAGGGACCTGGCATTCTGAGATGGACCGATTAATTATTAAGCTGACAGGGAGGGGAATGGCTTCTGCAGCTACTTTTAGGAAGTAGGAGGGGATTTCATCAGGGGCATTGGAACCAGGTTTTAGTTTTAGGAGAAGCTTTTTTATGGTGGATATAGAGATGGGATTGATGGAGAAGGGTGGAGGTTGGGGGCAAGGGATGCTGAGGGAGGAAGGGGTGGGTGCAGGCTGAGGAGGGGTCACTGGATTGTCGGTGAAGGATGATGTTCGCTTGTGTATGGATTCTATGAAGAAAGAGTTAAATTGGTTGGGTAAGTCCATGTCAGATGCATCTTGGTTAGGGCAAGGGTTTTCTATTTTCCCAGGGTTGAGGAGAGATGAGATCCCTTTCCAAAATAGTTTGGGATTAGTATTGTAGTTGGTTTGGAGAGTAGAGAAATAGGCTTTGCGGTCTGAGGTAATGAGATTTTTGACTTTATTTCATAGTGTTTTATATTCAGTAAGGGTGATAGTGTTTTTATTTTTGTGGTAATGTATCCAAGCTTTGTTATGGAGTTGCATAGTAGCTACAGCATTTTTGGTTATCCAGGGTACAGGGTTACTTTTTATACATTTTGTTTTAGTGGGGCAAAGGAGTTGAGCCAGTTTGTGAAAGTAGAGTTAAAGTAGGAAAGAGCATTATCTAGGAGAAGAGTCTTTAATGGGTTCCAGTTAGTGCTTTTTAGTGCATTTGAGAAAGTCTCAGGATTGAAGTTTTTTAAGCAGTGAGTGGAAGTATAGGTGTGGGTTAGTTGCATAGAAGAGGGGAGATGGCAGGCAAAAGTGGGGAAGTGGTTGGCTAGTGGGTCTGAAAGAATACCACTATCTGAGATATAGTGAGGATGGGATAATAGAATAGTCTGTTGTACTTCCAGTAGTGAAGTTCATGGAAGGTCTGGTGGTGCAATTGATTAGTTGTGTGAAGTTATATAAGTTAATATTGAGTGAGTTAGTGAGAGATTGGATTGTCGCCCAGTTTTTTTCGTGAGTAATATTGGTGGAGACCCAGGAGAAAATGTCTTCAAGCGATGAGACATTGTCTCCAGGGGGAATATAGAGGGAGAGAACAAATATAAGTTTATGCTTGTTTAGGTGGAGTAGGGCTGGTATAATTTCTGCCTTGACAAATGTGGGAGAAGGAGAAGAGAAGGAAGAATTAGGACAGTGAGTAAAGCAATCAGTAGAGGAAGGTAAGTTCAGAGGAAGGTATGCAAGGGGGGGAAGGGATGTTATAGTAGTGGTGTAGGGGAAAGGATTTGAGTGGTTCAGAGTGGCTGGAGCTAAAAGGAAGAAATGGATGAAGAAATAACTTTTAATTGTACTATGAGAAAAAGAGAGAGAAAAGATAGTTAATAGTGGGTAAAGGCTGCCATCTAGTGCTCAAATCCTGTAATTCCAAACAGTGGCACCACAATGGGAGACTGAAGATACAAAAAGGCATAAGGAGAAATCTGGACTGTTGAATTAAGAGGCTAGGATAAGGGCAGGTATGGGGGATGCAGAGTAAGAATGGTATGGCTGCTGGCTGTCTTGGCAGGGAGTGTGCTCTAACCACCTAGCAATAATTAGGCAATATCACATTAATTATAGGAGGTAAAGATCAGTTAACATACTTTCTTAATTCCTTGAATGAGTACACCTCAGGGGGGTAGTTTGGCTCTTTTCCTGTTGGGGATGAACCAAACAGATTTTGATTTATCTTTATTTTTTGTTCTTAGATGTTCAGCAGGGCACGGTTGCTAGGTGAATGTTTATGCAAGTAGGATGTAATGTTTCTTAATTCCTTGAATGATTACAGCTCAGGGTGTAGTTTGGCTCTTTTCCTGTTGGAGATGAGGCTATACTCCTTTACAAATGTCACCATATTTACTGTGCAAATATGCTAGACTACTACCCAAGTTCACACACTTATTTCTCATTAAGTTAACTCAACATTAGCTAAGTGGGGACATACACCCAAACCCAGGCCCTCAGCCTTACCAACAAACATCCTAACAAGCAAATAATAATTTCACAGCATCAGCAAACTGTCACATAATAGCTCTGACTTTTTGATTATAAACACACTTTTGAGGAGCATCTTAAATAAGATTCATGCATTCCATTCAACCCTCTCTCTTTATTCTAACCTGGTTAAAACCCCATATAAACAACGTGATAGGACACACAAATGTGGTGGAGGCATAGCCATAATATATAAAGACTCTCTGAGACTAGAAAAACTAGAGTGTAATCCCCCAGGCCAAATGAATGTTGAAATGTTAATCTCCCATCTTCAACTAAACACCAGCAAATACATTATAATAATAACAATTTATATTTTCCAGGCAACAACCTAACTATAATTAAAAACCTTTTGCATTGGTCTGCTGCTACTTTTAATCAGGAAACCATTATAATGTGGGACTTCAACCTGGACTGGTACACCTGGGCTGCGGACAACCCTCCAGCTTTATCAGTATCTAGGATTTCACTCAAGTAATACAAAGCCCAAACAGAATCAACAAACATAGTAAACAATCAATCCTGGATTGGACTCTAATAAATAGGCCATCCCTCTGTTACTACTCTGGCTGTCTCCAAGACAGCCTTAGTGATCATCTTTCCACTTACTTACTTACTTAGACACAGAATAAGCATTCCATCTAAGATCACATATAAACACATCCCCAACAAAAGAAATTTATTTCCTGAAACCTTAAATCCCTCCAGCAATAATGCCACTGGACCTCTTTAAGACATCTCCATTTAGATTCTGCAGTTCAGTACCTCAAGTACAAATTGTTTGACATCCTAAGCAGTCTTGCACCCCTTAGGAAGAACTGAGTTATACCAAAATGGATGCCATAGCTGACAAAGGACACCAAACAGCTTCTCATACATAAAGACAGAATCTGATCCCAATATCAGAAAAACAAAAACCGAGCTAGCCTTCTCACCTTTTGAGAAATATGAAATCTATCCAAAAACAGATCAAGAATAACAAAAAAGCTATAGTATACCAATATTCAACCAAACCATCAGAACAACCTCAAAAATTCTGGGGAGCCATTAAGCAACTACTAAAACCCTGTCAGTCCACAACTCCAGCCCCAACCACCTCAAATAGCACAGATAACATAGCCACCCAATCCCATACACACCATCAATTCCATTCTATCCCTAGTTAAAAACAACTGCAATACACCCCTATTTATCCTTCTGGAGTACAAGCAAACTTAAATTATTTTTCAGTCCGACCTATTCAAACTAGTATCATTAAAAAAATTCTAAACAAACTAAAACCCTCATCACTCGTAGTTGACTTACTCCATACAGAATTTCTCAGATTAGCATCAGCACTATCTCTTACCCCATCTCCCTCCTAATCAGCTGCTCTATTTCATAGCAATACATCCCCAAACTCTAGAAAAGTTCTCATATCATCCCTATGCACAAAGATAGCTCCTCAAACAAATTTTCAAACTTTAGGCCAATTGCCATTCTCCTTCCCCTTGCCAAAATCCTTGAAAAATGTATTCACTCGCAGCTCCTCAACTATCTGCTATACAATAACCTTGTAACTAATTCCCAACATCGTTTAGACCCAAACACAGTACCACAACTGCGCTTGCAAGTTTTACCAACACAAGTAACCTGCTCAGAAACAATGGCTAGCTTGTCTCTTCAATTTTCCTGGATATGTTCAGGGCATCCCACTAAAAACGTCTTAATGAACTTGCTTCCTTTAACCTCTCCCAACAAGCCCTCGCTTGGTTTCACAGCTACTTATCTGACAGCCAACAAGCAGTTAAGTGGCAAAACAAACTCTCTTCCCTATTACCCATCTCAGTTGGTGTCCCACAATGCTCAATTCTCAGACCACTGCTCTTTACCACCTATACTAACAAACCTTTTTACTGCCACCCAACTAGCCACCATCATTCAATATGCAGATGATTCCTCCCTCATATACACAGCCCCTCCCTACCAGATCTCCTTGAAATAACCCAAAAATCCTTCCTAGACATCAAAAACTATCTTTCTCACTATCAATTCATACTCAGTCCAAATAAAACAAAATTAATGTTATTCTTAAATAGTAGAACACCTGATCTTCATCCCCCTTTATCATCTATTCCACTAACAAAACCAAAGTTGTACCAGGTGATCAAACCAAATGACTTGGAGTCACAATTGATAACTGTCTAAAATTTGACAAGCACTTAGCACTAACCATCAAAAAGGTCCACATTAAACTACAGTCACTATACAGACTTAAACCCTTCCTCACCAACACCTCCAGACATTCTGTAGCCAGGACACATCTACTCTCTACCCTTCTATATGCCTCACCCATTTTCACAAATCTCAAAAAAAAACAGACTTAAATAAATTAGAAACCTGTTATAATAAAATCATCAGATTTGCCACAAACCAGCCTCTCTGATCACACCATTGCTCGGCTTTTCACCAATTGAAATGGCCTGAACTACCCAACCTCCTATCCCTCAACTAACTAACTGTTGCCCACCACATCGTTCATCAACCAGATAACTGCCCTGCACTGAAAAATTTCATACAAACCTACTCTAACTCTAGAACATTAAGATCCTCTGACAAGCTCCTAATAAAAGTCACCAAGTCTAACAACAGTTTTGGGGACTCTCTGTTCTCCCACAAAATATCTAAGTACTGGAAAACCATTCCCTACACAAACTAAATACTACAAGCACATCCAGATGTAAATTACTTCTCAAGGAACAACTGTCCAATAACTGACTCTGCTCCTGCACAACTCCAGGCTGAACAGACTATATACTTCTTTTTTCTCCTCTTTTCTATGACATGTTTCTTAACACAGTTCTCAAAGACTATTTTAACTAAACTCATGTCTCCTATATTTAGGCTACCTTATGTCTAGTAAACTACAGATAAGATATCTTCATTTTATAAAAGAATTGTATCTGCCGATTATCACTCTGGGTATTCCTCACATATCCTACATCTAGACCTTGTTGTATTGTCCTTTAGCATGATTTAAATCTGTAGAAACCTCTATATTTGTTTTATTTTGCTCTGAAAACTTCATTTAAATGTAAACTGGTATGTGTTATTTCTATGTTTTCTTTATATTGCTCTGAAAGTGTGATAATGTGAGGTATTGCCAGCTATGCTAGGAGAAGTAGAGTTTTGGATGTATAACATATGCCAGCATAGCTAGCTGGAGTTGTGTAAAGAATTATATGGTATTTGTATATCAAACTGATTTGTACAGGTGCTTGCACTAAAAATGTATTTGTAAAGCTGATTGTGTTAAAAATGTACCAACAATTGGTCCTGCTGGACAGAAAAAAGGAATACACCTGTATGTCAGACTGTATTATAACTGTTGAAATTAATATTGTAACAGAGGATACTGGAAGAGAAGAGGTTTATCTCAGTCCAGCTAACTTTGAAAAATTGTCTGAAATTAAATTACCTGGCTGTCCATAAAGATTGTATGTTGCAGTTCTGATTCTAACCAGAGACAAAATGTCTGTAAAAAGAAAGACTGGGAATGCTGCTGTATTGCCTTAGCATAAAACTAATTGCTACCCTGGAAGGGTAGAAGTGTTGAAATGGTTTTATGGCTTCCAGATGCTATAACACATCTTAGAAAAGCTCTATTTGTGTGTATGGTAACACATATGAGTGATATTCTAGTTCAGTTTCTAGTGAAGGGGGATATTATGGGAACTAGAAGTCAGATGACCACATGTATGTGATGTCATTAAGTAATCCATCACTGAAATATCTTTTAATACTAGATGAGACAGAAGTCTCAGAGCTGTCTGTTTTTTTAAATCTGACAAAGAAGGAAGACCATTCACCAACTTCATCTTGCCTTGCTTTAGTAAGTAACCAGGGAATGGTAATTCTTTATATCAGTCAGGTTAATATAGTAAGATTAATTAAGTACTGCTTTTCTGTATCTGTGTGAATCTATTCATCTGTGTTATTTTAATATTTCCTGTGATGGAAACTTTTGTGTTTATTGTAAAGAGATATTTAGTATTTTCATGTTCTTTTATTATTTATTATTAAATATATTTAAACTTTTCATTGTGGCTGGTCTTCTAGAGAATATTTTAACCTTTGTGAGTACTTATATTTCTTTGTTGACACTGTGGCTGCTCCTGAAAGTTTTGCTGTTTGGTTAATATTACCATTTGTATTAATATTAATTTTACTTAGTATAATTGGGTATCCTTGCAAGAACGTTAGAGTAGCTGGCCTTGGAGTGTCCTGGTGGCAGTAACTACCTTATAGTCTTGGTAGAGGGGCATAGCTAGTAAATTTGTGCCAGCCTTTCCCAAGTGTCCATGTATGTGTGTGTGTGTGTGTGTGTGTGTGTGTGTGTGTGTGTGTGTGTGTGTGTGTGTGTGAAAATCAAATCTCAAGGAATGCGTCTGTCAGCTACTTGGAGCAGGGACACAGCGCACTGGTTTCACAGAGAGGCGAGGACTTGACCTGGGACACACAGCTGAGGACTCAACTCTATAGCTGTGCTACTGGGGAGTCTTAACTGGGGGCCTGGAGAGAGAGAGAGAGAGAGAGAGAGAGAGAGAGACAGAAAAACCCAGACCCGGACTGTGTATATTCCCAGTGTGCTCTTAAGGGAGATTGTACTTGGTGAAAAGAGCGTCATCGGGAAATACTGTGTGTATCTATGTTTGTTCCAAGTGAACGTCCCTCACCAGTGTCAGTGGTGAGGATTCAGGCTCCTTGATTAGTGGTCCAGAAGAGAGGCATCACATATTGGTGAGTAGTTGTGTGGATATCAGTAGAACTTCTATAGCATGTAGGCAGTTGCCACTGAAGGTGTGTAATCTCAGCAGCCACAAGTTAAACATACAGAGTTTCATTTTCACAACAGTTTTATTTATTTCTTGTTAGTTTAGTTTAGTCAGGAAAAGCAGGCAAAGATATCAGCAGAGGATTATGGCAAGCTGACAAGAACAAAAGTGTGTGAAGCCAGAGGATTGGTGCATGCCAACCTGGCTAAAGATGAGATGATTTTAGCCTTAGTAGCAGCTCAGACCAGCAACCAGGAGAGTAAACAGTCTGGTGGTGGGTATTTGAAGCCCTCTGAAACAGGACAGTTCACTGTTTTCTCAAAGGACTTGAAAATCCATCTGGAGTTAAACAGACTTGTACTGGCAGTCAAATGTATGGAATTAGAATCAGCGGAGAGACTGCACCACTTATAGGCTGAAGTAATGAGAAGCAGTGTCAGCATGACAGGGAGATGCTGACTGTTCAACAGAAACATGGAGGTAATGGGGAAGGGAATAGCAGCACTGCAGAAGCAATAAAGGTCAGTACATTTCTTCCACAGTTTACAGAGGGGGATCATTTTGATAGTTTTATTCATACATATGAAAGGGTATGTAAACAGTATAATGTTGAACAAGGGATCTGGGTACAGTTCCTGATCCACTTACTCCATGATAAAGCTGTAACTGCTGTTTCTAAATTGCCTGATATTCATTGTTTAAACTATGATAAAGTAATGCAATGTTTACTGGCATGCTTTAAGTTAACACCTGAAGCTTACAGAAAAAAGTATCATGAGCACAGAAGTAAGGCAGATGAAACTGTATGTGATTATATTGCTGAGTTAAGCACTTAATTTCATAGGTGGGTGAGTGTGTGTCAGCTCACCACTTTTTAAGGGCTGGCAGACCTGCTGGTGAGGGAATAAGCTCTTAGCACTTTGCATGAGGACATGAGAATCTGTTTGGCAGTCCAGGAGTGTAACTCTGCAAATGAGCTGGGGAAAAATGGGATCTCTACTTAGCAAGCAGGGCATCACTGCACAAGAAGGAGATATCCAGTGCTGCACATGGATATAAGATAACCCATGGTGGGCAGCATAAATCACCCCATCAGAGTTCACCAGTAAAAGGGGATGCCACTAGTTCAGGTACACAGCCAGGATCAATGGTTAGATAATTTAAATGTAACCAGTTGAGCCATGTATCATATACATGTCCATGGAAACAAGGTGGGAAACAAGCAGTGGGGGGAGGCGGCAAGTGGGAATAACAGTATGCCAGTGACAAGTTGTCTGGAGAGAACAGGGGTACCAAACTATACCTATCTTAGTGGAAGGAAGAAAGGCCACTGCTAATAGAGACACAGCCTCTGACATAACCATTCTGAAGCCTGCAGTGGCTAAAGAGGAGCAGTACTTGTTTGGGCAGTCCACTCCAGTCAGAGCTTTAGAAGGGACCCCATTCCAAATGCCTTTGGCCAGGGTTCACCTTGACAGGGAGGGTGGAAAAAGAAGCAAGCAAGTATATGTGTCTAAGGATATCCCTGCAGATGTCTTGATAGGGAATGATTTTGATAATGAAGTACCTTGCGTGCATGCAGTTGCATGCAGTCAGGCTGGGAGACAGGCATGTGGATCTGGTAGCCTGGGGAGACCCAGACAGACCCCACATCTGAAGCCCCCTTAGGGGGGCTAGAGAGTGAGTTAATACAACAGTTGGTAGTGCCCAAAGCCTACTGTCTGGCTCTTCTAGCCATAGCCCAATACATTCCTTTTGCAGGTCATATGGGCATGAAGAGTGCCAAGAGTTGTATTATGCAGAACTTTTACTGGCCTGGGATGCAAAGGATGTAACGGGGTACTCCAGAGACTGTGAGCAGTGCCAAAAAGTAGGCAAGGCAGGAGATAAGGTCAAAGCTCCTTTGATGCCTTTGCCTGTGATTGAGTAGCCATTCCAGAGGGTAGCTATGGGTATTGTGGGGTCTCTGAGTACCCCAAGTTCCGCAGGCAAGAAGTATATCCTGGTGGTAGTAGATTATGCTGCTAGATATCCTGAGGCAGTGGCTCTGTCCTCCATTGAGGCAGAGAAGGTGGCAAATGCTTTGTTACAAATTATCAGCAGAGTAGATTTCCTGAGAGAAATACCGACTAACAGAGGTGCCACTTTCATGCCAGACCTGCTGGCTTGTCTGTGGGACTAGTGTGGAGTGAAGCACCTAAAGGCCATACCCTATGACCCCCAGGCTATTGGTGTTGTGGAGAGGTTAAACTCTACACTAAAGACCATGCTATGGGCATTTGCAGACCAGTTTAAGAACAAGTGGGACAAATATTTGACCCATCTGCTGTTTGCATACAAACAGGTTCCCCAAGAATCCACATTTTTTTCACCATTTGAGTTGTTATATGGGTATAGAGTGAGGGGGGCTTTAGATTTGATTCTTGATGAGTGGGAGGGTGTTTGAATCTCACATGGATCCCATTGTGGCATATGTCCTAAACCTCAAGACAATCCTTAGGGAGCTCATGGGCTTGGCCCAGGAGAACATGGCAGGAGCCCAACAACAGAAAAAGGTCTGGTCTGACAGGAATGCTCAAGCCTGAGAGTATGCTGTGGGACAGCAAATTATGATTCTCATTCCTGTCAGACACAATAAGCTGCAGACAGCTTGCAAGGGAACCTTCAAAGTGATAAGGAACATCAGTGATGTTAACTACATGGTAGAACTGCTAGGCAGGTGGCAGTGGCGCAAAATGAACAATGTTAATATGATGAATCCTTACCATGATAGGGAGGGCCTGGTGCTGAGTATTTTCAGTGGATGGCAGGAGGAGACTAAGAGGGATCTGATGACCAATCTCCTCTGTGAGGTTCGGACTGACACCTCAGTGGAAGGGGTAGCAATGTCCCAGTGGCTATCCCCTACTCAGGTTCAAGATATCCAAGCAGTGTTACAGGAGTTTGGGGGTATGTTCATTGGGAAACCTGTGTGTACCCACCTGGTGCACCACATTGTGGATGCAGTACCCTAAACACCTATCAGGCAGGCCCCATAAATGGTGCCTGAGCAAGTCATACAGACTCTGATGGAGGAGATACAGGAAATATTGGAACTGGGTGTAATACAGGAGTCCAGCAGTCCCTGGGCCTCCCCAGTGGTGATGGTACCAAAGAAAGATGTCAGCACCAGATTCTGTGTGGATGAAGGAAAACTAAATAGTCATGCAGAGTCAGATGCTTACCCCATGCCTAGCACAGATGAAGCTTTAGGGCAGCTGAGTGGAGCTAATTATCTGACAACTATTGATCTGACCAAGGGCTACTGGCAGGAGCCCTTCACTCCCCCCACTAGAGAGAGGTCAGCCTTTGTGACTCCTTTTGGATTACACAAGTACACAAAATGCTCTTTGGGATGAAAAATGTCTCACCAACCTTCCACAGGCTGGTAGATCATATCCAAATAGGAGCAGGAGATTACGCCCTTGTTTACCTGGATGATATTGCCATCTACAGTCATTCCTGGCCTGAGCACCTTCAGCATGTCAGGGAGGTCCTGGGCAGACAGCAAAGGCCAGGGGTGGCCATTAAGCCTAGTATGTGCCAGATGGGTATGGCAGACGTCTCCTGCCTGAGATATAGAGTATGGAGTGGTAAGATCAGGCCAGAACCTACCAAAGTGGAAGCTATTCAGGAGTGGCCTGCCCCTTTTACCAAAAAGCAGGTGAGGGCATTCTTGGGGCAAGCGGTGTACTATAGAAAGTTCTCTCCCAATTATAGTACAATAGCTAAGTCCCCCCACAGACCTGACAAGGGAAAACAGGCCAGATAAGGTTGTGTGGACCCCAGCCTGTGAACAGGCATTACAAAAGCTTAAAGGGGCTTTGGCAGGACCACCTGTGTTAACCAGCCCAGATTACAGCAAAGAATTTGTTTTGCAGGTGAATGCTTCAAATCATGGGGTAGAGGCTGTACTCAGTCAGGTTTCCTCAGAGGGAGAACAGCACCCAGTTGTATATCTCAGCTGTAGACTCCATTCTAGGGAGGAATGTTATGCAGCTGTAAAAAAAGAATGTATAGCCATAGTATGGGCATTGAAGAAACTTCAATCCTATCTGTATGGAAGGAAATTCACTGTAGTTGCAGAACACAATCCCTTAACATGGATACATCCAGCCAGCCAGCAAAATGCCAGAGTTATTAAGGAGGAGCCTGGGGATGCAGGCATATGATATGACAGTAGAGAGTACAGTAGTGGGGTTAGGAAAGCTAATGCAGATGGGCTCTCAAGATAGGGTATAGATTAATGTATTCCCAGAGAGGCTCATCTCTCTCAAGCCACATTTCTCCAGGGTCACTTGAGAAACTAGCTTGAGTCTTCAAAGGGAGGAGAGATGTGAGGTATTGCCAGCTATGCCAGGAGAAGTAGGGCAGTGGATGTGTAACTTATGCCAGCATAGCTAGCTTGAGTTTGTAAAGAATTATGTTATTTGTATATCAAATTGATTTGCACAGGTGCATGTGCTAAACATGTATTTGTAAAGCTGTTTGTCTTAAAAAATGTACCACTAGTGGGTCCTGCTGGATGATAAAAAGAAATACACATGTATGGCAGACTGTTTTATAGCTGTTGAAATTAATATTGTAACAGAGGATACAGTCCAGCTAACTTTGAAAAATAGTTTGAAATTAAATTACCTGGTAGGCCATAAAGGTTGTATCTTACAGTTCTAATTGTAGCCAGAGATGAAATGTCTGTAAAAACAAGGACTAGGAGTCCTGCTGTATTATCCTTAGTAGTAAACTAATTGCTACCCTGGAAGGGTGGAAGTGTTGAAATGGTTTTATGGCTTCCAGATGCGGCCGCATATTAATTTTACTTAGTATAATTTGGTACCCTTGCAAGAGCATAAAAGTAGCTGTCTTTGAAGTGTCCTGTTGGCAGTAACTACCTTATAGTCTGGGCAGAGGAGCATACCTAGTAAATCTGTGCCAGTCTTTCCCAGGTCTGTGTGTGTGTGTATGAAAATCAAATCTCAAAGAGTGTGTGTATGTGTCAGCTACTTGGAGAAAGGACACACAGCACCAGTTTCATAGAGAAGGGAGGACTTGGCCTGTGACACTCAGCTGAGGGCTCAACTTTATATCTTTGCCAATGGGGAGTCTTACTGGGGACCTGGAGAGAGAGAGATGGGGGGGGGGGGGACTCAGACCCTGGACTGAGTATACTCCCTGTGTGCTCTTAAGGGAAATTGTGCTTAGTGAAGAGAGCTGCATCTGGGAATACTGTTTGTATCTATCTTTGTTCCAAGTGAACATCCCTCACTGATGTCAGTGGTAAGGATTCAGGCTCCTTGTTTACTGGCCTAGAGGAGGGGTGTCACAGAAACCATCATTGTAAATGTAAATTTTTGAACTAGAGCTTTTCTCCCTGGGCCTCTGCTGAAAAGGGGCCACTGGCACTGTTTGACTTTCCCAGTAAACAAATATAAAATAAATACATTAAATTAAATTAAATTATATAATAACACAATTTTTCATTTATAGCTTTTATCATCTTGTTATAGAACATTATGTTAAAGTGGTAATAGAGCTATTTTCAACATATGCATGCTGATAAGTTTCAAGTTCCAGTCTTTCCAATTCTCACAATAACTTATTCAACATTACCTTCTCCATTACTTTTCCACAGCATGAAAGTAGACTTAACGGTCTATATGACACTGGGTTTGTCCTTCTCACCTTTCCATTAAAGACAGGTTCAATAAGTGCATGTCTCCAATCTTGAGGCATTTCCCCATATTTATACGACCAAGTAAATACTGGATATAATAGGACTGTAAGTTCTTGCTGAAATGTTCTCAGGTTATTACTACTAATTCCGTCTCCTTCCTGTGTTTTGTTTGCATCCAGTTTGCTCACTTCTTTTTCAATATAGTCTAAGTTGATTTCTGTATCAGGTTACCTGGATGTCACTAAAACAACTTATCATCCCCCTTGTGTAGCCAAACTGTTCTGCATAATATTTTGTAAATATATCTGTAACTTGAGTCTGAGAATAAATTTTAGAATCTACAGACAGTTTATCAAGTTGTGTGCCTTTACTCCTTCCACATCTTATGCATCTATAAAATGGTTTCCTATCATGCTCAATATCTTTAGATAAATTTTCTTCAATTTTTTCTTGATCTTGTCAAACACTATGCTTAATTTGTTCATCTAGCTTGTTTAATTCTTTTCAATGTTGTAGTTTGACCACTGTTCCATTTCTTATACATGTCATCTCTGATTTTAATCAAGTATCTTGTTCTTATGGAAATATATCCTTCTGATGTTATGTGCCTAGACCCTGATGTTAAACATGTTTTTTGTATTCAAACAATTTCGCTTTCAAAACTTTCCACATTCCTTCTCCAGCTTTTCCAGTGAATGCATCACTCCAATTAGTTTTATATAGTGACTGTTTTGGTTCAATATAAACAGTTATTAATCTTCTGTTCATTGGTTTACATTTCAGTTTAGCAGAATTATCTAGAAACAGATCATAGGATCATAGGAGATTACAAGGCTAATGGACATAGGGCTCTTACAAGCCTAGCCAAGTACAACCCCATGTTCCCAAGAATATTAAGCTATTAATCAGAACTAAGTCAAAAACTACTGCCCCTGTCCAAGAGGGACACAAGTGAAACTCCTGGGGTGAATTTGCAGTTTCCCATCTAATCATCCAAATTACATTTAAATAGGGTCAGTGAGGGGCTCTGCTTCAAGTGAACTGGAAGTTTGTTACAGAGGAGAGGTAACCTCTGTGAGACATATCCATCTCTCCAGCAAGTTCTGTTTGATGTCACATACTAGGTTGAGTTCCCTAGAGCGAGCACATCTTATATCATTTGATTTACAAATGTGCAGCATTTCCATTAGAGCAGGATCTGAGATTGCTTTATATGGAAGGATGAGGTCACCTCTGAGTAGTCCATAAGACACAGAGTATAGTGACACTGATTTCAATCAACATGTGATGTATGCTGAAGACCTTGAATTTTCTTTGTAAGAAACCTTTGTGGTCTTTCCAGTTGCTACAGGTGCCTGGTAAGGTACATTCCAAAGGTAGCATTCTACTCTATTATTGGCCTTCTGAGCGAGGAGTACAGGGGGTTTATAATCTCTTTTGTTCTGGATGTAGTGCCATTACTTATGAGGTGGGCCATGTAGAAAGACTTTTTTACCACTGTGGAGACACGGTGGTCAAAGGAAAGATTGCTGTCAACCTGTGGGCTCAAATCTCTCATCACTGATTACATGCTTAGGGTGTTGTTATTAATGTGGCAATCTGCAGCAACCTCACCCTTGCTGAAAAGGATGCTAATGCATCTTTCTGCATTGAGTTTTAGCCCATGACTTTGGCACCAGTCGTTTGTCTGTGAAATTCCCTTCTGTAGGATGTTGAAATCATTTGGGGACTCGATGACTGCACCCAGTTTTCAGTCATCAGCAAACTTTATCAGCCATAGGCCTTTTGTTTTAGCTTGTACATCTGAGAAGTAGATTCTAAACAACAGGGCACCAGCACTAATCCCTGAAGAACACCACTGGTTACAGGTCTGCTGGTGGAGGTAGGGTCACCTATTTTGACTGTGTGCATTCTATCTGTGAGCCAGTTTGCAAACCACCTTACAATATACACGTTGATCTCCAGCTGGGTGAGTTTATCAATGATGTCTGAGTAGGGAATAGTGTCAAACCCTTGGCTGGGTCCAGGTAGGCCATATGCATGTATTTGCTTTTGTTCATGACTTTGGTGACTATCTCAAAGAAGTCCACCAAGTTCAAGAGGCAGGATCTCACTTGAACAAAGCCAAACTGTGTCAGGTCAAGCATTTGGAGGTCTTCTGTATCTTTGTTGATAAGGTCCTTGATTATTCGTTCCATAGCCTTGCAGATTAGGCTGGTCAGGCTTATTGGTCTATAGTTACCAGGGTCAGTGGTGACACTTCCTTTATGTAATGGGATGACAGTTGCTCCTTTCCATTTAGCAGGTACAAAACCAGTTTTCAAACTGTGGTTTAAAAGAGTACCCAGCAGTGCAGCTAGTTCCTGTTTTAATCCATTTAGAATGCAGCCTGGGCTATTATCAGGTCACGTAGAGGCTGTGTTTTGGCTTTGGAGAGAGTGTTTATGACCTGCTCCTTGGAGATACTAGGTGAAGCGCAGATGGTAGGGATGCTTTGGAAGATATGTGGCGGGGACTGGGGTGAGAAATTTTCACTGAACCTGTCAGCTAGCAGGTTGGCTATTTCTATGGGTTCAGTATATGTGGTGCCATTAACAACCAGTTCTGTGCAGATCTGCGATTTACCTTTAAGGTTTCTGACATAGCTAAAGAAAGCCTTATGGTTATCTTTAGTGAAGGAGACTAATTTGCATTCATAGTTCACTTTAGAATGTCTTATGAGGTGATTTATTTGTTTATTTAATCCGAGAAGGGAATGCTTCCAGTTCAGAGACTGTTCCTTCCTGCTCTTGGACAGCAATTTCTTTCTCTAATTTTATAACCCGTTAATGGCAGATGTCCAGCAGGCAGGCTTGTTCTTTCTTGAGGATCTTCTTTTGGTCCTATCAGGTACTGAGTCAATACATTTGTATACATGCTTATACAAGGCATTGGTGTAAATCACAGTATAGGTGCCCATGCCATCAGTGAGGGCAGGGGCTACAAAGCTATTAATGCTATCATGTATTAGGTTGTAATTGACTTTGCAGAAGTTTTTTAGTCTAATTGCTGTTAATTGGGGGTCAGATGTTATTGTCACTTCTAATGACACTGATTTATGATCAGACCTTACTAGGGAGGGCTGCACACATGGCACCAGATCCAGAATATTTGAACTCCTTGCAGGGGTCTCAACCAACTGATCCAGGGTACTGGAGTTGATGAAGAATAAGAGCATTTGGGCAAGTGCATTAGTGCACCTATAATTTACCCAATCTATGGATGGGTAGTTAAAGTCACCTAAAACCAGGGTATTTGGTTATATCTTGAGCAATTCAAGTAGATCCAGGTATCCAATGTGGGTATCCTGGTTCATGGGGGGTCCTATAACTGGCAATAACTTGAAGAAGGGTTTTACCTACAGTCAATTGGACCTGGATTCATTCAAATAGAATTGTTTTGTTTAACCAATCTAAAGGTGTATTTATTTTTGATGAATATTGATACTCCACCTCCTTTAGTTCTCGCACTGTCAGTTTGTGGTCTGAATATGTGGAAGGCATTATAACCCAGTATGGCTGGGGGTGCTCTCCATGGTCTTAACCCAAGTCTCTGTGACTGCACAGATATAATGTGTGAGCTGCTTCCAGTGAGTGCAGTTTTAGATTTAGACTCCTAGTGTTTCGCAACATAACCTTGAGGTTGCTTTTTGAAGATATTTTTATGTCGGGAATTTTGTTGTTGTGACATTGCCTAAAAAAGCATTATGGGGGAGGAAAGACCCTTAGCCAGTAACCAAAAACCCAGAAGTGACAAATGAAGACCATCTCTGGCAAAGCAGTGTGGTCTATCTACCATGTCATCCAAGGCTGACAGGTACTGGATCCCCTTAGAATGACACCAGAAACTAAGCTGATTGTTGAAGCCAATCATTTTTTTTATATTGTGGTATCATCTTACTTGAAGGTAGTATGCTGCTCAAGGCTAGGAACATACCTGCCTGAGACACATATTCAGAGAGCTCAGTCATGTCTGTCTCTTCATGTAGTCCAGTGAGGTATGAGGTATATCAAAAGTCATTCACACACAATAACATGAACTATGATGGAGTCATAATAGTACTTGTTGGGCAGAGACTTTACTGCGTGTGCAATCTGGTTGATCCTGGCATCCAATAGATAGCTGACAGTAACCTTCTCCTTGTCCAGCCTGGTGAGTGGGACATCTGTGTTTCACTGTGGACTCACCTATGACCAAAAAATTTGGTTTAGATGTGCTTTGCCTTAGAGGCTTGTTTGGTGAGACACGTGCTTGTGATTTTATGTGTATTGAGTGCTGTAGGTACTGTATTAGATATAGCATGTTTGTGTTTCGGATGTCTCTGGTGTTTAGGTAAATTTCTGATGAGTACCTCCACTTATGATTTTTTATGTGTTGAGAGTGTAGTTTGTGCAGGAGGTGTAGTATATGCACTGACAACCTGTTCAGCAAGACAGCAAGGATTCCAAATTCTTAGTGTATATGTATCTCTCACAAATTCAGCTTGAGTGTTTAGGAGTAGGGGGATGTCAGTGTACATGAGGCAATTGCTGCACTGCATCAGGATAAGCAAGTCAATCAAGCTGGCAAGTGAAACGGAGGAGAACTGACCATCCATAATACTAGGTATAAATTTGCTTAATTTAATGAGGAGGGATGTGGTTTAATTGGAGCATAATGCTGAGTCTATACTATAGGAGGTCTCAAGGGGTATGAAACTATTACTGATTAGGAGGTTTCAGTTAAAGTGACAAATGGTGTAGAAAGCCCAGCTGAAGTGCTCTCTGAGCAGGTAAGAGCAAGTTAAGGGACTTCTCAGTTGGAGCATGGGCAACTTCTAAGGGAAAATACATCTAATTTAGCTTTTGCATAACTGCCAGTGGTTGCCTCCACTCTGCAGTGCTGTGCAAAGTTGCACTATGTGCAAACAAATGCCTCAGATTGCTCAGATGACGATAGTAGTAACTCTGTGGAGCTGTGTTATAACAGGCAAAAAACCCACGCAAATGCGGGGCTTATGTAGCAACTGTGAGAACCATTTTTTAAAACAAGTTAAGCAATTTTCAAACAAGCTGGCCAATGAAAATGCTCACTACTGAGCTTTATTCCAATAATCTCCAACTCAGATGGATCCTTGGCTACACTCTTCTGCCACAAGGGTGCAGGAGGCCCTCTTACTGTAAGATGGCTGGTTTTAGTGCTCTGATAATGCCAAACAGTCTAGATTCAACAAACCTTTATAACCCCATGATCACTGCCTATCAATCATAGTAAAACTTGACATGAATTTAACAGCCATTTCATTAGGCACACAAGCAATGTCTAGTATGTTCCGTTCCCTGGAAAACTTTTTACTACCTAAAGCAATTTCTGTTCCTGAACATATGTTGTGAATAATTTCCTTGCTAATATTGTTGAATTAATATTAAGTCTATATTATATATATTATATCCAGTCTATTTCTGGTAAATTTAAGTCCCCAGCCACTATTATTCTTCTCTCCTGTGTTTCATGCAAGATATGTATGAATTTCCCTAGGTCATCAACACTTCACTTTGGTGGTCTATACATTCCAACAATTGTTATATGTTACAGGGTCATCTTTACTGTCGCAATTACACAATCTTTAGTATTGGTGTTATCACTGATAAGCAATAATCACAGGTCTCAGAACTATCTGTAATCCCTATCATAAAACTTACACCTGATTTCTTTTTGGAATGTCTATTACAGTAGAAACATTTTTATATTGACAGAACTGGCTTCTAGTCATTGTTATTTAACCATGAATCACAAACAATAACAATATCAATCTTGTGGAAACATAGCAAATTTTCAAAAAAAAAAAAAAAGTTATTAGTAATGCTCCTAGCATTAACAACCATCAGAGATGTGTCAAATGGTGTGGCCAAGATGCCAGTCTGATAGCAGCAGAAATCCATAACTCTGCTTAGATTTTAATATCCTGATAGGAAATATACTTTAATTTTTAGAAAAATCTATCTAAAAGTATATTAAAAAAAGATTAACATAGACTCTTTATTATTTTCTAAAAATTAATGCATAGTCAAGAGAATTTTTTAATTATTCCTGTCAAGAAGTTGAATTAATTGAATGATTGTTTTTTTATCATGTGATTTAATAATTCAGAGAGTATATAAGTATTAATTATATTTTGTGTGAGTGTGCTCTGTTAAATGCTTTTTTCAGCTGAGGTGCTAGAGACGTTTTGTGTATTTTATTAAACAAAAAACAGTTTTGGATTACCGGCTTGCTTTGTGTGGTATTTGCGGTATTATTTGCTGTTCTACAGGTGGTTGGAAGAGTTTCATGGCCAGTGATTCGTTTACGGCATTGCCTAGAGTATTCAGATAAGTTCCAATAGATTTAACACAGAAATCCATAGATAACTTCCTGACATCAATGAATGGAGGAGCGGGGAGCCTACAGCTGTTAACTCTTGCAACAGGGAGGAAAATGCTAGTATGAAGGAATCAACTTCGGTGGTTTTTAATAAATGGGATGAGGAAAAGATCACAGCAACAGAACCCATTTTCATGGACTGGCCAAAAAAATGAGATATCAATGGTACCAGAGGTCCAGGATATGTTTGTGCGAGCTGAAAAGCTGTTTTTTAAAGAAACTGCAGTGTTCCTAAATGTACAAAGTCTCCAAAGGTATGTTGAACTTGAGGTTACACTTCGGGGACTAAGAGCAATGAAAAACCCTTCCACCCCTTTTGATTTGTCTTCTGTGGAAGACAAAGTGTTCTATGACAGATGGATAACAGCTGCACATAAGTGCAGTTTAGAATGGGTTCAAATTCTGGTGGAAAGGGACACTTTAAAAAAACAGAAATTGAGGGAGAAAATTAAAGAAGTATGTAAAGACATAGGGAATAAAACTGTGGGTGATGAACTGCAACAATTCCTGGTAAAAATTAATGAACAGCTTGTGGGGTATGAAAAGGAAGTTATTGAAAGGACGAAAAATAAATTGTTCAGAGATTTACATGACTATGATAACAAACAGGCCTTTCAGGTTGTAACCAATCCCAAAGCGAGACGACAGAGGGTGCAGTTCGGAAAAGGAAGGAAGGTCACAAATAGAACTGGGCATGCCTATACTACGGGTGAAAGTGGAGTGTCCATGACAGAGGAAGAAATGGACCCGGAGGAATATCCAGCTTTACCACGTCCAGGGAATGGTTACTACATGAAAACTTTTCGTGAAAACTCGGGGAATCGTAAACGGAGCAGGAATGGACCAGAATATTATAAAGAACAGAACTTTCAACAGACAGTTAAACGAGGTAAGTGGGACTAAACCTAAAGAGACTGTTAATTCTGATGGTGGTTATGTAGTTAATTTATCAGGACATTCATTAACAGACTGTGAACTGAGTGTTCTGAATAAAGGATTGAAATTTGTACCTACAGTTTTATCTAGATTACATGAACTGAGGGGCAATGTTTTCTGTTTTAATCGTAAGTTGCATTTAATGGATTATTTTAAAGAAAGGGATAAAATGTTACAGGAAAGTAAAAAAAGTATAGAGTCTGATAGTAGTAATATAAGCTTTTATTTCTGTTGTTCAGAAGATGGAGCAAATGCATATTATAAATTAAATACAGAAAAAGTGCAAGTTAAAAGCGAGTTTACACCCCCACAAAGAAATAATAGTATAAAACTTGTTGGTACACTTCTTAATCACTGTTTAGAAAGAAATATTTGTCTTTTAAAAAGAAAAAGGTTAATTATAATCTAAGTAAAAATAAATGGAATAGTCTCAGGGCTTTGAGTCAAAATAAGGAGCTAGTACTCAAGCCAGCTGATAAAGGTGGCAAGTTGGTCATATTACATTACACAAAGTATTTATCCATGTGCAATAAGCACCTGAACAATGAGCAGGTTTATGAAAAGGTCAACATAGGTGAGTATAAAAAAGCAGAGAGAGAGTATAATGATTTAATAAATAAAGGAATTAGGCTTCATTATTTTTCACAAGAAGATGTACAACAGAAGTTTAGGATCAAAAAATGCAACAATGGCTCAATTTTTTTGCATCCCAAAGATACACAAAGATATGGTTAAGCCCCCCCCCAGTCAACCCATAGTTTCAGCCTGTGGTTATTTTTTACACAATATAGCATGTTTTGTACATCAATTTTTGCTGCCTACTGTGGAGAAATTGCCATCATATATAAGAGATGTTTTTGATTTCTTGAGTAAAATCAAGGAAATCAGATGGACAGAAAAAATGTATTTTGTTGTAATTGATTTAGTTAATTTATATGTTGTTGTCTTTCAGCTTTTCCCGGTTAGGGGTCGCCACAGTGGAACTCCGGTCCACTAATGATTGGCAGTAGATTTTTGCAAACACTGAAGTTCCAGCTTGATGTTCAGCCTTCAATGAAGGCATGCCCATTTACACATGTCTTTTGAAATCCCACCCAACCGTGGGGAGGACATGCAGACTCCACACAGAATGTACTCTCCGCACTCCTGCCGAGAATCGAACGGGAGAACCTCTTGCTGTGAGGCAGCAATGCTACCACTGCACCACCGCGGAAGTCTATGATGTAGTTAATTTATATACTAACATTAAACATCAAGATGGAATTAGAGCTGAAACATTTTTTCTGGGGGAAGCTCCAGTGATTCAGTATGTGACAGATCTGATTTTGATGTGTTTGAACAACAATATATTTTGAGTTTAATGGCAATCTATTCAGACAGTTATAAGGGACAGCTATGGGGGCAGCATTTGCCCCTACATATGCAAATATATTTATGGAACATTTTGAAAGTCAGTACATCTATACTAGTGAATTTTACAAAAAGTACGTAGTTAAATATTATATATTATAGATGACTTGATTTTTATATGTGAAGGTGGAAAAAATCAAGTCAGAGCATTTATTGATAAATTGCATGATAATGAAGTAGGGGTCAGTTTTGATGGGTTACAAATGGGTGATGAGGTTGACTATGTAGATGCAAGCATAAAAGGTAAGAAGGGTACTTTTCTCAAAACAAAAATATATAGAAAGTTTTTAGAAACAAATTTTGTTTTACACGGGGCTAGTTGTCACCCCCCACACACTATGAAGTCTATTCCATATGAAGAATTTCTCAGGGTAAAAAGGCTATATAATGACTCGATAGAAATTGAGAGGGAAATGAAAGAAACTTTTTTTTAAGTTTTGTAACAGAGGATATCAAATAATAGAAGTAGAAAAGGGGTTGAAGAGGGGGATCAACAGGAATCAGGAAAAAGGCAGTGCACAAGGGAAGAGAAGGAGTAGTAGTGAAGAAAAACGCATATACTTCACATCAACATACTCTGCAGTTTCAGAGATAGTGAAGAACAAGCTAAATATCTCTGGACTGGGATGAAAAGAGAAATTGATTTCTTACAAAATAAGAACATTAGCTTCTCCTTTAGGAGAGGTAAAAGCATAAAAGACTTTTTAGTCCATGGGAAGTTTAATATGCCCACCACTAGGATAGTTTCATCTTTGGATATGGTGGGAACATCTCCATGTGGGAAATGCAGTATATGTAAGTTCATAGTGAAAGAGTTCACACAGATAAATGGAAAAAAATTCCAATCAAAAGGAACATATAGTTGTAATACAGAAAAAATTATATATGGTTTAAAATGTTCCTGTGAAAAATTTTATGTGGGGGAAAGTAAAAGACAGTTTGCATGTAGACTCAAAGAACATATAAGAGATATTAGGAAATGCAAATTAACTAGCCCAGTAGCAATTCATTTTAAAGAATTTCATAATAATGACCCTGAGGGACTGCAAGCAACTATATGAGATAGGGTAGGTGTTAATATATATATAACTGACCAATAAATAAAAAAATGTATTAAGAAAAACAGAGACTATGTTGATTTTAAAGTTTGATACAATGAGCCCTAGGGGCTTGAATCAAGAATGCACTTGGAAAAGTTTGCTTTAATATAATTATACAAATTTTAATTTAATGATTTTTTTATCATGTGATTTAATAATTCAGGGAGTATATAAGTATGAATTATATTTTGTGTGAGTGTACTCTGTTAAAGGCTTTTTTTCAGTCGAGGTGCTAGAGAAGTTTTGTGTATTTTATTAAACAAAAAACAGTTTTGGATTACTGGCTTGCTTCATTTGGTATTTGCAGTATTATTTGCTGTTCTACAACTGGTTGGAATAATAACAATATCAATCTTGCGGAAACATAGCAAATTTTCAAAAAAAAGTTATTATTAATGTTCCTAGCATTAACAACCATCAGAGATGTGTCAAATGGTGTGGCCAAGATGCCAGTCTGATAGCAGCAGAAATCCATAGCTCTGCTTAGATTTTTAATATCCTGACAGGAAATATACTTTAATTTTTAGAAAAATATATCTAAAAGTATACTAAAAGAAAGATTAACATAGACTTTTATTATTTTCTAAAAATTAATACTTAGTCAAGAGAATTTTTTATTATTCCTGTTGAGAAGTTTTCTACTAGAGATCTCAACATGAGCAACTCGAAGAACCCACACTAGGAGACTGGAGTGAAGAAAGAACTACATCTTATAATGACAAACATCCAAGAACTGTCACTAAAAATGGACAAATTTGAAAACAAAATAGATATTATCAAACAAGAATGCAGTAAACAACTGGAACTTCTAAATGGAATAGTAAAAAAAAATCGGAACAGATTCTTGCCTTAGAGGAAACAGTAACTGACCTAGATAATAGAGTGACAGAAAATGAACATCACAATGCATTTCTTCTGAAACAAAGCACCAGGCTGATTGAGAAACTGGAAGTCCTTGAAAGTAGATCAAGGAGTAATAACATAAAAATATATGGAATCCCTGAGAAAGAAGAGGGTGCTAACATGATTCAATTCCTCAATAATTGGTTTTCATCAGCACTAAACATGCCAGAACCCCTCTCTTTTGGAACAAAGAGGGTTCTTTGATCCCTGGCAAATCCAGCTTCATCTCTGCGTTCATCTAACCCCAGGTCTATAATAGTGAGATTTCTTTCCTCAAAAGACAAGGACTTATTGCTGAAATCAGCTTGGACTAATTCCCCTGTCAAGATGAGTGAAAAAGTTATTCGGTTTGACAATGACTACACCTCTAAAGTCATATGCAGAAGAAAGGAGTGTGTTCCTCTAATTAAGTCCTTGAAAAAAGCCAATATTAAAGCTCAAATTCTTTTTCCTGTAAGAATAAAAATCACCTTGTCAGAAGGAATGAAGATCTTTGATTTCCTACAAGAAGCAGTAGAATTTATCCAAAAGAAGAAAATATTGTCGGACATAGAAGAAATGGAATGGGCATCCCAGAGTTTGAAAAGACAGGCAACAAAAAATGTTCTGTGAAGGAAGAAGCAAACAAAACTAAGAAACTAAAGGACAAATTAACAAATTCCTTCTCATTTTAAATGCATTGTTTTATGAATCATAATATATTTGATTCTGGAAAGTCTCTATACTGTAAGGTAATGTGAATCATCTTTATTATTAAATTTGTCTTTTCCTTTCTATATCTATTTCTTATAATTACATATAGTACTGAGTATTTAAATAACATTCTCTCTTTCTCTCTCTCTCTTCTTTCTTCCTATTCTTTTTTGTTACTAATGTTCCTTTTCTCTCTTTTCCCCATTATAAGTACTTTACATACTCTTCCCTTTTAAATAACTACAAATGATGTATGTCTTCTAATTCTTCAGTAATAGTATAATTTGACTTAATACCAAAGTGCATTTTTTGTAGTGGGTCAGTGGTGGGGTAACAATGTGTTTCTGATTAGTGTTTCTAACTAGATGTTTTAGACTCTTTCCCCGGGATTCATGAAGCTCAGCGCAAGGCCGGCGTAAGGCCTGCGCCGGCCGTGCGGCATATATATGGTGTAGTAGCGCCATATGCATATTAATGAATGTGCACTGCCACCACATCCACGTGCATAGGAAATGTGCGCGAGTGCATGGGGCGTTACTAAGCTGCGCCCGGAGGCGTGTCAATGTCGGCTGTCGATGAGCAACCTAAACTGCTGAATATTATAGTCTGCCTGCAATAGTAATCGCACCTATCAGTGTCCATGGATAATAAAACGTATGCAAAGCATGCAAGACAGTTCCCAGCCACACAAAATTGAGAACCAAACAGAAATGCACGCAACACAATATGAGTTTCCGTCCATGGAACAAATGATATTTATGATCATGTGTCCGTAATGTACTGCACTGTAAGTAGTTATACCCAGTGGAAGTGAAGCGCATCATGTCAGCGCGCCACCAATACACACATCTAGCCCCATGGGCAGGGTCACCAGCAGTCTCACAGTGATAGTGATAGTACACAGCTGGGCAGTTGTGGCCATATAACAACCGTAAAGAAACCTGACAGTCCATATTGTATACCAAACTCACATAAACATATGAATATTAAAATGTGCTATACACATGAACAGGAACGTAACCAGCACATACACATAGGATGGTATATGCGGAACCGGGACATCCAAATGCAGAACCCATGCATGCAAATGCAATACGCAACATACCCTGTATAGCACATAACCCGCACCCATGTCCGAATGTCCACCAAATCCAGCTACCAGCCTTGCGCAGCCGTACACCTACACATAGCGAGTATTACCCATATGTAGTAGGAAGTATCGCCCTAGGCAGTGTCAGGATTGCAAATATGTATCCCACGTTTGTAAACATCCCATCACAGTTACGGAAATTCAAATGCCCGCGCATTCATGTATTGGCAAAATGTGTGTACATCCCATGTGGGATAAGTAACCTGTTGAAACATCAGAGTTGTTTGCACGCCACGGTGTCTAGTACTGTACACATCTGGACAAAACATGTATGTGTAGTCACGGTACTGTTCAGTTTCTAGACGGACATGCAAAACATACTACGCAGGATGGAACACCTGTCTACCATGCAGGTCTCCCCACTAGGGTTGCCACCTGTTCAGATGCCCAAGGTGGGACATCTTTTGTAGAAATGTGAGAATTTGCAGGATAAAACATACCCCCGGCCAGTGCAAAGGACAGAATTACACTTGTTTGCCAAAATAAAAGCTTATTTCATAGCATTTGAATTGCTTATGCTATTTCATATAATAGTTATGTGTTACAGATACAAAATAACTGTATTATGCAACTATTAAAGAAAATAAGAAATATATTTTGTCTTAAAATCACAGGACATTTGCCATGTCTTAGGTTTTGTCGCAGGACACAACTGTCCAAAGTGGGACTTCCCCTCGCAAAGAGGGACAGGTGGTAACCCTACTCCCCACTGAATTATCGACAGTATATATTCAACTCAGTCACATACCGACACCACCTCTCAACTTATTACAGCAACAAAATCTGGACAAAGCCTAAAATGATGGGTGGACAAATAGGGACAGATGTAAATACTGCTCCCACAAACTTCGAAAGTTCACAGAATAATAGTATGTACATTAGCATGAAATGTTGTGAAGGATGTGGGGTAGTCCCCGAGTATTACAGAGGTCCATACATTTTTACAGTAACAAACCTTCACATTTGTTTACTGTACTACTGCATACCTGTAGTTAATTCATAGTTAATTCATGTCCAAAATAATAATCCTCGTAGGAATGAATACAAGAAATAGTCAAATGTGAATGGGAACACCACTCACCATGGATTATGTATTGTAACCACTCCCACCCATATTATGTATTGCCAACATGATAAGCTGCTGACAGGTGCCCAAACACCTGTGTCTGCAAACACAGGTAAAATGTATAAAATATACAAATTCTGTCCATGTGCTTTGTCTGACATTTGAACACGGTCAGGGCAGTACCGTTCACCAGGCGGACAAGCCTAAACCCAGATCACCACATGAACACCCTGACAATTAAAGACTTGTATGTGTCAGGACTATAAGCCTTGGTGTTCTGAATATCCCTGCAGTGATTAAATGCAGCTTGGGTCCAGAGCAGTAGGGAATAGGGAATGTGTAATATGTAGTACCGCAATTTTCCCAGCAGGAGAATGGATGCCTGTGTCGTAAGTGAAGCGGTGAGGCATATGTTAATGTAGCTATGTACTATGGATATGCATATAAATGAGTCAGAACACCAAAAGTATAGTGGTTACAGCATCCGGACAACACAAATGCAGTCCCAGTTCAACTACGACTACAACACATATAATGTTAAAGTGTAATGAATGCGTCTGTGCTGTACAGACATTTAAATATGTAAAGGTGAACGTGTGTTTCACATATGTCCGTTAACTGGATTACAGATATTTTACTGGTACTGTCACAAGTAATAAAGCCCACGTAAACACAAAGACTTAGTAAACATATGTAACCCACAATAAGGATATGCAAGTGCGCCTGCGCGTAACCCACAATAAGGAAATGCAAGTGCGCCTGCACGTGTGTAATCCGCTCACAGCATAGCAAATGAATGCCATTTTCTACACGTAATGTCTATATATGGATATATACATTTGTGTATAGATATATATCCACAGACTTAAACTAAATAAATATATGAAATAAAGACTGTACAGACATATATATATATATATATATATATATATATATATATATATATATATATATATATATATATATATATATATATATATATATATATATATATACACACACAAACACATACATTAATTGATATATACATAACAAACATATAAACAAATGTCCTCGTAGATATAACACATGTACATAAATAGGTGACATCATAGCTAGCATGGATAGACATACAGACATGCAATTAAGATAAATACACTGCTGCTTTCAAATCTATTGCCCGGAAAGTACCAGTGTGCCAGATCTGCAAGTCCTACTCTTTAAACATGGATATAGGTATCCTTCACAGGACCCCAAAAATTGTGAATCTATACAGGCACCGTCCTGTAATGATTGCTGCAAAGAAGTGTCATCCGCAACTACAATATAGCTGTACATGCAACAGTAGCTTGTGCAAGTGTAATAACACATGGGTGGACAGAATGTATGACATATGTCCCGATACGCGGATAGTGGATAGTGCCTAGAAGTGTCTTCATACTTTACTATCGCTCACATTAAATATGTGTTATGACTTCTGTGGAGGGGTGTCAGGGCTGGGAATTATGGGTATGCAATAATGGGCCTAGGTGCCTAGGTGTTGTTTGGCACAGATTTATGAGGTCCGCCCCATGGGAGTGATTAATATTCCTATGTGGGTATAGCAGATGCCTATATCTTCCTAAAATGAAGAACCCATCCACTGGATATTGTGTAAACTATTGGGGGAAGACATAGGGACTTATATCAGTGTCTTGTAAGCGATTATCATGGACGTACATGCATACGACTAAGATAGTAACCATACCTCTCAACCCTTCAGAATAAGACATCTGGACAAAGGCATTTTAAAATAAGTACAAATAGGGAATATTTCAAATATTCCTCTTACAAAGTCAGAACATTGATAGAATAATGGATCATTCATTATTATGAATGTTTTGAGGGTTATTAATTATAAACTACTAATGTCTGTCATTATTGTCTAACCCCACAGTCCCTAATGACTTGCCACTAAATTACCAGAAAGGCACAATATTATTAAAAAAGGAACAAAATTATAAGTCTAAGTTTGGGACATTTACCCAAAATGTGTACAGTTGAGAGGTATGAAGGTAACCCTGACCTAAATAAATGTACAGAACTAGTGAGATTAGGTGGACAGGTGTGAAGAAAGACGTGATGACAAATGACAAAACATGTATAAGTCAAAAGCATATACCTCAATAAATGTGATGAATACTTATGCCCTGTGATAGTCAATGTGGAAGGTTAATAGAAACAACATAAATGTGTCCCTCAGGGTGTTATGCAGTGTCCCCAATACAGTGTTCAGTCTCCCACACTCGCATGTGAGTTCTGCCACTGATTGAAAGCGCAAATACCGGCGAACACATAAGGTAGATGATACCAGAATATGTTTTGATTAGCACCTGTTGGCTTTTTTGAGGAACACAACACTCTGGGCAGGTGTGTCCTACAAAAGGAATGTAATGGCATCTGGCCTGTGATTTCTTCATATATTGTGTGTAGTGGTGTAATAAAATGACATATCTTGTATCAGAAACAGATACATGTTATAGGAAACAGTATTATCGACTATACTACTACAAGACAAATCTGAAGGTATGAAAAGCGCTGAAGTAGTCAGTTTAGTATTGACCACAGGTATGTGTTGACTTGTCAAATGTCACAGCTGTACATATAGTTCCTATAGGTCTGTCACCTCTACAAATGATGAAAGTGGCAGCTGCTCTGTAGAAATGACAGATGTAGCAGGTCAAAACATACCTACAGCCATGCTTACTCCACAAATAGACATATTAGCACACAGCAAAGCTTAGGCCAGGATTCACAAAGCCTTGGCCGGCGTGTATGAGTAGAGTAAGAGTAGAGCAAGGCAAGATGTCTGCCGAGCTATTCAGCAATATCTTGTAGGGGCGTGTAACACAGCCCCTAAAATGAACGTTGCACGGACAATGTTAGGATATGCAAATTACCCCATTTGTAGGTGAAAGCTATGCAAATGATGTAAAATTTGCGATACATGAAACAGTAAGCTGTCTGTGCAAGAGTAGAGTTATGTGCAGACATGTACACGGATGTTAACCGAGTAACGTTCTGCAAGTAGCTAAACAGAGCAATGTCATCTGCAAATAAAGGATGAAATTAGTTGAAGAAGCATGCCAATGGCCAAATATAAGGCCAGTGGCATGTTTTTCCATTGGAAATTAATAAAACTCTAGTTGTCCTCCCCCGATCTCCGGTGTTTAAAGCGTAGCGCGCATAAATACTGGCGCTCTTGGCGTACAAAGCAAGACAAATATGTAAAATATACATACAAATTGTAATGTCAGTTAAAAGTTAGTTCGCCATGCAGGTGAATGGCAAGCTGAAGACAACATGGCTACGGAGTAGTGGTTGCTATGTGTGGAAGCGCACTCTCAGAGATGTAACCAAGCATTAGTAGGCAATCCTATGCAATTGAGGCTGAGGATAGTGAAGCACAATTTGTCATGCCATATGGGCCAAGCCTCTACAGTGTAAGAGTAGGTTAAAGGGACTATCAGTGTAGAAGATAGGTGACATAATGAGTGTGTATGTATAAAACACTGTAATCTTATTGGAGCAGTGTGTCACATGTTTGCTGTCAGTGACTCATCAGTGGAAGAGGCGTGTTATGATGTATCCTAGGTAAAGTCAGGAAACTGACGGTGTACGCCATGGATATCACTGAAGTTTCTTGCAAACCTGCTGAAGTGTGTTTGCGCCCATGCGCGCCTGTAAGCCCGAGTAAGCATGTGTGCATGAGTGTCTGCCTGTGTGCGTGCATTGAAGAATGAGTAAGCTAGTGTAAGATTGTTGAAGCCCGTGTAATGTCGTGTAAGTCAGTGTAAGTGTTTGTACGCATGTATAAGCCTGTGTGCGTGCGTGGAAGCGGATGTGCACTTCACTGTGCTCCTATGTGCGGCACCGCTCACTGTGGACACAGACAGTGAAAAGGAAGGTAAACAAATAGCAGTAAGTTAACCAAGGAGAACTACCACAGCTAGCAGGTGAAAACAATCAGACTGAGTATATTACACAGCCAGTACAGTAGGCCAGCACAGCACAGCACGTACAACTCTACAAACAGCATTCCACCATGTTTTCTCAGACACACTGCAACACTGTAGTATACTAAGAGAAGTGAAAACTGTAAAAGCTTAACTGAGACAACATAATGTTAGGGGCTGCCATTGCTATTATATGTCAACATATGCAACATGTGGGTTGTGCCAATGTGAATGCTGCTCAGCAACCCACAGTGAGTAGACGGAGAAGAGTGTGCAGGGACAGGGTAACCTACCAGGGGCTACATGAGCTGGAGACAGTAGAGCACTATAGAGTGGA
>NC_056725.1:219501800-219644300 GCF_019279795.1 Protopterus annectens
GAACAGATTGCTCTTTTTTTCTTTTTAATAAAGTGAGAGTGGGATGTTGGGGAAGGATAGTAGGTATATTTGAGGAGGTAGGTCAGGTAGGAAGACAGACAAGACAGCAGGCAAGAGTGGTATATGACACATGTGGGGGATAAACACCTTGGACAGAGAGGGTGGTTGGGAATTGGACACCCACAAGCCCCCAAATGGATACAGTGGGACAGAGATCCCCACCTATGGACAGTCATCACTGCACCTTCACGGCCCCAAAGGTGGCTGTGCGCTGAGCAGGAGGGACAGGGTGACCCTCAAGATGAGCCACACAGCCCTCAAGCTGGCATAGCAGATCTCCAAACTCCTTTTGAAACTCGCTATACACCACTCCCCAGACCTGATGATGGGTGACAGTGTCCTATCTGGACCTGCTCCCAGGGGAGGCTCCCATCCCCTGAGGCGGTTCCACCTGAAGGTGGTGCAGGACCAGCAGATGAGGAGGTCCTGGTTGGGTCTTAGACATGCTGGGTCCCGGTGCCATGGCCAGTTGAGGCAGCACAGGCGGATCCACTGGGATCAGCCTTCCCAGACGTGCTATGGTGTTGCACTTTGATAACCTATGTTGGTTAGTCATGAAAAATGCATTCCAGGATTAGTTATAACAGCATGCATAGGTATTCCCATTAACCCAAAACAACAGATTTGGAACAGTTGCATAGCAAACAGAACACATGCAAATATGGAACCACAGTGGGCATTATAATGGCATGCAAGTTACATTGATAGCAACAGGATACCAATGATAGTCTTTGAACAGGGAACATTAATAGTCAAACGTTTACATATTTGTAGAACAAAAGGACACATGTCCCAACAGTAGGTTTGGTGAAAAACATACCCATTGATTTATGTGTTTAGATTACTGGTGCAGATAGGGTGCGGGAGAGAGAGATGTAAATTAACAACTGTATAGGCTTCAGTTCCTCACAACTTTAATGATCATTGCTCTTATCATTACTCTCCAGGTATTACCTCACTTTACATCAACCTATGGCCTTGGGTTAGGCAGTGGTATGTTTCTACACAGTGTATAATTACAGTCTTCTTACAGCTAATTTATACCTTTTCTTACCTGGCAGACCTGTGCAGGAAATTATTGTTAACACTACCTGAATGTTTCTACCCATATTCACATGGTCAAGGATACATGTGTGCACTCATAGTGTGTGTGTGTGTGTGTGTGTGTGTGTGTGTGTGTGTGTGTGTGTGTGTGTGTGTGTGTGTGTGTGTGTGTGTGTGTGTGTGTGTGTCCGTGTGCGTGCTACTGCCATACTCCGCCTTGATTTCTATCGGTCTTCCTGGGTGTTGGCGGCAGTGGCCAATAGTTGTGACAGTATGACACTTGAGGGACATTTCTTGGAGGACACTACTTTGTGTATGTACTTATCTTGCTGTCATTTGCAGCCTTGGGCTTGGACAGTGAATGTTGTATACAGTGTATAATTACAGCCTTCTTACAGCTAAGATATACCTTTTCTTACCTGACAGACCTGTGGAGGAAGTTTCTGTTAACACTACCTGACTGTTTCTACACATATTCACATATTCCTGGGGGAAAATATGCATACAGCTTACTACCACTCCCGGGATTCAAACTGTGCTGTTTGTGCATAAAATGGAACAAAGCTTGTGTTTCATCAGAATGAGCTATTGAGAAACTCCTGTTTCTTATTTGACTGTTTTCTGCCTAAAACTCTCTTGGCTGTATAATCTGACCATGTAATTCTGACATTCAGGCATGGCAGATAGTTCTTATACTGTGTATTCTTACTTTCACATAGCACAGTCTGGAAAACACTGGTTAGCACAACATTACTATTCAGGTATCAGATGTTGGTGCATGGAACATTTCATATAGTTAAGCTCCTATTTTGCAACTCCACAATATTTGTCAGATGAGCCTTGATTATTTAATGCTTTCAGAGTCATAGTTGCTATGCAGAAACTGTACACATTTCAATTCATACCACCACATATCAAAGTAAACACGACCAGTCCGGGGCATACCTCTCAACCTGGAAACATCAAAAATCTGGACAAAGGCCCATGAAAAATAGGTACAAATCTGTGCATTAACATAAAATCTACATACATAATTATGTTGCCCCGCCCACTCCGATGGGATTGTGGGATACCAACTTTCAAAGACAAACTGAAGAACAAACAAGCTAAATATGGCCCCAGCAAAATCTATGCAGAAGTAAAGGTCATCTAAATAATCCTACATTGAAGAGATCTGTAAGATCTGTAACTAATGAAAAGGTTGCTGCTAGCAAACAACTTTATATTTCATTGTTTCATCTGCAAATAAAGTGCCTGAAAATCAAAGTAGTAAGGGGGTAGTCCTTCCCTGATAATATCACTGTACTCAGTTGAGTGAGCAAATGAAATGGGTCCGGGAGGAGTGTTCAAACACAAATTTACAGCAGGGTGGGCAATTCTAAACCCACCAAGTTTAAGAGTACAACACTACTAGGGAGGGATGGTTGGAAAAAAACTGCAGAGAGAGAGAGAGACCACAATATTCAATTAATATTAAATGAAACAAATAAATAAACAAATGCAGTACAGGTTTAACTATAACTGAAACAGTGCAAGTGCATAAAAGTATACTTCTATCAGCTTGTATGTCCAGATGGTTGTAGATCAGCCACATGCAGCTATACAGCTCTGCTACTGAGCACAAATACCCCAGTCACAGCCACACCATAATATATAATACATGTTGCCTATATATAGGATAGCATGCAGATTTCAGTTGTCAAATGTTCCTATTACTGTTTCTCTGTTGTTATTATTATTATTATGTTTCTGGAAGTCTGGATATATTCATAGTTTAGCACCTTGGAATGCTACTGAAAATGGGATTTCACTGCTAGATCATCCTGATTAAAAACTGAAGTGATCAAATCAGTACTATCAAAGGTGACTAACTCCAAATACGGGTTGAAACTTAGTGCCATAGAACCATTATTTTACTTACAGATTAAGGTATTTTCCTCAAAAATAACTCTTAGGCAAGAAAGCAACCTAGGATAATCTTTTACCTATAACAGTAAAGAAAAAAAGGACAAGGCAGCATGGTACGGTGCATTGTGGGGAAAGAAGAGTGCAGCTGGCAGCCTGGGAAAGTTTTACTTCCCAATCAGGTCTGGTGGTGGAGGCAAAAAAGTCCCAATTATTGCTACAGATGAACCTCTCTTATCAGACACAGTGCTTCTCCAAACTGCCTATAGGTATGTGTACAGGCAATGTGTGTGTGTGTGAGTCCTGTATGAACTAGTGTTCAGTCCTGGATAAGTTGCCAGCTTTACACCTGGTGCCCACTAGCAGAGGGGCTGAGCAACCCACTAACCTGATTACAATAAAGCAGGCACTGAAAATTCAATGAATGGCTAAACATAAGATAGCCCTTCAAAAATAGGCATCATAAAAGAAGTGAAAAGCAGGCCACAAACTGTTACTTTAGAAAAGAGAAAATGGCTTTAGGGCACAGCTAATCAGCACTTTATATTGCTGTACGATGAAATAACTTTAAACTAGCACAAGACTAATCTGAAAAACGTCAACTAAACACAAAGATATACACTGTTTCACATAAATGTGTATACACCTCAGTATCTGTTGGTTAAACACTAGTAATACATTGCTTAGAAACTAAAATTTGTTATGCAATGCATGAGTTAGACAGCTGTATGTTACAAAAACATAAATGACTGCTGCTTTATGAGGCTTCATCAATTAGAACTGACCCATTCATAATAAACATCCTCAGAGGCAGAACTTACTTTCAAAATAAATAAATATGCATTTGTCTAAAAAATGTTTTAAGAAAAAAACAAAACTGCTCACACTTTCAAACTGGTCATGATGTGACTGAAATAAGTGCAGTGTCTCTCGGATTAGATTGTCTTTTCTACTCAATATACAAGGTATATGTGTGTTTACTCAGTATAGACCTGCTTTTCTCTGTGCTAAGAAAATCTTGAATTTTTGTAAAAATAAATTTGTTACTGACAGGTTTGCATTAACAGTGTCACTTACTTCAAGTATATGCAAAATCACTTCAGCTTGTTGCAAGAAAGAAAGAACTGTTACCACACCAAATGCTTGCTGCACAAAATAACACACTTAAAACTAGCATGACTATCAATAAATGCTCGCGGCACAAAACAACACGCACTTAAAACTAGCGAGACCATCAATAAATGCTTGCAGCACAAAAGAACACACTTAAAACTAGCGCGACTATCAATAAATGCTTGTGGCACAAAAGAACACATTTAAAACTAGTGCGACCATGACCATCAATAAATGTGAATCAAGTCAAATGCTCAACTAGTGCAACCCGACCATCATCAGAGCTCCTAAGCTGAAGTGTTGATTTTTTTATTTTTTATTTTAATTGTTGTCCTCCTTACTTGTAATAGCTGGGGAAATGCATTCATGGCTCGCATGCTACTTTTACTGCTGATGGCTGAAACAAACAGTGAGTCCCCTCTAGCCCTCACCTCAGCCAATTCTGACAGGCTGGCAGGTTGCTGACATCATCACACATACCTCTACATGCAATGACGTCAGGCCAAAAAGCCGGAAAAAAAATAATTCAAAAAACAGCAGGGAAACTCAGAAATTAAGGGGTGCCACTCGGGAATCGTGGCACCCCATTATTTAGACCTCAAAACCAGTAAAATCCAAGAAATTCAGTATGGTTGAGAGGTATGGTCTGGGGTTTTGAATTTTATTGACAGGTACTGAAACTTTTATTGATACATACCCTGTACATCACTATTACTCTGCTAATGTCTCATTTATTCAGTACAAACCATACCCATTTTTTAAATACTGACAGGTGACATTCTACTCCTTTCTATTTATTTGCCATGAATACTACAAGCTAGCATTGTATTCACCAGCCTCACGATGCAGCCTTAGCAGCCTGCTGTCATGGGCATCCATGTTCATGGCCCTCTCATCTGCAGCTGTACAGGAGACAGAGAAACATTTATGCATACCTATCCATCACATACACAGGCTGGACTTTGGAAAACACTTATTGATACTGGGGCATTCTCCGCCCATACATCTTGGTCCCACCTATCTAAGAGCTCCCTTTTCCTAAGCTTCAAGTCAGCAAAGTGGTGCCAGACCTGCCCACCAGTCTGAGGGATGCCAGTGGCACTGTCATGTGCAAGATAGTCCCAGGCCTCTGCTTTGTATTGGGAGCCCTGGTACTGGTCCTGCAGCAGTCTCCTTTCATAGTTTTGTACTAGGAGTCCAACCATGACCCTGGCCTCCTGACTGCCCCTGCACTGCACTCAAAAGCTCACACCTTCAACAACACCAGTGCCTGCAGTGATAACCTACAACTGTTTATGGGCTGTATTCCCACCTGCAAGGTTTAAATGGGGCTGATTTCCCACACTTTGCTGTGATTGGATGGTTTTGAATATGCTGAGCTATGCTAAGTGTTGGCCATGCTCACTTAGCTAAGATAAGCATTGCTTAGACATGGCTATACTGTATGGGAGACTTGTGTTTATATAGGGATTCACATCTGTACTACACTGACACCTCACATTTGAACCTGCTACACTACCCTGGTTAACAAATATATATTATTCACTACCTATTATAAAAAAGATACTTTTACTGCTGTTTTTACATATAAAAACAAATGGACTGTATTGGGGCTCAAACTGCAAATGATTGCATGTTAGTGAATGCTCTAACCACTACACTATTTCACTTTGACTGTTTTGGCTGTATGTTTCTCTTTAGCTCCTTCAGATATTTCAGCTATGCTATACACAGCTGCGTGACATGCACACCTGCTCAGCTACACTTACACTTTATTGGGGATGGAAAAAAAATAAAATAAACATGTGTTTTATTATTTACTGTAGGGGTATGCACATTGCTTTCTGCATGTTAGAGCAGGACATCTGGACAACTACATCATACCTGGGGGGAATTGGTTTAAATGTTTCTCTCAGGAACATACTTACTTATTTGGAATGTCAGCATGTACACTGGCATACCATTCTGGACATTATCTGTGCTGGATCATTGTGGGGGGCCATGCTTTTGTGCATTTTTACTGTTATTTTGTCCATGGATACTGTTATGTTATAATAACAGTATCCACGGACACTGTTACTTGCTTTGGGATTGCCATATGGCAATTCTAGAGTGCAAGGGGCATGTGTACTGTGTGAGCAATGCTCGGACATGCCCCCTGCACTTCTACATGGATCGTGTCCATGTGGAGAATGCAGCAGCATGCCTTCATTAATATGAAAGCTGCGCTGCTGTTCTACATGGGCATGATCCACTCAGTCCTGCACGGAGTCTAACGAATCCAGGGGTCTGTCATTTGTAATGTTTGGTAAAATGAGTCAAAAGTTTATGAGATGTTGAGAAACATCTTACCTACATTCTTCTCATCATTAAGTACTCTTCTGACATAATCAAACAATGCAAGAATACCTGAGATAACAACCCCACACCTAGGACTGACTTTGTGCTTCTGAAAGAAAGCCCATGTCTGAAATTAAATATGATCAAGGAGTCAGTTATATATTAAGCTCTCCAGGATCTTGATGAATGAGGAGAATTGTAAGATAAATACTTATGTATGACAGTTATTTAGACAATTTACTTTCCTACCCTTGTGAATAGGAGAAAAAACTGTCAGAGAAAAAGGTATGTCATTTCAGTGAGGCTTTGTACAATTAAATAAGTAAATGCTATGGCAGAAGTTCCATACCATACAAACGTGGAACTAATTTTATCTGGGTCAGGCAGAACTAGTTGTTCATCTTTAAAAGAAGATTTTTAACACTTCTCAGGGCAACAAAGGTTAAGTGCAATAAGACAGAGCAACCAACCTGTGGTTTTTCATTGGCAAGTTGCTTTTTAAGACTACTGATTACATGACCATAGTGCTAGGTTTATAACAAGCTTCTACTGAAAAGTGTCTAGTTAACAGAAATGTTCAGAAAATAATCAAGTCACTTGAAGTAATTAAGTGATTGAGTATGGAATAGGAGCTTTCACTGCATTTGTCTGAGTCTTATCTAATTCATACTGTTTCTAACTCCAGTCCTCAGTCATCAAGAGACCTTGCATTTGATTCTGTAGAACACTGGTCACTTTTTCATTATTTTTTCCTCTACATATTAAAGACTTGTGTGCTCTTTTTCAACATTCCCAAATGTTCTGGAGTGGTTACTTTTAATGACTACCAAAGAGCCTTGTTGTAAGACTGGTAAGCCTGATTTACCATCAATATGTGTTTGATGAAATCTGTATTTCGACTTTCAGGTGTTACTTTCTACAACTACTACTGCAGTCTTCAACCATTCTTGCCTCAGTTCCATGTTTTTGTGTTACCTTTGTATCAACAGAGTGCAGACATATTGCATTTGCCTTCAGTTAATAGGGGATGATGGTATCCAGTTCTTCCTGTTATTTCCAATTCATTTATGGGAAGGATTTTTCTGCATCTGTTTCCTTCCTCATTATATAGTTGTAGTATTTTGAAGTATTTAGTGGACTTAGGGGCAGTTTTATATGCAACTAAAGTCAATGACAAAATTGCAACAAATACCAGGATACATCATTCAGATTGTGATTATATTACATACCATTCTGCTAACAGCTAAACCTTTTAGCAATCAAGCATACTAGTTGTCATGTTACTGCCAAAGTGGTAGGGAAAGGAAACTTCCCAGAAACATCCTTCAGTATCCAAGCTAATGGAAGGATAGGAATGATAGAATTCCTGCTTCAAGTGCCTTACAGTGGATGCTTTTCCCAGTCCCTTAAACATTTCTTAGAATGAAGACATCCTCATGCAGCTATAGTTCATAACTTAGCAACCCTCTCTGTCTCTGTCGCTCTTTGTCTCACACATGTGAGCACATAAGCTATGCTGACATGAGTGCAGGATAGTTTAGTGTACTGAAAAAGAATGCAGCAAATGCAGTCAATTTGTTAAAAGTTGAATAAATTTTATGAAGAAGAGGTTGTTACAGTTTACAATGGCACTAAAATAACAAAATTGTAACCCATTAGTATGTACCTGACAAACAAGGCTAAGAGAAGAAAAGAAACATGTCTCCATACTATAGACCCTGTCAGATGGCATATTCTGTATGTAATTTCATAGACATTGTCACTAATCTTAGCTGAGGTAAAGAACCTATCAAACATGCTAATTAAGACAAAGATTTTCCTGTTACATGTTATTTCTGTTTAGAACAGTCCAAAAATGAGGAAGGAAGGCTCCCTTAGAAGCTAGGCTATGTGCATCCGGGGCAGAAAACTATCAGAGAGACAAGTGATGGTGGCCCTTGCATCTAATGCAATGCAGAGGTGGAGAACCTGACAAGAAATAACAGATATGAGAGGAGTCTTTAATTAATACAGCCACTATTTAAATTTGTGAGGACTGGAAGAATGTGCAACATTCACCAACAAAACTGAGGACACACAAGTAGATATCTGTCAGATCTTGCTGTTGCATCATTGCATATTCTGATCAGCATCAGGTTTATGGGTAGGATAAAAATAAGAAAAATGTCTGTCTTTGGGAGCAGTATGAGAATGCAATGAGATGTCATGATCTCCTCTCCAATCTTAAATATCAGTCCAGGTCCAGGGGAACAGCTGAGTACAGTGGCCCAACTATCATGGTGAGGTGCTAGGAATCACTTATGGCAAGCTGTGGATAGCAGGCAAGAAATTAATAAAAGAAAATTCCCACTGTTCAAAAGGCTCCGGTGAACAAAGCACTTACTCAAAATTGGACAAGAAGGGCAACAGAGGAATTCCAAGATGGATGCCCACTATTCAACAGCTTAATTTCAGCACAATCAGTAAGAAAGCAAAACTGAGAAATAAAGGCTAGTAACTCTGGTAGTTTTAGTAAAATTCCCTTCCTGCCTAATAAGTACACTGCCTGGATGCCAGCAAAGAAGAAACTTAGAGAACATGAGAGAAAATCAACTAGAAAAGCTGAAAAGAAAACACTGAATGGAAGAGTCCTGCAGTGGTTCAACAACAAGCAGTTCAGTCTCCAGCATTGGTAAAAGAGATGGCTTCCTGTAATTTAGAAGAAAAAATAAATCAAATGTACTCAGAGCTGATTAAAATAAGTGAAATACTAAAGGAGAATATTAACTCAAACAACAAATGGATGGAAAAATAGAAGAATCTTTAAGTAGCTCTTCAGATTAACTGATAAAACTGCAAACATCAGAAGATAAAATGAAGAAAAGGCTGGTTGAACATGATACTTTGAAGGAAGAACTGTTTTAAAAAATGGAAGAGTTAGAGGACAGAACATACAGAGAAAACCTGTGTGCAGAGAATCCTGGGATTTTCTGTTGTACCAGAGAAACTAGAAGGAACAGACTGTATTAATTTTATAAAAGCACAAATAAGCAACTACACTGGTATTCCACAGCATGATTTGTTAATTGAAAGGGCACATCAAGTGCATTCTCCAGACCTGGCCATGGGAAAGCAGCCAGGACTTGTATTAGCAAAGATGCAAGCATACCAGCAGAAAGAGTTGGCCTTGACAAGATTGTGGCAGAATGGCAAAGTATTTAATATTGGAGACAGTAGAGTGCTTGTGGAAAATGATTATTCATTGTATACCAGGCAAAACAGAAGCAATTTGTCTCAATCAGGGAATGTTGGGAGGCAGGTATGAAATTCAATTTGCTGTATCCAACTGTCTTTAGAATATTTTTTCCTAGAGGATCAAGGTCACTTTTGATAAGGAAAAGGTAAGGAAAAATACAACTGTTTGCCCAGCAAAAAGTGAGCTGTCAAAGAGAAGGAGGCTCCTCATCTAATTCTTCTGACAATAAAGCTCATAGAGAGATATTTTCAAAGGAAAATGCTTGAGAGAAAGAAAAAGACACAGGAGTTGATTAGAAGAATCAAAAGTACATTGGCCTTCAGACAGAGTCAGTTGTTGGGAGATAAAGATGAACAGGAAGAAGACCAGCAACACTGAAATTATTGTGTAAATGTGGGATTATACAACATCGATTGCATCTGTGAATATGGCCTTGCAAGAAAAAGTGACTGAGAAAGATTGGACTTTTGTTGACTTTGTTAAACTTGTGGGTAGACTGAAAAGTAGATATCTACTTGATGTTGTTAATGTTTAAAATGACATTAAAAGAAAAAAAGTGTTAAGTAAAACAATTTTTGTTCTTACAAGAATTGTATAAAACATCTCATGATATAAACTGCATGTTATATAGTAAAGCAGATTTATGTAGTATGTATGCAGGGGTATCTAAAATGAGTTGGTGAAGGTGATGATTCTTTTCAGCAGCTGTTGTATGTGATAAAGGTATTAAAGAAAACAAGTATATTTTTAGTTTTATGAAATGTAGGCATTACAATGTAAAATGACAAGAAACGTTGGAAGCAAAAACATGTTTAAGTTAATATGCTTAAACGTGGGCTGTTAGGGTGGGGGATGGGATGAAAAAGTGCACGGAGTATAATATAGGTAGAGTTGAGGTGTTTTCTCTTATTTTTGTAAAGGTGGATGTCTGTGTTAATGTCCTAGGCTTAATCTAAAAACATTTTTTTTTCCTGTAAGCAAATAGGTTTGAAAAATAAGAAAGCAGGCTCCCTACTGAAATGTTAGCACTTGAAATGCAGAGTTCCAAAAACACAGAGAAGAGCAAATAGCATAAATAGCTCTTCTCCTTAAAACTTTTGAAGGTGTGGGCAAGTACCCCCCCCCCCCATGAAACTTATATATACCAACTCTGAGATTGCCATACATTGACGAAAAGGGAATATTCCAAGAAATGTCATCTCAGACTTAATATATGTAAGTCCATTCCATCAGACATTCAGTCTCTGCATTTTGGGACTTGGTCTAGCAGGTCCCACCATTTCAAATGGTTATCTGGAAAGTATGATGAATATCAAGTGAAGTCATCAGTCTCTTGCATATATAAGGATATTAGCTTGTTTCTATTTTTTCTTCTACTTTAGCAAGTAAAATATTCAGTGTGAGTTGAGAAGTCTGCAGCTGCAGACAGCTGTACATTCCATTCTTATGTCTCCATCGAGACAAGATGACTTTGGGTGCTGGCAATTAACCTTGAGAGTTCTGAGAATTGTTTGATGAGAGAAATGTGAAATTAAATGGTACAAGTGCAAGTAGATCACTAAGAACAAACTTTAACATTATTGGACATGATTAAGAGAGAGCAGCTTCCATAACAGGCTTAATACTTCAATGCATTTACTAGAACAGTATACAATTTGGTATGGTTTTATTTAAATATAGCCCTTTTTTAAAACAATAAACATCTTTATTAAATTATCACTTATGACATAGGCAGTCATATATTTATATAAATGAAAACAATCCATATTAACATGTTTTCATTTGCAAACATTACACATCACTTATAATCTATAGAGTCATTATCAGTCAGACATTACATATCTCATTTAATGTCCCCCTTCCCTTAAACCTCATTCCTCCTCCAAAACATTATTCTGCATGTATTGTTCCCTCAGTTCCTATTTTTTCTATGTAATTTGCTTCTACCCTTTTCTACAGATCCCACTTCCAGTTCTTTTACCTCTGTTACTATATCATAGGTTCATACTACGCTATTTGCCCCAGGGCATTTATAAGCCTAGCCAGAGTGTGTTTGGCTTTCGCCACCCATTTTAAATGAATTTTGCTATGCCCTTTTTCGAGGTTAGTATACTGTGCCTCTGTCTAACAGTGACACAGAAGTGATACCCAGGGTAAACCTACTATCTGCCATCCACTCATCAAGATTCCTCTTGAAGAGAGTCAATGAGGGACTCTGCCTAACCTGGACTGGGATTTTATCCCAGAGTGAAGGGAGGCTCTGGGTTATGAATCTGTCCCTCCAGCATGTCCTATTTATTTCAGTGCTGAGGTTCAAGTCTCTCGAGCACGTAGCTCAATGGGATTTGGATTTTCTGAGGTGCAGCATGTCCATTAATTCCGGGTTGGACATGGCTTTATACATCAGGCACAGATCACCTCTGAGCAGGCGGTATGCCACTGAGTAGAGCTGGAGTTTCTTTAACCGGGCAGCATATGGCATCTGTTTGAGCCCTTTGATCCTCTTGGTGCGGTACTTTTGGGGTCTTTCCAGTTGCTGCAGGTGTCTGGTAAGGTACATCCCAAAAGGGGCATTGTACTCAATTATTGGCCTGATGAGGGATGAGTAAAGAGGCACAATCAGAATCAGAATCAGAATAAGAATCACATTTACTGGCCAAGTATGTGCACATACAAGGAATTTGACTCCGGTTTCAATGACTTTCCAAGTATGAATTTCATAAATGACATGCATACAACTATTAAGAAGAAGGCAAACGACATACATACAACTATTAAGAACAAGCCAAAACAACAACAAAAAAATGTAAATATACATATATGTATACATACAAAGTGCAAAGTGCAACTCTGCAAGAAATACTGAAATAAACTCTGAAACAAGCAACACACTTGGAAAAAAGAATACCCCAGCCTTATAAGCTGAGTTAACAGTTTATGAACTTGATTCCCTGTGGAACTACTTCTAGTACAGTTCCCTCCAAGATAAAATCCTTCAATCCCTTATTAATTTCTATACACAGCTTATCCTCTGGTTGATAAAAATATGCCTGACTTGTGTATAAAAGTATAGGAACTAAAATATTTTTACTGCATATATCTTGCTATGTATAACCATAAAATATAGCTTCCAATTTCTCATGTATTGTACTGTCTTTTGTTTAGTCTCTTCCCACATATGCTTACCTGTCATAATAGAGTCATTTTAATCCATATTCCTAAGTACTTTATTTTATCATGTCCCTATAATGGGTATTGATGAACAAATTCATGTGTAGGTGCATAGATCATAGCTATTGCCTTTGTTTTATCTTCATTAATTTTGAATCCCAAAAAGACTTGAAACTGTCTCAGAATGTTCCACAGCAATGAAATGTACTTTTCTGATGTTTTCAGGTATAAAATAACATTATTTGCAAATAAAGCCAGTTTTTGATTACCATAACAATTATATTCTGAGTTCCTTATTTTCCTTTCCAATGGTTCTAAATATGATGGAAATAACAAAAGGGTGAAAGAGGACACCCCTGCTTGCTTCCTCTGCTCAAACAAAACTTATCAGAGAGCATCCCTTCACACTTTAATTTTTGCATTCCATCCCTCATATATTCTCCTTATAAACCTTATAATTTTATCAGGGAATGCAAATGCTTCCATTGCCCTACTTATAAAATCCCAACTTACTCTTTAGAATGCTTTCTCTGCATCAAGACCCACTAACAATAGTGGTGTTTTCTTATATACTGCTATCCTTTAGATCATCATTCTTTTTTAATATCGTCAAATGTTTTCCTCCCTTCCACAAAACCACACTGATCCATATCCACTGATTTTGGCATCACCATTGCAATTCTTTTAGTCATTATAGACATAAACACTTTACAATCATGGTTTAGAATCAAAACTGGCCTATATGAAGCTGGATTTGATGAGTCTTTACCATCTTTAGGCATTACAGCCACCACCGCTTTCTTCCAGGATTTTGTTGATTCACCTCCTTTTAAATTTCTGTTAAACAAGATCTTTCAGATCTTTGTCACTTTCTTCCTGCCTAGCTTCCAAACTTCCACAGGAATACCATCTATCTGTAGAGACTTTCTTGTACTTTGTTTATACATCATCATTTTTATCTCATCTACTCCTATCCTATTTGTTAGTAATTGAGCCTCATCTACATCTGGCCTTGGCATATTTAATTCTTCCATAAGCATTTCCATTTGTACATGTTCTTGATTTCCATATTTCTCTGCTTTATACAGATTTTCATAACATTTCTGAATTATTTCTAAAATCTATACAGGATCTCCAGTTATTATCATTGTTATAGCCTCCCTAAGCTTGGCCCAACCCTTTCTACTTTCTGTTGCCTGAACTGTTCCACTAAAAGCTTTTACACTCTGGAATTATCAAATAAAAAGTTGCTTAACAACAATCTCTCTAAATTCATGCATATCATTGAGTACTCCCTTATTTTCTCTTTAGCACTCTGCAATTGCACCACTTCTTGCTCTGTGAGATCCCACTAGTATGCAATACTTTAACCATTGTCAGTCCCTCTAAATAATTATTGTTACTTTTTAACCATATCTCCTTTTCTTTTACTTCCACCCTATTTTTAAACTCCACTTTTTCATCTCAATCTCTAGCTATATTTTGAGAAGAATTTTTTTCTTCCCTAGTAATTCCCAAACAATTTCCACTACCCATTCCTAAAATTCCTCTCTGTTTAACAGATAGGTGTCAGTGTCACATTTTTGTTTCATTACCCTGCATTTTTATTTTATTTATTATTGGTGCATGATCTGAAATAATTATTGAATGCATATCAAAACTTTCAATTAAAATGCACTTTCCTGTAAAATGTAATTTCTGCTTAGCCTAGACCAGTTTTTGTACCTTGGGGAATAATATGTATATTCTCTCTGAACTCCTACTACTGAATTCACATCTTCCACGCCAAATATTTTCATAAATTTCTTCAAACATCTACCCTCCTTTGTTATATTTTCCATTTCTGGCTCCCCAGATACATCTTCACTGTTGCAAATCAAATTCCAGTCTCCACCTATAAGTAATATTCCCTGCTGAAAGTTGATTATTTCTCCCAGAATTTCCTTAAGATCTATTGTAGCTGTTTTTAGTGGAATATAAATACATCAGTGTAATCCGCATACCTTGCCAGCAGCCTCTTACTACTACAAATCTACCACTATTACCTTTTTTACCTCTTCTATCACCATTGCCCCGCTCAATTAATATATATGCTCCCTTTTTCCTTTGTCCTAGATATTCCATTGAATAACCATACTGAAATCCTTTCTTTATCAAATTCACATCTTCAGTGCTTTCCAAATCTGACTCATGTAGCATATCTATTTGTACTCTGCATTTTAATTCAGTTCACTGTTTTTTCTTTTTTGTATATGTTGGAGAGACCATTCACATTTAAAGTTAATATGAAAAGTGCTGTCATTATCATAAAAAGTTATTATTCCCATGTGTTATGTATAACAGCTTTTTTAAAATGTCTAGTTTCAGCTTTTCTGTTGCATGCATGCACTAATGTTTGACAAGTTGATCTTCTATAAAGTTGTTTCTTGTCATATCCAATTTGAACTTAAATGACATTGTACAAGACTTTTTGTTTTAATGAAAACCCTCAAACAAAAAACAAACACACCCACAGAACCTATTAACTCAGTAGAGACAAAACTATGTACGTCTTCAAATAATGAAATTTAATCCTCCAAATAGGAACAATTGTCTCAGGCTGACAGCCATGTTCACAGACTTAAATTAACCTATAATGAAGGTTATCCATGCTGGTGCTTCTACTTACACTGTGTTGTCTGTTTTTGTCTTATCTTTATTGCTCTGCCAAATGTAGAAAACAGCTTGAATGCTTTCAGAAAACATTGTCTTCTAGACATTGAAAGAAATAACTATTATATTTTATTGCCCTCTTGTCAGCTTGTCTCCATAGAAATATTAGAGCTAGATATATACAGTTGCTTTCCACTACCAGCTTCTAATGTTACACTGTGAGCACTTATTTGCTAGAAGAAAAATTTTCATTATATTCAATGTTCTTTTATTTGCTTGCTTCCCCTTAAAACTTCCAGTCATTCCACTATGCAAAAGTAAAAAAAAAAGCATATCAATTTTACATATATCATGCTCTTTTGTCCAGGCTTTCTTCTGATTTTACATGCCAGTGCCTACATTTCTCACAATTAAACAAGAAGAAAGAAAGAAGGAGAAAAAAAAGGGGACAGCTGTTTACTTTTGTATCCCTACTACAGACAAAAATAACTGAAAAATCTTGACTTTACTTTATAGCATGCAGTATATGCCATGTTTTATAAAATTACTGTTAAGATCATCTTTTTTACTTATGGTTACCTTTTTCCTTCCTCTCCCCCTGTCCTTGATGTTTCTTTCAAACATTAATGGCATGAAGTAGGGCATATAGTTTGGAGTACCCTATAAGTTTCACAAAGTTAAAAAAGTCTAATACTTCCAGATTTTCTTGCTCCATCATATTTCTCCAATATAATTGATGCTTTCCAATCCCATATTTATTAATTAGTTTCTGTGTTGTTGGTTTTCTTCCTATTTATCCCCATCTCCCAAATCCAGTATCTGATTCATTTCCAGTGTGCTCCTGTATATTCTACTCAACTCCTGTGCTTCTTTCTGTCTGTCACGAATTTTCTCTAGCATAGTCTCTCTATGACCTCTGTTATCAGAAGAATAAGAATCAGAATCTCCTTCTGTTTGATAGCTCACGTTTTGTTGGATACACTTTTGCATTTCCTCCTTAGTATGTTCTGCATCAGAAATGACTTTTACCCTCCAGGAAAAAATATTCCGAGGATAGTTGGATACAGCAGCTTGAATCTCCCATCTGCTTCTCGACATTCCCTGGCTGCTGGAGTACACCTACTCCTCTTCTGCCTGGTGTACAGTGAGTAATCATTTCCACAGCACTCTACTGTATCCAACTTTTAGTGCTTTCTCCTTCTGTCACAGTTGTGTCAGAATCAACTCTTTCTGCTGATTGTATTGCATCTTTTCTATTAAATGTGTTGGCTATTTTCTCATGGCCAGGTTTGGAACATGCATACAATGTGCCCTTTCAATTAACAACACCTGCTGTGGAATACCAGCCCAGTTGCTTATTTATGCCTTCAAAATACAGTCTGCTCCTTCCAGTTTTTCTGTTACAGCAGAAAACTCAGGTTTTCCCTACATGCTCTGTCCTCTAATTCAACCATTTTTGGAAACATCTCTTCTTGAGTAGTTTCATACTCAGACAGCCTTTTCTTCATTTTGAACTCGGATTTTTGAAGTGCTATCAGCTGAGCTGAATATCTGTTTAAAGCTTCTTCCATTTTTCACAGCCTTTTGTCATTTGAGTTGACAAACTCCTTTATTTTTTTGTTTATTTTAATCAGCTTTGAGCATTTTTGACTTATTTTTCCTCTAGGTTACTGGAAGTTATGTCTTGCACCAAAGCTGAGCTTAAACTTTTTTTTTTTTTTTTTTGCTGAACAGTTGCAGGATTCTTCCCAGGCAGTGTTTCTTCTCTCCTTTTGGGATTGATTTTCTTATTTTATTTCAGGCTTTCTGAAATTCTTTTTTGGCATAAAGGTAGAGTACATACTAGCCATTAACTTAAATTTACCTCAGAAGACCAATTCACTAGCTCTCTTTTCTGAGTTATTTTTTCAGACTGAGAGAAATAAAATTAAGCTGTTACTCAGTGTGTAACCATCTTGGAAGTCACCAGTTCACTTTGTTTTAAGGCTAAAGGTTATTGTTTTCTGAAAGCATACAAGCTGTGTTTCCCATCTGGGAGGGTAACAGAGATAAGAAAAGAATAGATAGCAATCAATGTGTAAGTGGTAACACAGGCTATAACATGCACTTTAGCATGGATAACCTTAATTTTAGGTAAGGTACTGCTAGTGGGTGCAGCTTGGCACAATTGTTCCTATCAGAAGGGTTAAACTTCATTATTTGTTGATTGCAAAAAGGCACTGGCAGTTCGTGCTATAGGACTGCAGGACTGCAGCGCTCCCACCTGTAGAATAAAACAAAATTGAAAAACAAAATTAAAAAAAAAATTCACAGACTCCACACATGCGTGCATGGTTCCTGACTTCTGTGTTATGCAGACCAGAACTCCATGCACACATGCATGCTCGTTCCAGAGCTCCAGACTGCTCTGTTAGGCAGTCCAGATAGGGAAGGCAGGAAACTCCATCCTTCCAGCCCAGAGGTCTGTGCAGTGACAACAGCACAGACTGGAAGATCACCGGACTGCATCACCTGCAGGATGGAGGCTCCAGCCTACTTCTCATGGGACAGGGTGCTCTCGCAGGAGACCCATGTTCGTGCATGCCAGAGGACTTAGCTGGAGAGGATCAGCAGCTGTTTTGAGACCGGGATGCCAGAGGACTTAGCTGGAGAGGATTGGCAGCCATTTTGTGGAGGACTTTAGCTGCAAACAGGAGGATTCGTGGAGGATTTTAGCTGCAAACAGGAGGATTCATGGATCAGCTGTTTTATGGAGGACAGGTAGTGTGTGTTCATGGATCAGCTGTTTTATGGAGGACAGGTAGTGTGTGTTCATGGATCAGCCATTTTATGGAGGACAGGTAGTGTGTGTTCATGGATCGGCCATTTTATGGAGGACAGGTTTTTGTGTGTGTGTGTGTGTGTGATGCCCCAGTTGCTACACAGTGATGGGTACAGAATAAGGCTTGAACCCTGTACCTTGAGCCCAGGTGGCAGGAGCCTGAATTCCCTACCCACCACCATTTGTAAAAACATTGCAGATTTTTCCCTCATACTTGTTCTGTTCCTCATAAAATCTGTGGTTTCTGTATTTGAGTGTCCTTTCAAAGCCAGTAGTGCATTGGTGCAGTGGTAGCATTGTTGCCTGACAGCTACAGGTTTTTTGGTTTGATTCTTGGCTGTGGTGCCTTACCTTCTCTGTGGAGTCTGTATGCTCTCCCTGTATTTGTTTCCTCTAGTGTCCTCCCTTACAAAGACATGTGTCTGTCTGGAGTGTTTCTCCCTGGGCCTCTGCTAAAAATTAGCTTTTGTTCCAAGTCAGACTTTCCTGGTTAACAAATGTTAAAAATGACACACATTGAATATCAGACTTCATATTCTTCAGAAAGTGCATGGTAACACAAAAGCTTTTATTCTAGCAATTTTCTAAGTGTATAAGATGGATATTTGAAAATTGTCCCAATTTTTGGGACTGTATTCCCCCATTATTGGCTTCATCCAGGTTTTTTGTGCTAAGGTTGAGAGCTATGGTAAGAACTGAATTCACTGAATATGTTTGGGGGCTATATTCCCCCATTCCTGGCTTTGTCTGGGTGTTATTTGCTAAGAGATTGAGAGCTATGGTGAGAACTGAATTCACTGAATGTTTGGGGGCTGTATTCACCCATTATTGGCTTTGTTCAGGTGTTTTGTGCTAAGAGGTTGACAGCTGTGCTATGGTGAGAACTGAATTCACTAAATGGTAGCCATTTAAGTTTCTGTCTTCCTCTTTCACAAAACAGCTGATTCGGCATAGTGGTATGTTGCTCTGACTGTTTTGCGCAGGGTCCTGGGTTTAAGACTTGGCAGTGAAATGTATGGTGGTAACACAGTATTTTATTCTAGCAACTTTCCAACATTATACAAGCAATGTTTAAAATGTGTCCCTGGTTTTTGGGCTTTTGCCCCCCCCCCCATGGTAAACTTTGGCTTTTTCCAGATTTCTTTGTGCTACAAAGTTCAGAGATACAGCTGAGTGAGTAGATTTTACAAGGAGCTGAGAGCTGCAGGGGAGCAGAAGTTTAGTGCTGCTTATGCTGAGTCTGCTTGCCTTGTTAATAGTATAACAGGTAGTATACTTGTGTTTGATGCAGAAGGCTGTGGGTTCTACTCCCACAGTAGATAGATGCATTGTTGATACTGTACTGTGTTGCAAAGAGGGTGGATGCTGCACTCCTTTTTGGCAAAGATACCTAGTAACTATGAACCTGTTATCAGTTTGCCATCCATTCCCTATTGCAATATTGCTAGCTTATCATTTTTTTAGTGTAAGATAGACAATTTATTACTCAAGGGTAACAGGCACTTTATTTGTAGATAAAACAATGAAATACAAAGTTGTTCGCTAGCAGCAACTTCTTCATTAGTTACAAATCTCTTTAATATGGAATTATTTAGATGACTTTTACTTCTTCAGAGATTGTGCATATGTACTGATACTGGTGGACTGTAGAAGTTTGAGTAGACTTTTATGATGGAAATGTTCTGAATTGGCCAGTTTTGTTATTACTGGTGCATGCATTTTGTTTCATTGTTTACTGGAAAAATTTCAAAACAATACATTTAAAACACCCTCTAAAACTGTACTGTATTGTACAAGGAATATAATTTAATACAATCAGGAAGGTGTATGAAAGAGCATGTGTATGTTTCGTGTGCAAGGGGCCTGTGATTTGAAAACAGCCCAAACCCAAAGTTAATCTGCCACTGGCAAAATGTATTTTCTTTGAATGTGGGTTTCAATGCTGTTTTCAATGATGTTTTCAAGGGCAGAGAAGTTTTAATGCTAAGTCTGTTTTCATTGTGAGACTGCATTGCTTTGTTTAGCAGATATGATATCTATTAGTGTTTGCACTGTAAAATGCAAAATAAAACTTTCAAATGAAGTCCAAATCATCGCAGAAGTAAAGCAGCATGCACATTAGTGTTTATGTTTTTTGTTTTTTGGCTTTTCCCGGTTAGTGTTTATGGTAAATGGGGTGAAATAGCCAAGTCATGGTTCATTGGAATGGCTGTAGGGGGGGAAGCTCCATTCAACCATGATTTTGTGAGGGGGGAGAAGGACAGCAAACTGAGACAACTCCAGCTGAACTATACCTCTCAACTATCCAGATTTTTGCTTCTTAGTTTTAGTTTGTTCCTCATAAAATTTGTGTTTTTCTGTCAAATCATTTAGGAATGAAGTCACTAAATAATGACAGACACCGAGTTTCAGACTTCATAACCTTCAGAAAAATGCATGCTAAAGCAAGACCTGCTATTCTATCAACTGTCTCAGTTTATACAAGAGCAATTTTTAGTACTGTTTATATGTTCCCCCCATATATTTGGCCTTGTCCAGATTTCCTGCATTAAAAGGTTGAGAGGTACATGCAAATGAATTGCTTTATATAATTAGGCATATCCAGACCTCTCAACTGTCCCCAATTTTGGTTCAAATTGTTGCTCTTCCCCTAATAATCCCTCAGCAAAATGGCAATTTTGGAAGAAAACAGGAGGGTTTACAATTAATAAATAACTGTAATAATCAGTTATAGATTGCTTTTATTTCAGAAATGCATGTAGATTATTTTATTTTGTCAGCTGCTCAAATTAGCAGTACTAATATTAAAAAGTGTCCCTTCTTTGATAGGTTCCCAGCTGTATTGTGTGGCTATTTTATATTTTTGAATCACATTTTTGGTCCATTTTTCATAAAATTGTGTTTTTTGGCAAATTAGTGGCAAATCATTAAAGACTGAAGTTAGAAAATAATGACATACATTTCAGTTTTAGATTTCATACCCTTCAGAAAATTCATACTAATGCAAGACCTACTATTCTATTATCTTTCTAAGTTTTTAAGAGCAGTATTTAAAAATTGTCCTTATTTTTGGGCCTTTGTCCCATTTCTATGTATGGCTTTGTCCAGATTTCTTGCTCTGAGGTTGAGAGGTATGACAAATGTGTCAGGGCCATCGCAGTCAGCCAGAGACATTTCAAATTGTGATATACTTGTTGCACCCCACTCCCCCATGTAGTGATTCTGGATGTGTTGAAGCAAGGCAAGGAGTAATTATGCAGTGTAAATGTGCAGAGTATCCCCCCAGCCAAGGAAGACACAAGTACTACAGTGGCTTTTCATCTGTTCTTGATTTTGCAGAATGGTCTGGTTTCTGTCATATTTTTATACTGTTGATTTATGCTTATTATTATTATTATTCAGAAAGTGCCTGTTGCTCTGTGTTTAAATAGCAATGCTTTAACGACCATCTGGTAAGCTTGTCTGAGATTGTAAGATGCAAGTAAGTTTTAATAAGCATACAGTTAATGAACTGCCAACATTGAAAGCATTTCTGTTGTTGCCATGCAGAGAATACTTACATAACTAGATAACATATAAGCCTTGGGTATTGAACTTTATATGACAGTATTTGTAATAAAGGAGAGGATTACATTAAGAGCTCATTACAGGCTTTACCTGCAAATTAAACAGAATGCCAGTATATCATGTGTGGTCCATATCCTGTGCAGTAATCCTTTAAGCAATGTATGTTGAGCTTTTTTCCTGTTTGCTTTTCATTTTTTACTTTGATCATGTTTTCCCCATGAAACAAGTAGATAGTTGTCAGGCAGCAGGTCTTTTTTGGATAAGAAGCATTTTTACAAGTGGGGGCATCACAGAGATTTCTACTTTCAGCATGTTACTTGGTACTTTAATAAAGCTGAATATAAATTATAATTAGAACTAGAGTGCAATGAGAAGTGGCTTGAGTTGAGTGCTGCTTGTTTTTCTTATACTTGATTTTGACTAGCATTCCAGTAATTTATTTAAAAAGTAATTTATTTTTTCATGCCTCACAACCTTTTTGTTTCCATCTAGATATTAAGTAAGCTGCCATGCAGCCAATGGATTGAAATATTTTTTTTCTTCTACACTTTCTTTTTTTCTTGATCGGACTCTCATAATGATGGTTTGGCACCCAGAGCAGTGTATTTTAATTAAAGTTACAGTTTTTGTGGTTTTGAGCATAGCTCCTCCCCTTTCTAGTTGGCCACACCCATCCCCATTGACCCCAACCATTCAGCTGTCTCCTGCAGCCCCCCTTTGATTTGAAGTCACCAGCCGCCACTGAAAAGGGGGCACAGAAATACGCAAGAGTGGGGCAGAATTTACTGAAGAAAACTGGCAAAGGAACCAAGGTATTGGGTGCAAATAATTAGAGAGGAAAAGGTGATGGAATGGGATGAGGCCAAGATGACATTTGGACTGCAGGCTAGAGACTGATATCACAGTATGGCAAAGAGAAAGGGATAGGAGAATCCTAAGTGAAGGACCTCCTCTAGTTGATTTTTAGTTGAATCTAGAAAAGAAGCTGCTAATAAAAAGGGATAATTAGTAGGGCATAAAAATATTGCACAATAACTGTAAGAGTCAATCAGAAGAGGTTAGAAAACATTGGGAAGAGAGCCTGGATAAGCAATTTACAAGGGAACAATGGAAAGACATACACATGGCTCCCAAATATGTAACAAAGTCTAGAAGATTTAGGATTTTTTCTTGGAAGTGTTTGCATAGCTATTTTTGGACTCAAAGCAAACTCCAAAGAATTTTTCCTCAGGTAACTGGCAAATGTTGGAGGTATGATGGGGAAGAAAGAGGTAACTGTGAACATATGTTTGGGAATGTAATGAGCTGACAGATTTAAAAAATACCATACAGAGTACTCTGTCAGAGATATTGGGGGAGCAAATGGGTGTAACTAAAGAAACAATTCTTTTCAGCTGAGACACAGGATCTGAGTTGTTTAGACATAGTTAGGCCTTGTTAAGTTTAATTCTGGTGGCCACCAACAAAAATCAATTACCAGAAAATGCAAATCAAAGTCAAAACCAGCTGTATTTGAAGTATTGAATATTGTAACAGATATGAAAGAACTGGAAGTGGGATCTTTAGAAAAGGGAAGGAGCAAGTTACATAGAAATAAATGGAAATTATGAGAACAATACACACACAATAATGTTCTGGAGGAGGAGTGAGGTTTAAGGGAAGGCAGGTATTGAGCGATTTATGTAACATTGAACTGATGATAAAAATGAATATATGACATGTATAATATATGTAACTGGAATCATGCTAATATGGTTTGTTTTCTTTTATATAATTGTATGTTGGCCTATGTCTTAAGTGATAATTTACGAAAGATGTTAAAAAGGAAAGCCAACACAGAAACCTGTAGACATAATAAGGGGAGTGGGCAGAAGTATTTTCCCACAAAAGCAAACTGTGCAAACTTTAGTATACAGCTAATATAGGAGGTAGTTCACATCCTTCTAGAGCTGGCTACTTACTTAAAGAAATCTCTATGAATACATATACTGAATTCTTTGATTACAACAGTAGAGATAGCTGAAGGTGAGACAGTGTTACTCCTGAATTAGGTGTATAACGCTAGTGGGGTATAAGTAAACAACTAAGTCTACAGGCTAAGAATGCCATCTGTTATTGTCTATTTTTTTAAAAACACATTCTACTTCCAAGAATAATATATTTTTACCCATGATGCAGTTAAGAAAGCATTATGCTTCTGAGTCACTTTCTCTCCAGTATTATCTATGCAGTGAAGTAGCATACCTTTAATGAACCAAATAACAGAATGTATATATTGCTTTGTTGTATAAAAGTAACTGTCCAGCATACTGTCACACTGTATAGCTAATTGACTGCATGCAGTTGTAATGTACTGTTAAAAATAGTAAAAACATTTAGAAAGTGCATTTTGGAATATCATTGGCCCTGAAGAAAACAAAAAAGAATACAGAATGTACTGTGTGTTGGAAGGGGAATAAAGAGAAACTAGTGGAAAAATTTTTAAGATTTTATTGTAGTTGAGCAGCAAACAAGTATGAATTTGACTGTGAAATTTATTAATGGAATGTTTCTTGGAAACCTGGGAAAGAAAAGAAATGAGGCTTGAATTCAAAAGTTTCAATTATTTCTGTCATTTTTTTGTTTTGTTTTTACTTATGTAAGTAAACTCTATAAAGGTTTACATAAGCCCATGTAGTAAGGCAGTTATGTGACATGATAAAGCATATAGGTACAAAAGACTATTTGTAACCCTAGTTCACACCTGGTTCAAAATATTATTGATATTTTATTATACATATTATATTATATTATATTATATTATATTATATTATATTATATTATATTATATTATATTATATTATATTATATTATGTCCCCTTCACATGGTTGACTTTTCACACAGTCGACTTTCATATGGCCGAGACCATATGATCGACTTTTGAAAAGCCGACCATGGGGAACTGCTATCTCTCTACAGTGCAGAATGGGAAAATTTCCTGCTTCCGCACTGTAGTACGATCTCGGAGTTGGTATATTTAAGTTACGGGGGGTGTGGGGGACAGAGCTGCCCCACAGGGAGTGCAGGGGGGCTTGCCCCCCTGCTAACAGTTTTAAGGTAAATGTTCATTGTATTTTTTGTGTTTATTTTACATGGTCGGCTTTCCAAAGGTCGATCATACGGTCTCAGCCATATGAAAGTCAACTTTGTGAAAAGTCGACCATGTAAAGTAGATCCAATATATTATACTATATTATATTATATCATGTTTATATATGTGCAGTACATTTAAAGCCTTACAAAATACTACCAGGGAAAACCATGGAAGGCTTTACCAGATGGCAGTTATTTATTATTTATTTATTGGCATATGTTTTCCAGAATAGTCTGAGCAGTGCACTTTTTCAGCAGAGGCCCAGGGAGAAAAGCTCCATTATACAGATGTCATAGACATAATTTCCATTTTTCATCATTTACATTCAGTTTAATTCATGAGCAACAGTTCCATTATTCAGACATCATTGACATCAGTTACATTACTTACAAAGAGTTTTGATTACAAATAACACTTACATGTGTTGCATATGATTTAGAGCAGCCCAAATAAAGGAAGGAAGGTAAGAGGCTCAAGAAAGATAAAAGAGATGAAATGACAGAGGATGGTATATTTATGATAATACTACATTAAATGTTGTGCAGCAGAGTTTTGGCATAAATTCATATAGCTATATTAGTACCAGTTTAACCAGGGCTGGTGCAGGTACAGAGCCATTTATCTATCAGGTATTGATTCAGTTGCCATTTAAAGTCTTTCAATTTGCAGACTTTTTAAGTGGAGTGGGATGGTATGCTACCTATTAACAATGCTGTGTGAATAGGTTTAGTTATGGAGAGTAATGATTTGTCAGTGCAGAGTAGAGGCCTTTAAGTAGTATAAGGAAGAATGATGGCGTGAAGAGAGATAATGTTTTCAAGGCTGTGCAGTAGTTTGAAGGCTGTAATTAATTGTGAGTATAATAGTGAATTATTTAGTTTGAGCCAATTTAGTTGTTTTAAGTGAGAGGCACTGATGTGATCTATATCGCTGGCTGGCTGAAAATGTGGCTACTTTATTGTAGCATTGTTCTTGTTTGTCTGATAGACAGGAGGTAAGATTGTTTAGGATATGTAAGGTATATATTAGTGTGAAGAGTAGAAAAGAAGTGGCTATGTTCTGCCTAGCAGAGTCAGTAATGTTTTAATCTACATAGGTAACCTAGCGTTTGGTGTGTCTTCTTCATGGCTTACTTTAGGTGGAGATCAAATTTCAGGCCGTCATCTATTTTCCCAACTAGTAGTTTGGTGTGAGGTATTTTTGTATTGGTCTTGTTGGATGACAGTATATCAAATATATATTTTTGGGGGAGAGAGTTGGGGGTGAACAGTAGTAGTTTAGTTTTTATTTGGGTTCAGGAGAATTTAGCTGTTGAGCCAAGCTACTATGGAGGAGAAGGATTTTTGGGTGGAGTGTGACCATGGGTAGTGTCCTAGCAGCACATACTAGAGTGGAGTCATCAGCATATTCTATTATGGTAGCCTGTTTGGCTATTGTGTTGAGATCATTAATAAATAAGTTAAACACTAGTGGCCCTAGGATGGAGCCTTGTAAGTCTCTGATGGATATAAGAATGAAAGGGATGAAATCATCTTACTATTGCAATGTTTGGGACCCATTAACAATGTAACTAAGTTAAGTGAGAAGGGTGATAGTCTATAGGAAGAGTTTATTTTGAAGAATTTAATGACTGCCTGTGTCAAGTGCCTTGAATAGATCCATAAATAGGGCTGAGGTTAGAAGACTTGAATTTCTATTGTGATTTATTATATTTGTAAACCTTAGAAGGGCAGTGGTTGTACTGTGATTGCGTCTGAAACCATGCTGTGAGGGATAGAGGATGTTATAAGAAGCAATATATGTAGTAAATTAAGAGTTAATACATATTTTCAGGATTTTTGATAAGGGTGCAAGAATGGTGATTGATTTCTAATTTGTGAGCTCAGTTGATGATCCATCTTTATGGAGGAGTATTATACAGGATTTATTCCATAAGGTGGGGACATACTTTTCTTGGCTAGAGCAGCAGTTTATTAGAATTGAGACCAGATGTAAAAGGCTATCTTCATTTTACCTCTCAGACTCTTAGAGCAAGAAATCTGGACAGAGCCATAAATAATGAGGGAACAAAGAAACAAAAATAGGGACACTTTTTAAATATTGCTCTTACAAACTTAGTAAGTTGATAGAAGGACAGGTTTTGAATTAGCATGAATTTTCTGAAGGATATGAATTCTGAAACTTAAATGTTTGTCATTATTTTCTGACTTCAAACCTCAATGATTTACCAATGATTTGCAAGAAAACCACAATTTTATGAGAAACAGACCAAAAATATGATGCAGAAATCTGGACATTCTGTGAAAATCTGTACAGTTGCAAGGTATAATGCAGTGACTTAGAGGTATTCAAATAGAAGTTGGTCAGGAGCAGTGGTTGTTTTCTTAAGGCTTCATAGGTATTTTTTAATTGTAGATGTTGACACAGGAGTGGAATGGCTGGATTTGTAGTAGTTTTGTTTTGTAGGAGAGAGGTTACTATATTTATAAAATGTGAGTTAAAGTGTGAAGCAATGATTTTGGAGGTATTGGTTGGGGTGAGTTAGGTTGGGTTGATTTACAAGATTGAGCAATGTATTTATTAATTTCCAAATTTTTTTTTGGATTGTTTGATAATTAAATTTGGGTGTTGTTATATTTTTTTCTTGATTTATGCATCATTTGCTATGGTTCCTTAGCAGCCTATATTGGTAAAGGGATGTTTGAGACTTGATTACTTGACATGAGTTCCAAACTTTATCTCTAAGTTGCATGGGTTGCTTTGTTTTTTAGTTAACCAAGAGTTTGGTTTGTTTAACTCTTTTCCTTCTTAATGGAGCTTTCTCTGCCAGTATATTTAGAAATATTGTATTAAATGTGTTTACTGCTTCATTGAGAGGAAGAGTTTTAAGTGGAGACCAGTTGATCTGGAGCAGGCTGGAAGTAAAAGTTTCTTTACTGAAGTTACTGAGGTTCCTGACTGTCTTATAGTGATGAACCTTGTCTGGCTGTTTGGGGGGGGGGGGTCTGATCATGCAGCATAGCTGGTGGTAGCTTGGGCTATTGGTTAGGGTACCACTTCTGACAACATTGTTTGGGGTGAATCTTAGAATTCGGTCTAGGATGGATTATTTAGATGTGGCTTTGTTAATTCAAGTGGGAGTCTTGATCAAGTGAGAAAAGCCATATAGCTGAACTGAGTTTGTAGGGATTTCTAGGGATATCTTTTGCCAGTCTATGTTAACATCTACTAGTAGGATGGTTCCCAGTCTTATGTCAGCTGATATCCAGGAGAGGATCTTTTCCGGGATGGGAATGTTGTTACCAGGTGGTAAGTATGTACCTATAATGGCTAGAGATTTTTCAGTATTCAGTTTGAGGAGTGAGATGAGAAGTTCTGTATTGTTGAAAGTGGGTATAGTATCATGGTAAGTGGACAGATCAAAAAAATTTCTGTAGAAAACAGCAACTTCACCTACTTTGTTGTTGCTTCTATCTAGTCTAAGTACATTATTTATTTATTGATGTATTTTTTTATTTATTTTACATTTGTTTACCGGGGAGGTCCGACTGGACAGAGCTGTCCATTTTCAGCAGAGACCCGGGCAGAAAAGCTCCAGAACAATTGCTAACATACTTTACATAAGACATTTACATGTGGTTTACACATTCACTTATAAAAATATAGCAGATAATAACATATGATTGCATAAGATATTTACATAAGCATAGTGATTTAGACATACAATTAAAAGTATAGCAGGTAGTAACATATGATTGTTATTCATACAGTATGTTTAGTAAAGATAATCTTGAAGATGTACTGAAGATAAGACAAGAAAGGAAAAACTAAAAAAGGAGGAGAATGTAGACACGTTCATATGAGGTGCATTGGCATTTTAAGGGAAAGCTTTTCAACTTGGTCTAGGGGAGAGTTAGTGGGTATAGATGGGGCAGTGGGGAGTAGGCGTCAGTGAGTTGGTAAGTAACGTGTGATACTACATAGTGCATCTCTGGGAGATTTAAAGAGGAGATTGAATAGTGGGTAGGGAAAATGAGTTAGAATATGTCAGCCAGGTGCTAGGCAGTTACAAGTAACGTGTGATAATGGTTCCCTATCAGAAGCCTGAAACACTATAAGCCTGAAAATCAAAATCCGGAAACCAAAAGCCTGAAAACTCAAAATCCTGAAAACCCAAAATCCTGAAACTCAAAATCCTGAAAACACAAACTAGACATACTGCCGTCATTGTAGCTTTGCTATTGTTAGCCCTGTGGTGTTAGGTCATGCGTTGGGTTCAGGTAAGTGTGCGGTTGGTTTTATGTTAGGGTTAGGGCGCAGGTTAGGTATGTATGCAATAGTGACAAAAATTAGGGTTAGGGGCGGTTTAAGTGAGTTAGGGTTAGGGCGCGGGTCAGGTGAGTGTGCGATAGTGACGGACCTTAGGGTTAGGGTTAGGGTCAGGGTCAGTCGGTAGATATTAGTGTCTTTATCTTGGCATATTAGCATTATTTGTGTTTTCAGGATTTTGAGTTTCAGGATTTTGGGTTTTCAGGATTTTGAGTTTTCAGGCTTTTGGTTTCAGGCTTTTGCTTTTCAGGCTTATAGTGTTTCAGGCTTCTGATAGGGAACCGTGATAATATATAGTGCATCTGTGGGAGTTTTATAGAGGAGATTGGATAGTGGGTAGGGGAAAGGAGTTAGAATATGTCAGAAAGGTGCTAGGCAGTTACAAGTAACATGTGATAATATATAGTGCATCTGTGGGAGTTTTAAAGAGGAGGTTGGATAGTGGGTAGGAGAACGGAGTTAGAATATGTCGGCCAGGTGCTAGGCAGTTACAAGTAACGTGTGATAATATTTAGTGCATCTGTGGGAGTTTTAAAGAGGAGGTTGGATAGTGGTTAGGGGAAAGGAGTTATAATATGTTAGCCAGGTGCTAGGCAGTTACAAGTAACGTGTGATAATATATAGTGCATCTGTGGGAGTTTTAAAGAGGAGGTTGGATAGTGGGTAGGGGAAAAGAGTTTGAATATGTCAGCCAGGTGCTAGGCAGTTACAAGTAACGTGTGATATTATATAGTGCATCTGTGGGAGTTTTAAAGAGGAGGTTGGATAGTGGGTAGGGGAAATGAGTTAGAATATGTCAGCCAGGTGCTAGGCAGTTACAAGTAACGTGTGATAATATATAGTGCATCTGCGGGAGTTTTAAAGAGGAGGTTGGATAGTGGGTAGGGGAAATGAGTTAGAATATGTCAGCCAGGTGCTAGGCAGTTACAAGTAACGTGTTATAATATATAGTGCATCTGCGGGAGTTTTAAAGAGAAGGTTGGATAGTGGGTAGGGGAAAGGAGTTAGAATATGTCAGCCAGGTGCTAGGCAGTTACAAGTAAAGTTTGATAATATATAGTGCATCTGTGGAAGTTTTAAAGAGGAGGTTGGATAGTGGGTAGGGAAAATGAGTTAGAATATATCAGCCAGGTGCTAGGCAATTACAAGTAACGTGTGACAATATATAGTGCATCTGTGGGAGTTTTAAAGAGGAGGTTGGATAGTGGGTAGGGAAAGAAGTTAGGATATGTCAGCCAGGTGCTAGGCAGTTGCCATGTTGTTATGATATGGTGGGAGTATTTCTGTATCGTTGGTACTTGTCTTTAACCCAGTTTCAGTGGCTATAAAGAGATCATGGGAGTAGTGGGTCATGCAGGCATGAATTTCTTAGATTACTGTGAAGTATTTTAAGTCCTAGGTAGTTGGAAAAGTAGCCTATTACTGTTTTGGGATGTACAGGGGCTGGTTTGGTGGGGTCTGAAGTTAGATGAGTGGGTTTGGTATTGGTACGTATATACCCTCCTAGAATTATTGTCCAGGTAACAATCTGTCACTTATAGTTGGGTTTTAGTTTATATATGATTTTGAATAATGGTGGGCATGGCTCTAATGTAATTAATGTCAAGTAGACTGAAAGAGATATTAGAGAAAAACATCATGGTATTCTGGTTTAAGCATTGTGTGGTAGGTGTAGATAAGTAACAGATGGAGATGGACATCATAAATGGTTGATAATGTGAGTATAGTGAGAAATGCTAGGGATAAAACATGAAGTAGCACATATTTAGGATTCAGAAGGATAAATGGATAGGTGACAGTCTGTGATAGGAGTGTAGAGGGATGCAGTCATAGGTGGGAGATTAATGTCAGGATTAAAGTAAGATGATAGGTAGGATTGATAGGTAGGTATAGAGTTTGATAGGTAGAACTGATAGGTAGGTACAGGGAAATATTGCTATGAATGAGCATGAATTTATATGCTGAGGAGTCTGTTAATTATGTAGAACATGTATGGTAAGGAAGGGTAGTAAGAAACAGTACTGATTTAACTGTGTATGGATGTATAGAGTTTGAAGGAGTACAAGCAGTATAGAGATAAGGGAAAGGCTGAGAGATATTACAGAGGAAGAGATGAGAGATAACTACCACTCAGATTGTAGTACAGAAGCAGATTGCGGGGATAAAAGGAATAGGGAGTTTTACTCAGGCATGAACTAGATGTACACTTGGGGAGTGGTCTGACTAAAAGATATACTGCAAAGCAGTATAGGATGGAGAAAGTGAACTGGAAATGTTCCTAAATTATTGATGGAACAAGGAAAGAGGAGAATAGAAACGGGAGTTTATTTTATATTATTATTGTTGTTTGGGAAGTATAGGGAGTGGGTGTCAGAAGTGCTAGGTGAATGTGAGGAGTATAGTGGTACAGTAAGGCAGGGTGGGGATTGGGGATAGGGTAGGGTAGTATAGGGGAGTGTAATAGGTTTCCAACTATCGTGCCACTTATTACAGAGAGCAATAATTTTATATCCAATATAGAACAATTAACAAAGAGGCACAAAATATAACATATTTTCTTTCATGAACTAAATGCAGGCACTAAGAAGCTAAGGAGACAACGTAACTGTTATATATAGTGCAAGCTACTGATTAAGAAAAATGATGGTGGCCAATTTAGTAAGGGTTCTTAGAGTACAGGAACTACTCCCTTGGGTAGTTAATACTAAAATACTAGTTTCAAAGCTAAATAAACTAACATGATGAGTCAGTCAACTCTGTTATGCATAGTGGTAGCAAATAGTGCAAGCCAATCTGTATTTGTAATAAATTGCTTTATCCCACAAAGAGTGCATTGAATTTACACAATGCTTCATCAAAATATTGATACTACCCTCTCGTAAGATTAACTTCTATTTCAGTGACAGAGCATCGCAGTGCTTCAATCCTATGTGGTAATCTTATCACTGTGAGATTAAGGACTACCACGGCTCCTGAAAGCTCTGAAGTCATCAGAATTATCATTACTGGGCATATTATTTTTTGCAGTTTGAATATTAACTCAACATGTCCTTTAGCTGACTAGCCATATAGCTGACATCATTTTTTGGGGGAGGGGGGTATTTGAATTTCACATTCAGTGCAGCACAGTGGTGCAATAGCTAGCATTGCTGCCTCACAGTGTTTCTCTCTCCTGCTCTTTTCTCAGCCAGGGTGCCATGCCTTCTGCATGAAGTTTGCATGTCCTTCCTATGTCCACATTTTCAGTGGTCTGCTTTGTTCCCACATCCCATAGACATGCTGTATGTGAATTGGTGATTCCTCCCACTGTATGTAGGTGTGCATGCTATGCATAACTGACGTGTAGGGCTGTGTGCATGTGTGTGTATATGCCTTTCAAGTGTACCTCATTACAAGGAACGTACCTCATTTGAGGTCTTAAAAAGTTCATGTTCCTCAAAGTTCCACATTGAAAGGCTTTGTTACACATTCATTGTTAGGAATTTTTTAACTGATATCCATGGTAAATAGAAAATAATCATATTAATTAATTAAAAGATATTTTGTATTAGTAAAAACAGCATATTTTCATTGTTGTATGATCTTCCTAGCTCTAGCTGTTAGTAAGTTGTTAGTATGTGTTACACATTTTGCCAATCTGTTCCACATTATGAGGGCTAGTGTTCCTCATTTCAGAGATGGAAGGTTGAGAGCTATAGTATTGTTTGTTTGTGTATTTGTGTATCTGTTTGCATAGTACTGTGATGGAGTAGTACCCTGTCCAGAATTAGTGTCTCTGCCATGCACCCAGAAGTGCCAGAATCACGTCCAGCTCTCTATGACCCTGAAATGGATGAAGTGAGGATCGAAGAATGAATGAATGAATATTCTCTGTGTATTTGAAAACAGACAGTTTTTACTTCATCTGTGAGTAAATCTTCCTTGAATCCAAAATGTCTACTCAACTGCAAATCCTTCTCCATACACCCATTTTGTTATGATTACCAACAACGTGGTGGTCTTATGGTTAGACGGCATCTTAGCAAGCCACAACCTGTATACAATTCCCCAGTCACAATATGGGCATAGGGATAACACCATGCTTACTCTCGTCAGATTGGGAATGATGAAAAATTATGGGAAATTATCACATTCTGGCCAAAGGCAGCTTGTCTGGGCAGTAAAGAGTGAGCAACCACCAGTGGCATCTTTCGACCTCTCGTAATGGCATATTGTGTTGGCTGCTCAAATGATCATGTCAAAGCACCATCAGTAACACCATGCCTGATTTCTTCAGAAAGGGAAATGATGGGAAATTATCATAGACTGGCCAAAGGCAGCAAAATCATATGCTTATTGACCTCTATCTTAATGCAGCACTCGATGACGTGATGTACACTGTGGTGTGAACTCAGTTTGTGGACTTTGAGGAGCAGTCCTAGACTGGGATGTCAGTTAATTATGAGGAAACCTTAGACAGTTGCCTTAAGGACATCTATCTATCTCATCACTATATTATCTGTAGTGTATCTGTTGTCTCTAGGATGAAACTTCAAACAGCATGAGTTGAGATTTTCCTTTACACCATCACCTTTAATTATCTTTTGTTCCTTACTGTCAGAAGTGAGTTTCAGTGCTAAGCAGCCACTGTGAAAGCTTTCAATAAACTAGAACCAAATAATGCTAAGGACAGCCTGGATGCTAATTATGGGAACAACTATTGTGGTGTTTTGGCAGCCTAGAAGGACATTAATGCCCATGTTTGAAATATGTGTATGTATGTATGAGGCAGTACCATTTTTTTTCATCAGGTGAAGAGGTCAGTTTTCCAATTGTTTATAGAGAAAAAATCTTCAGGTTGCTGAGCAGGCTGGATTTCTAAGTCTGTGGTCTTTAGTGATAAACTGACCTTTTCTAGACAGGCTTTTAGCAGACATTATATCTGGGATTTATACCTTTCAAACTTTGAGTTAAAACATGACCTTACCTGAAGAATTCTCAAGTTTGGTGCACACAATGGACTATATTAGTCTACTTTTTTTTATCCACTCCCTAAGGATTCAATGATTTAATGTCAAGAGTTTTCTGCCATCTGTGCTTGTGCAAATGCAGAACGTGCTTCCTACCTGAAAACCAAGCACAGTGCACAGCTGGCTGCAGCAGCTTCTGTTCAGACAGGTCATTTAACATGACAGTAATCATGGAAAGCCGCCTACAGGCCTGATCAACATGCTGCCTCTCTGCACCCTTGTAAAACATCTCGTTCCTTTGTTGAGGGGCTGCTAAAGATTATAGGGATTCCTCCAGAGTCAACAGGATGCCCCTCCCTGTTTTGGTTTCACGGTGTTTCTTGGAAGATATGTGACTACCAGAAAAGGGATACATTAAAAACGATTTAAAACAATTGTTACTTTAACACTCCAAATTAACAGTCTTCATTCAAGTTTGGTTTTATCTAAAACATTTTATGTTCAATTCTATGGTCATGCATTTAAATTGTGATTTTAATTAATGTTGTGTCTGATTCATGGTTCCCATTGTTTTGTTTTTATTTTAAATGTAAGCTTGCTATTGGCTTGTGAGCTGATAAAGGGACACAGTGAAAAAATAAAATTAAATAAAAAAAAAACTACCCAGGTATTGATTGTTCCTGTACTTGACTGGCTATGTTAATACAATATGTTTTTACTGTAACTTGATGTAGTCAGATGAGAGCATATTGGTATATTCACAGAGAATGAACATACGCTGATACTTCCATAAAAAGGAAGCTGGGAAAGAGGTAATCAGCTTTCCATAGTGAACTTAGACTGTACTCAGTAAATATATAGTATTAACCTGCTATGGCTGCTGTGGGGCATAATATCTGCCATAACTAAGTCCATGATCCCTTGTAGAAACGTTTAAGTTACTGCTCATATTGTTCAATATCTGTGTGGACTTTCTTTTACAACATATAAACATATAGTTAACTGAATCAGAAAGTGACCCTGAGGATTTGTGTTAGACTGATCCATTAGACTGCACTGTTCAGTTGTTTATTGTTCACATTGCAGGTGACCTGAAAGCATTAACATTTGCAACACATTAAACGTGCAGAAGTCAATAAAAAGATGGGAAATGGTTTAAGGCAGAAACCTTCTGGGGCAGGCAACTGGTTATTAAAGCCAAAATTCAAAAGTTGAAACGAAACAAACAAACAAACTGCTGAATACACTTAGGCAATCCCAATGATGAAAAAAGCAGGAAACAGTATTCATTCTGTCGATTTAATATAGAATAAAGACACAGTATACGTGAAGCGCTTTTCATCTCATAGATACAAAGACTTCTTCAGATGTAAAAAGCCACATTTAAAAATGTTTTAAATACTGGTATTACCCAGTCATGTGGTCCCAGTCATCCAATAAGATTACCCATGAGTGAAACTTTTAAATCAAGGTAACAAAACACTTTACATTATGATGTTTCTATTGTCTACAGAAGCACTTTCCACCACAAGTTTACTACATAATACACAACAAGTTGGTACCTAGAACCATTACTACTTGTGAAAACAATGAAGATAACAAAAATGTGTAAAAAATCGTAGTTTACCCTACGTCCCTGTGTGTCCACATATAAAATCTACTCGTTTTTTTTTTTTTAAATCTACTCATTTTTTTAAAAAGTTAGTTAATGGTCTGTGAACCTACTATTTAAAATAAACCTATATGTAATACATGCTAAAAAGACATAGACATAAATACCTAGTGCATTTTTAAGGTTTACTATCAGATTTGCGAACGTCACTCGGACGAACGTTGTATAGTCGAACGCATAAGGTCGGAAACACAAATGTCGAAGGCAGTATAATCAATCGAGGAACGGTTTTACCATGGGTCGAGGTAGGTGTACAGTATAATACCCTACTACAAACATCCTCCCTACCTCAACCCATGGTAAAACCGTTCCTCGATTGATTTTACTACCTTCGACATTTGTTTTTCCGACCTTATGCGTGTGTCTATACAACGTTCGACCGAGTGACGTTCGCAAATCTGATAGTAAACCCATTTTTAATCAATTACTACATTTCTGTTATAGTTACTCATTTACCTTTCCAGGGTCTTAAGTTTAAGCACACTGACAATAGTACACATTTCATTTAGTCCTGGGTAATTATATGCATTCATTAAGATCTGCCAGTATAACTCTTTAACTTCCAGCAAGAGTGTACTAGGACCACCTCTTGGGTCATATGGAATTTGGTCTATCATCATGTACCCAAAATTGTGTGTGCTGTGATTATTTATGTGCTTAGCCAGTGCGTTGTCTGGCTTACTTTTACTAATGGCGTACTGATGTTCGTAGATGCGTTCCTTGAACCTACATTCAGTTTTACCGATATAGTAAGCTGGACAAACTTTGCACCTGGCCAAATACGCAATCATCTTAGAATTACAACTGAATCTGGATTTCACCCTGTACTTAATGTTCCTTACTGTGAAAGTGGTTGTTGAATCCACTACCTTACACTGTGAGCACATACCACATCTATACATGCCCTGGTTTCTTGACACATCGCTCAGTTTATTCTCCAATAGATTTTTCAAGTTTGGTCCCTTATGGTACACTATTCTAGGTTAAAAACCTAGGATTTCACTGAGTGCTGGGTTATTATTTATTAAACCCCAGTTCTTTTTTACTATGTGTAAAAAGCTGTTAATTTCTCTGCAAAATGTGGTGACCAAACTTAAGTGGAAATTGTTATTTATTGTGGTGAATGAAACCACTTCCCTAATCTTATTGTCTAATTGTGTGTTAGGGGGATTGTTCTTGAAATATAATAAGGGTTTGCATGTTCCTCTATCCCTTTTAAGAGTGACTTCATGTGTGAGTTCATCCACTAACTTAGAAGGGTATCCTCTACTCAGAAACATACACTTCAGGAGTTTACACTCTACCCTAAAATCAGATGCCTCTGTGACCATCTTGACTGCCTGCACCAACTGGCCTTTAACCACTGCACGCTTTTGGTGGAAAGGATGGCTACTAGAAAAATGCAGAAAGGAATTAGAATATGTTTCCTTTCTGTATACTGTAGCAAAGTAACCTTTTTTTGTTTATCCTTCTTCAGAAGTACATGAAGGTAAGGTAGTTTGTCATCATCATAAAGATGTGTGAATTTCAAGAAATCAGTGGTATTGTTGAAATATGACACCAGGTGGTGGGCTGTAGTGTGATCACCCTTGACAATGATGAAAATATCATCCAAATATCTACTATAGAAGTAGATTAATTGTTGAATGTTTTCTTTTGTTTGGATAAAGTCATGTTCCCATTTTGCCATGACTAAACTGGCAAAGCTGATGCCACAGGGAGACCCCATGGCAACACCTACCTTCTGAATACATGAGTCAACAGTCATGTTAGAAGACATCAAGGATTCACAAAATATAAACTCACCACTTTTAAAAAGGAATAATGTGACATTGGCGGCACTGCTCTTTAGATACTTCAGTGGGAAGAAATGAGTGCAGGAGATAGTTAAAAATGATTTGTCATTATAGTAGTTAACAAGGAAGCAAAGTAAGGGACTGTTCTGAAAAAAAGCATGCTTTTATAGAAGGGGTAGGGCACACATTTCAAGCAAATATTGTGAGGGCATTCACAGTGAAAACAATTAAAAGTGGAAATTAAGAATTAAGAAGAATCAATGGATTTTGAAGGGCAGACATAGTGAATGCACTCAAATTAAAACTGGAAACTAAATTTTAAGAAGAATCAGAGGATTTTGAAAAACTAATGCTAACATATGGGCAGACATGAAAGTGCCTACAACCATATTTTTAGGAATATCTGTTTCCAGAATATTGTCTGCTTAAATCTTATTCTTCGTTTTTAGTCTCTGATTCCCCATCTGTATTGTTACCATAGAAATATGAAATTGTTCTGCTATTATGTTTCTATATCATCACTTTCCATAAGCATTTTTATGTTTTCTTACTACTGTGTTTAGCACAGGCTTCCTCAGAGGCAGTGCAAAGGATATATCTTTGTTAAACTACCCTTCAGTCCATCTGCTACTTCTTCGTACATTTGTATTTATTATGGACAGTACATTATATAGGGCCGCGGTGGTGCAGCGGTTAGCATTGTCACCTCACAGCAAGAGGTTCGATTCTAGGCTGGAGTGTCTTCTGTGTGGAGTCTGCATGTCCTCCCCGTGGTCGAGTGATGTTAAAGACATGCAGGTAGGTGCGTGCGTGAATGGGCGTGCCTTCTTTGAAGGTTGGACGCCGGGCTGGCAACTCTGCACCGTAAAAATCCACTGCCAGTCATTAGCAGACGGGAGTTCCGCTGTGGCGAGCCCTAACAGGGAAAAGCTGAAAGACTTTTATGGACAGTACATTATATAGTTTTGCACTATGTCCTTTTTAATGCTGCACAGTTTTAAAGAAGATCGTTCAACTCTTTAAGATGTCATCCACTCTGTTGCATTTTTAGATCATTTTATAATTGTTAATGTTTATTTCACTAATTAGAATAACAGATGCTGAATATACAGGAACATGAAAATAATGTTTTGCAGTTTCAAACAGAGCAGGTTAGAGGTGTGCTTAGGAATTCTACTTGCTACAAAATGTTGACTTGTATGATTTATACCATTTCAACTGAGGTTACAGTAAACTTAATATAGATATCATCCAACTTACGGGTCTTGTTGTCTTGTACTGTTTCTATAGCCCTCTGTTCAGTCTGAGACTGAAATTAGAAGATAGTTGAACATTCTGAGTCTTTGAACTGTCAGTCACTCTTCAGTTACTTTCGAGCCTTGATGTTTATGCTGTGAAAGCAGGAACCTGTGTAGTCTCTTCTCTCTCTACAGACAACTGTTCTAATTTAAATGCTACAGCCAGAAGATTTGTAAAACAAGTGTGCCTGAAAAAACAAATAACTCCTAAAACAATACTCTGTGGAAATAAAGGCAAACAACTGTACCTCATTTTAAATCAAGGTAAGTACTGCATTGAGATGTTAAATTTATATCAAATGAAGAGACCTTATGTCTGTAAGCTATAATGAAGGCATAACACAAGTCAAATATACACAAGGTAACTTGAGATTAATTATATTCTTCAGAGCTGGACTTCAAGCAGGGAAAAAAGACCTATTGGCTCTAATGGTTTATCAGGTTCAGAGAGCCAAGGGAACAAAAACAGAATGTTAATTTGCATGAATTCTAACTAGAATTTATTATCACACATCTGATTGACAGCACAACTACAGAAAGGGAGGTATATTAGAACGATCAGAAGATGGAAAAGAACTCACAAAGGGAATGAACAATTATTGCCTATGTAGCTAGCACATCTTGAGGGAACAGGTCACTGTGACTGTCTTCTTCCTGGAATGCAAGATATTTAATTACATCATGCATGTCTCGATACTCGTTTGCATACAAAAAAAAAAGGCTAAATCACAAAAATATAAAATAAAAAGCAACGATATTATGCTGCTGTGACAGAATGTATGCCTACTTTAGATTAACACAAACACACACACACACACACATATTGCTTATAATCTAGAAACACAGAAATGTTAAGAAGATGCAGAAATGCTAACAGAAGAAAACACATGGTGCATCAAGTCTTTTAGATTATACAGTTCGTTTTGCACAGTCCAACACAGAGCTCTGTCTTTCTTTCCTTTTCACAAGCTGTTAGATGGCAGCAGGCTTTCTCACGCTTCCTTGCTGTTTAAACAGGAGTACCCCAAGGCTCCATACTTGGACAGCTCCTTTTCAACATTTTTACCAACAACCTACATTCATCCTGCAGTCTCTCATCTGTAAATCAATTTGCAGATGACTCTACTGTCTTATCTATCTCCAATACTATCTCTGAACTACACACACTAACACAGACTTCCTTTATCGCTGTTACAAAATGGTTCAGAAACAACCAATCCTTAACCCTAAGAGAACTCAACTCCTTCTCCTCCTTCCTCAGACACTCTCTCACCTTAAATCCAATTTTTCTCTTTATTCTCTAGATGGCACCACTATCTCCCCTACCTCACACACCAAACTCCTTGGGGTAATAATTGATGACTGACTAAAATTAAGGTTGCCACCCATCCCGTTGTCAGTGGGACACTCACAGATTGAGCTACCTCATCCCGTTGGCCACTGTGCAAAGCAGTGGGACTTGAAAAGTCCCGCTTTTCAATCGCACTGAATTGCTGTGGAAAAGCCACAATTACTTCTGGCTTTTCCACAGCAATTCAATGGCGTCACCAACCCAGACCTGCAGGCAAAGCTGCTGCCTGTTAGGTCCGGGTGCTTTAATTCATGCAGCAATTGGCTGCAATTTATGAAAGGGGTGGGGAGTGGGACAGGAATAGCAGCCCTGCAAAGATCGTGGCTGTAGGAGCGCCTTGTTTTAAGCGCTTCTACAACCGCTAAAAAAATGACCGAGATTTGTTTTTGTTTTTTTCTAATCAGCCAGCAATCCGTCCATTCGTCCAGCCAGCCAGCCAGCCATCTATTCATCCAGCCAGTCAGCCATCCATTCATCCAGCCAGTCAGCCATCCATTCATCCAACCAGCCAGCCATCCATTCATCCAACCAGCCAGCCATCCATTCATCCAACCAGCCAGCCAGCCATTCATCCAACCAGACAGCCAGCCATCCATTCATCCAACCAGCCAGCCATCCATTCATCCAGCCAGCCATCCATTCATCCAGCCAGCCAGCCATCCATTCATTCATCCATCCAGCCAGCCAGCCATCCATCCATTCATGCAGCCAGCCATCCATTCATGCAGCCAGCCATCCATCCATCCATTCATGCAGCCAGCCATCCAGCCAGCCAGGCATCCATTCATTCAGCCATCCATCCATCAAGCCATCCATCCAGTCATTCATCCATCCAGCTGCTACTTCCACCAACCAGCTAGCCACTCTAGCAGCTAGCTAGCCAGCTACCTAGCCACTCCAGCAGCCATCTGTTGTATGGTCTCGTACCCATAACAGCATCTCCTTCACCACTCATGTGGTGATGTCATGGTAGAGGGTGTGGCCAGTGCCATATTGGCCACACCCCCATGTCCCACTCTGGCCCACTTAAAAGGTAGCAACCCTAACTAAAATTTGACTTGCACATACAACAAGCCATCAAAAAAACCCACCAAAAACTTGGACTACTGTATAGGAACAAAAAATTCCTCACTACTACCACTAAACGTACTCTTCCGCAGGCATTTCCCTTCCCTAGTCTTCTATATGCTTCCCCCATCCTTACCAATATCCAAACTACCTCAGTGCAGAAACTGGAACAAACATACATCAAAATTGCCAGATTTATTCTAAACCAACAACTCTCTTCCCATCACTGCCTTTCACTAAACAAACTTCAGTGGCTTCATGCATGTCTTTCCAAACCTTCTCCTAAAATCACAACTCCACACTACCTTTTCCATGCTCAACAACCCCTCTGCCTGCCCTTTTCTCACCTCTCTTGTTACTCTCTACTCCCCCCCCCAGCCTCTCCGGAGTGCTGATCAGCATCTGCTCTCAGTTTATAAACCAAAAAGGAATATTAGCAAACTACTTTACAAACACTCTGTCTCACTAAATTGGAACAAACTCCCCCCCCATATTAGATTTCCTTTCCATGTTTTAAAAAGGAGCTTAAATCCCACCTACTAAACTTGAAATTATGCCGTTGCCTTGACCACATGTAGTATTAGTCTATCCTACTGCATAACCTGTTGCATCTCCTAACTTTCTTTCTCTGTTAATAACTTTTGCTTAAACTAACCTCCTAAACCCTCAGCTCTACTACTATAGGCTTTCTATAGCCCCCTCCTTTCTCTCCCCCTCCCTTTCTCCACACTATTTATCTCCCCCCACTTCCTATCAATGTCTATACATTGTCCTTCTTTTGAACAACGATTATCTTTTTGTTTTTACTCTCATATGTAGTCAATTTTAGACTACTGCTATCAGTGCAACCCTTAATGTTCATAATTTTTTCTTTTGTTTTTCTCTTTATAATTAATTTCGTATTTGCATTGTTATTTTTAATAGTTTGTGTCCTGTATGTTTATCTTTGCTTATGTTTGCTGTGGCTTTTCCCCTCTGGTCTCTACTGAAAATTGGTTTGTTTGCAAACTCAGTTGGCCTAACCCCATTAACATATGTGAAATAAATAAAATAAAATAAAATAAAAAAATTACATTAGGTCACCCTAAATCCCTTCATTGGTGTGCTTTACACCAACTCTTCAGCAATCCACTTAAGGACCCTACCACTAACACTTTGAAATATTATTTCTAAATACTAGACATGAATCTAGAACGGTCACTGTGTCATCTGTGCCCTTCCTCCTCTTCTGCTGATTTTCATCTCAGTTCTCTATCATAACAGCTACAAAGTAAGTCTATTATGTGCCCTTCATCTTCTCTTCTCTACTGATTAGATGCTTAACACTCAAATTCTTTCTTTTAGAATCAAACCCGTCCATTGCCTCCTATAATCTTAATGGTTCAGCTATGATCTTTCTTGGTCAGATCTTATCTCTTCTCATCTATATGACCTCACAGACTGAATGCAGTGTTTTTGGTGAAGGCTTACTAGAGTTCTGTGCATTGGTTGTTTGAATTAACAGTCTCTGGAGTCTAGAAATCTTACTATATAGCTCAGTATCTTACTCTTTTTGGCCACCAAACTCATCCCTGTCCTTTCTAATTCAACCTCAGCATGGTTATTAACACATCCATTTCCTCTTTTTCCTTTTGAAAGTTCTATATGTGCTTGTATGCATGTTTTATGTTGCTCCCACAAAGAGTGTAACCTTGCATATTTTTCACCCTAAAGCTTAGCTGTCACCTACTATCCCAAACCGCAAAGGTTTTTGCTGTTATGCCAAACAGCTCCCCACTACTCATACTAATAATGCTGCTCCTATTTTGCATAATTCACAAACATAATGACTGTTCAACAATTTCAGTGTACCATCAGACAAATAATTGTTAAACAGACCTGGGTCTAGCACTGAGCCTTGTGGAAATTCAGTGATGACATTCCTGTCTTCGTAGACTACTCCTTAGGCACAACTCTAATTCTAGCCTATTTATATATTTTGAATTTATATTACCATTTTAAGGCTTAATTTCAAACAACTGAGTTTATCTACCTATTTTTATTTTTTTATGTAGCACAGTAAAATTCTTGCTGAAGTGTACTTTTTCAATCTTTTTGATTATCTAAGCATCCAACTAAATCAAGTTAGTCTGATAAAATGATTTGAGTGTGAAGTGTGAACCGCTGTTGGTGTTTGCCCATTAAATAATTTCAGTTAAGAAATTGTACCATCCTCCCCTAAATAATCTGTCACCTAACCCCACACATTTGGAAACGAGGCTGACAGGTTTGTTGTTAACAGGCTTCCTTGTTATCATCCTGGGGTATGGGTAGCACTACAGTCTCACCCCCCCCCCCCCCAGCTTATTTTCCTATTAATTTTCATAAGGAGAAATTATAGTCTGTTCAATTCTCCAGCCAACAATTTTAGTAGATCACTTTTGGATTTTTGATGCTGCCAAAAAGTAGCATGTTTTTGCTTGGCATTGCTCATTTCAGTTATTAACTTATGAAATGTATTATACTGTTGGTTCTCATAATTAGCTTTATTATTCAAAAAATACAAGTTGTGACATTGAGGAACTATATGGAGTTGCTAGTCTTGAGGAAGGATTGTTCCTTTCTTATAGGTTCATAGGTTCACAGGTAAATACCAGGCTAGCTGCCCTTGTGGGCCATTTTAAGCCTAACCAGTTTTCCTTTTTCTCCTCAAAATAACCTATTCCATGACTTCCAAGATGACTGCATGTTGAGTAACAGCTTACTTTCAGTTCTCCCAGTGTGAAAACAGAAACTCAGAAAAGAGAACCAGTAAATTTGTCTTTTGAAGTAAATTTCAGTTAATGGCTAGTTAGTGCACTGCTTGGATGTCCACAAAGAAGAAATTTAGAAAAGCTGAAAGAAAATCAGTCCCAAAAGGTGAAGAGTAAACACTGGCTGGGAAGACTCTTGCAGCTTCTCAGCCAAAAGCAGTTCAACTCCAGCATGGTACAAGACATGACTTCCACCAATCTAGAGAAAAAAAATAAGTCAAATGTGCTCTAAGCTGATTAAAATAAACAAAACACTGAATGAATATATCAACTCAAATAATAAAAGGCTGGAAAATGGAAGAAGCTTTAAATGGTTATTCAGATGAGCTGATAGCATCTGAGGTCAAAACGCAGAAAAGGCTGCCTGAGTTTGAAACTGCTCAAGAAGAGATGTTTCAAAAAATGGTAGGATTAGAGGACAGAGCATGTAGGGAACACTTGAGATTTTGTGCTGTACCAGAGAAACTGGAAGGAATTAACTGTATTAATTTTCAAAAACCCAAATAAGCAACTGGACTGGTATTCCACAGCAAAAGTTGTTAATTCAAAGGACACATCATGTGTATGCTCCAAACCTGGCCACGAGAAGGAGCCAAGACCTCTAATAGTAAAGATGCAATCCTACCAGCAGAAAAAGTTGATTCTGGCAAAGCTATAGCAGAAGGGCAAAATACTAAAAGTGGGAGACTGTGGAGTGTTTCTGAAAAATGATTATTCACTGTACACTAGGCAGAAGAGAGATAAATTCATTCCAGCAATTAGGGAATGTCAAGAAGCAGATGCAAGAGTCAAGCTATCTTCAGAACATTTTTTTCCTGGAGGGTCAAAGTCATTTTTTGAGGCAGAAACATGCTAAGGTGGAAATACAAAAGTTTGTCCAACAAAAAGTGAACTATTAAACAGAAGGGGGTCCTGCTTCTTATTCTTCTGATGATAAAACTCATAGAGAGACTATGCCAGCAAAACTTTTTCCAGTGTTCCAAAGGAAAATGCTTGAGAGACAGAAAAAAGACACAGGAGATGACTAGAAAAATAGGAGTATGTTGGATATGAACCAGAGACTGGAGTTGGGAGATGGAGATCAACAGAAATAAAGAACAGCAACTCAGAAATTAATTAATGTATGTGGGTTTACAAAATTACATTTGTGAAATATGGGAGAATAAGAAAACCTAGAAATATTGGACTTTGTTCACTGTGTTAAACTTGTAGGGAACTCCAAAGCATATGGCCTACTTCATGTCATTAACGTTTGGAAGAACTTTAAGGAGAGGTTATGCAGATGGGAAGATGAAGGAAAGAGGTAACCATAAATTAAAGAAATGTTGTTCTTAACAGTATTTTTATAACATTTTTCAAGAAATGTAGATACTGCAATGTAAAAATGAGAAGAAAGACTCGACAAAACAGCATGATATAAATTTATGTAAAATTGATATGCTTTTTCTTACTTTTGCATGGGGAATGGCTGGATTAAGACCTTTGACTTGATCTAATAACAAGTTTTTAAGGGGAACCAAGTAAATAAAAGAACACTGAACGTAATGAAAAGTTTCCCTCTAGCAAATAAATGTTCAAAGTGCAACATGAGAAGCTTGTAGTTGAAGGCAACTGTGTATCTGGTTTTCGTGTTTCTATGGAGACATGCTGGTAAGGGCAATAAAACAATATTTTTTCTTTCAATGACTGAGATAATGTTTTCTGAAAGCATTCATGCTTTTTTTATCTGCGAGAGAAATAAAGATAAGGCTTTTTATAAATATTACAGGAAGATAATTTTGAAAGAGATAACTAATATAAGTAAAAACAATTCCTTAATTTAAGTGTTTGTTCATAAGTATTTCTAGCTGCGTGTACAACATGGCTGGAATGATACACAATACACCCTTGTCAGACTGTCTGCTAAGGGAGGGGAGTGGGGGTTACTTTGCTTTAATGAGCAGCACATGCATTTTCCGAGAAGAAGATGTTCTACTTCAGTATTACTTACTGTACATTAGATAAAGTTCTAGAGAAAAGGAAATTCACACTTCATTAAATTGTTACATTTCATCCTTTGCAGCTCAGGTGTTACATGCATTTTTAAAACAAAAACAAAACTGGACTCGCTTCATATTTCTTTAGTATCCTACACAATTCAATAGAATATGTAACTACTTTATATTAATAATGCACCCATATATGCATTCAACAATTAAAACCAGACAGAAAAAGACAACTAAGAAATACTTACACTGATCTTAATACATGTATATCTGAAAAACATTCAAATACAGATAAATACGATTATCCTTCTCTCTTTTACTTATAGCTGTGGAAGATCTCCAAACAACTCCCAACAGGAGAACAGAAGAACAAATTATCTGGTGGAATATTCTGGTAAGTATAACAGGTGTCCAAAAGGTATTTACTTAACTACGCATAGTACAAATTATTATACATGATTCAGGGTAGCATAAACAGTAATACAGCAATACTTTTAAAACTGACTTCAGTGGTAATTATGCAAACAACTGTTGTTATATATTTGCTGCTGAAAGAAATGCAAAAGAAGACGGGGACAGATCAAGAAACATATGTTATACTATGATTTTTTTTAAAACATAATTAACTGCAATAATTAGTGATTTCTTTTCTGTTTGATATCAGAGTACTGTAAGATATGTTTGAAAAACTACAGAACTGAAAGACAAAACCTTTCAAGAAAAAAAAAACCCTTGCCATTTCAATACATGACAAGTATGAATAAGCACTACTCTTACACATTCTTCCCAGCTAGAGAAGCACTTCCACAATTGATACCCACAAGTGTATGCATAAGCACTTCCCATACACAAGTATACTTCAATAGAGATATTTTTCTGCAGTGGTTCATTAAGTTGCTACCTTGCATTACAACAGTATTGTTTGGATTTATTGTGCTCTTTCTGTTTTGTCTCTCCCCATCCCCCTTTTTTCTCTTTTATTTATTATTTTGCTTATGCATTTCTTTCTCCTTTGCTGCTTCTCTCTCATTTTATTTTTTTTATACAGATTCAAATCCCTCAGGAGGAAATCAAGCACATACCTCCCAGGCTAGGGAGACATCATTCTCTGCCCATCTGGGGACATCTTCTCAGAGTCAGAGTGGAGGTGCCAGTTCTGCAGTCAGCCTGGAAAGCTTTACTAAACTGGGGCTTAGGATTAGGCTGAATAGGTACTGGTAGAGGTACTAGACAGGAGAATTCAGCTAGTTGAATCTTCTCTTCAGTGTGTAGAAGACATGCTCACCATTTGTTGCTGACCACAGCATGAACATAGGCCATATACCCCCTCAACATTGGAGTCCTTCACTGCAACACCACCTGCCAGGGGATGTGTTTGAGGCTGCGTGGACTGGGTACACAGGACCTCATCAGCCCTTCTTCCCTTACCATTTCTCCTTCAGCCTATTTCCCACCAACACTGACATCTTACAAAAAATAACTTTTAAAAAATGGGGGCGGGCTCTATACCCTGAGAAAAACATAGTGCCCATCCTCTCTCACCCCCTCTAGCTCAAACCTTTTGTTGTCTCCCTTTCCTGTTCACTCTTTTTTTTCTCACCTTTTTTCAAACTATCCTATCACCCCCTTTCTATTCTTTAATGAAACCATCATGGTATCCACAAAAGGATACCCCTATATGAAAAAGTTATAATCCCTTTACTTAAAAAACGCCTCTTAGCTGGTGCAGGGTATGCAGCTTTTCTATAATGCTTTCTGTGTGACTGCACTCAGCCATGCTTGCCCATGATATGCCAAGGCACAGACCATTTACGATTTAGTAAAATACTTTACATGTACAAAAAGACAGACATTGTACAACTATGAAGAGTGGGCATGACTATGGAAATGGCTTCGCTTTTCCATATTCAGTGCAACTATATTATGTTGACCTTATTTGCATATCCATTTGGCACTACTGTCCGCAAATACCCACTAGGCACTTGCGCTGCCCAGGACTATGAATACAGGACAAAATACTAAAAACAAACCGTGTGTGAGGTAAAACTCAAAGAAAATCTCAAATACAGTAAAAAAGGTATGATACTGGTCCAAGTAAGTGTGGCATGAGAGACCGAGTGAATGCAAGTTTAACAAATGTTGGAGATGTAACAATTCATATACTGAATAGTGGGCTGTGCATAGCAGATGGTGTAAGAAATACAAGAAGATGGGGTATTTTGCTGCAATGTGTAAAGCTAAGCTACCAAAATAAATAGTAACCAAGAATAAAAATAAGGAAACTGTTCAGACAGCATTTTTCTTGGGTTTAGTGTTTGCTTTGCCAAACAATAAATTAGAGTGTTAAGTCAAGTTCACAGTAAATGGAACACCAATAAGCTTTAAAATAGATACAGGAACTAATGATATTTTTGTGTCACATTGCACTTACAGAAGTGGATTACTTAACAAACTGATAGTTGCATGAAGCAGATACATAAATATGTAGCCCTGCAGGTAACTCAGGTGTATAGGAAGATTCCTAGCAATGACTGACTGGAAGGAATACCAGCATGAGTTTTGGGTCCTTATGAGAATAATCTGCTCAGTGGAAATGTAGCATATAAATTGAGGATGATTGCCAAAGTAAATTAGATTAACACTGATGTGTTTGGAGAAGGTGATTTGCTTAACTGTCAGCCAATAAAGATACATTTAAAACCAGACAGAGTTCCATATGCCTTGACCACACCTAGAGGGGTACAATTCCCAAGACTCTCCAAAGCTGATCTAGACCTTAGATACATGCAAACATTTACGGCAATTGAAAGTATAACTGCAGCTCCTGAATAGTGGGGCTAATGGGATCATTTACAAAAAAGAATGGCAATGTGAGAATATTTATTAATTTTATTTATTTATTTATTTATTTGTTTGTTTGTTTGTTTATTTATTTATTGGTATATGCTTACCAGGATAGTCCACTCGGCCAATAAAACACCAATTTCAGTACAGGCCCGGAAAGAAAAGCTCCAAAAAATACAAGTACAAATAGCAAACATGAATAATCATTTAAGTTCTACACAGCAAATACAATAATAAACAGGTTAACACCAAGAGATGTTTGTACACATAAATATATATGCATGGCCAAAATATCTTCACAGATGAAAATCAAACATTTAAAGACATTCACAAAATACATTCAGTATTTGAAAAATGAACATTTGCTAGGAAATAGAGGTAGAATGAAACAAGTAGTTGTTGTTACAAGCCATTGTTGTAAGCAAATATTACAAAGTGAAATAGTGAAAGAGATGTAAGAATAGGGTAAACACGCTGTTGCAGGTATTTCTAGGAAATATGTTGCATATAGATGCAAACTAGAGGCAATTTGAGTAGTGAGAGAGAGGAAAGTATGGTAGTAGAGGTGGTTAGGATTTAAAAGTTGTATGTAAGGTACAAGTACAGATCCATATAGAAGAGAAGTAGTTATGCAAGGACCCTTTGAAGGCTGTAAAGTTTTGATTGGATCTAAGTGTTAAAGGAAGAGCATTACAGGTCCTGGCTACCAAGCTAGAGTAAAAAAGTTGGCCTGCAGGTAGGTTAGGTTTATGTACCTGAAGAAAATGTTGATTTTCAGATTTCAGAGACCTTTTGGGTAGGTAGTTGCTGAATAGTGAGTCGAGGGCGGGACATTTAGATGGTTTGTATACTATCTTGTGTGCAGTTGTTAATCATATGTAGAACAGGTAGTGAGGTAGTTTGAGACATCGAGGAGAGTGTAATATATAGTGATGGGTGGAGTATGTAGCACTAGTCATGAACCTAGAAATTTTATTGTAACAGATTTCAAGTTTTGATTTTACGGAAGATAGTATATTAGTGAGTAATGGAGCACCATAGGTTAGTGAGGCTAGTAGATATCTGATAGTAAGGGTTTTCTTACTAGGAAGACTAAGAAAATGTTTGCACCTATACAGAATACCAGTTTTTGCTGAGTTTTTTCAATGTACTGCTAGACATGTAGGTCAAATTTAAGGGTCTATATTAGATGAACGAACACTTAAAATGTCGAGTACAACATGCTCAAGAGCTTCTAAGTGAGTGTTCATCAAAGTGAAACCCCAGAATGTCGAAACAAGGAGTTTTGAAAAGTTATAGTTGGCCAGCCACCAGGAAACCAACGGCTGACAGCTAAAATGTACTGTACACTATTACAACCTCCCCAAAAAAAAAACAAATTGACAAACAAAATAAAGTGGGGGGGCTGTGCCCCCCACACCCCCCTACTTAAATATACCATCTCCATGATTGCAGTGGAGGACTGTCATAACATTACACAGGGTGAACATCGAGACCACACCACAGTGGAGGACTGTAAGAATGGGTAGACAGTGTGAATGTTCTGGCATCAGCCGTCAGCTTCCTGACTGCTGGCCAACTATAACTTTTTGAAACTCCTTGTTTCGACATGTGAAGGTTTCGCTTAGATGAATGTTCACTTAAAAGCTGTTGAGCATGTCATACTCGACATTTTAAGAGTTCATTCATCGAACAGGGAACCATATTTAAGATGTTCATCTGTTATTACCCCTAGTAATTTAGTTTGGGTAACTACTTCAGTTACTGTATTGCTTTGAGAAAGTACAGTCATTTTTTTTTGTTTTGGAGGGTCTTTTTGTTGGGGACAAATAAAATTAGCTTGGTTTTGTTTGGACTGAGTACCAGATGATTTTTATTAAGCCATTTTTCTATAGAGGTGAAGGCGAGTTGCGCAATATGTTGCAGTTTGGGTATGGAATCAGCAGGGCAAATAATAGTTAAATCATCTGCATATTGAATAATAGAGTCATGAGTAAGTGAGGAATGTAAGTTGTTGATAAAGATGTTAAATAAGAAGGGGCTTAATATGGAATCCTGGGGAACACAGATCAAGTTCAGGAGATAAGACGAGAGTGAGGAGTTCAGTCTAACTGCTTGTTAACTATTAGATAGCTTGCAGACCAATTTAGTGAAGAGGAGGTGAGTCCAGTTTGAGAGAGATGACTTAGAAGAAGTGGATGAGAAACTGTATCAAAAGCTTTTGACAGGTTTAGAAATAGGGAAAAGACCATTTTACCAGTCTCTCTAGATTTGTTGACTGTGTCTATGAAGGAAACCAAGGCAGTCATTGTTCTGTGACCTGGCCTAAAGCCATGTTGTGTAGGTGATATAATTTGATTACTGATGAATTCAAGAAGCTGACCTTGTATACATTTTTGAGAATCTTGGAGATAGGAGGAAGAATGTCAATTGTATGGTAATTGGAGAGGTCTGTTGGGCCACTACTTTTGTGGAGGGATAAAATGAAAGACATTTTCCAGTTTTGTGGGACATAGGATTCCAGGATGGATCTATTTATTTGTATGCTAATAGGATAAACAATTGTGTCAGCGGCAAGTCTGAGATATTCTGTGGGCAGATCATCAGCTGCATTACAGCCAGGTTTGAGGAGTAGTCGTTTAATAGTCAAAGTGGGAATGGGATTTAGAGGAAAAGAGGGGTGTTAGGTGAGTGAATAGATTGGTGGAATTGAGAAAGGGTGGGGAGGGAGAGTATTGGGTGTTGTGGGATGGAGACAATGGTACAGTAGTACTACAGTTCAAGTCTGTCTGATTTTGGGGGAAGTTGGTCATGATACTAGATATAGTTTTGATGAAGTGGGTGTTAAACAGGTTAGCTATCTCAGGGTGGCTTTTAGTAGGAAATGGAGTAGGACTGTTTTTTGTGCCCTGATTTAGAAGAGAGGAAATGGCTGATAGGAATTTTTTGGGGTTATTCCTATTATGGCATTGAAATTTTATATAATAGTTTTTTTTTGTCTTTCTTTACTTCTTTTTTTGACAAGATTGTGGAGTTGCCTATAATCTTGTAGGTTGGATTGATTTTTGCATTTAAGCCATTGTTTCCAGATGTTATCTCTGTTTTGCATTAATTGTTTTTAGAAATCTATGCGGCATAATTAGATTTTTCTGGGGTGTGTGAATTTGTTATGGGTTTCTAGAAATATATTATTAAAATAATTGACTGTTTCATCAAGGAACATGGGTTTAAGGATATTCCAGTCCATATGTATCAGTAAACTGATGAATGTTTGTGGTTCAAATTAGCCAAATTCTATGTTTTTTGTAGTTATGCTCTTTTTAAAGGGAGGGAAATGTTCTTTGCATGAAAGAAGGCTGATGATCACTTAAAGTATTTGTGACAGTACCTGCTGAGGAAATTTTGTTTGGGTCACTGACCAGTATCCAGTCTACAATGGAGCCTTCAGTGTTACTTTTATTAAATCTGGTTGAGGATGTAATTAATTGAGTGAAATTAAGCAAGCTGATGTTAAAGGATGGGAACTTAGAACAGAAATTTGACCAACTGATATTTATATCACCCAGTGTGATGATTTCATTCTTAATTGTGCTAGAGATCCAGGAAAGGATGTCTTCCAAAACAGGTATATTATTACCTGAAATAATATAAAGAACTATAATGCAGAGTTTTTTGGATTTGTTTATTTTTAGGAATGAGATAAGAATCTCAGATGTAGAGAATTGGGGAATGGTATTCAAGAAAGAGTTTATGTGGTAGGACCTAGGGATGAATAGTGCATCTCCACCTCCTTTCTTGTGCTGCCTATCTTGCTTAAAGGTGTTTAAACCTGAAGGGAGGAATCCAAAGCCTTTTATGTTTGGTATGTGCTAGGTGTCTGTGGCAGTAATAATGTCTGGTTGATTATGGGCTGTCCAGGTGTGGAAGTATGTGATTTTATTTCTACTACTTCAAACGTTTAGTGTGACTATATTTAATGCTTTAATGGAATTTATTTGAGGAGAAAGGTTACAGGAAAGTGGTCCTGGATTGGGTTGGATATCACCACTAAGGGGTATAGTTGACAATGTGGGTGTGTAATAGGGTAGTTGTTGGTATTTTTTGGGTCTGCTGAGGTGCATCTTGTGGAGGGGTGTATGGAATTTTATGGGTAGAATTTTTAGTTTGGGGAACAGTAGTGAGTGTATAGGGAAGAAGTTGGAAGATATATTAGACTGTTTAAGTGGGATCTGAGAGAGGATGTAACTGTTGTAGGTTTAGAGGGAATAGAGATAGTGTTATGAGTTGTGAGCTGAATAAGTATAAAGAGAAATAAGAAAATGTGTAAGTGGAGTGATGCATTTGTAAATGCTTGTGACATTGATGTATGAGGGTAGGTAGTGACAGTAGTTGAAAATGGTGTGATATATGTGTAGTTTCAATCAGATAATGCTGCAAAGTATTTATTAGGAATGAGGTTGGGACTTTGTAAGAGTGAAGTGATTGGTGTATTGGTAGGCGTTGATGTGGTAGGAGTAGTGGGGGTGGGTGTAATTTGGGGACAGGGTATGGGAGCATAGAGAGCCCGAATGGAACAAGGGTGAAAAGAGCAGGTTGAACCATAAGGCATACCAGGCAGCAATAATAAAAAACATCAGCTACCTCATAGTGCAGCAGGTCAGTGCCAGCAAATATGATAATTAAGTTATCCTTAACTGATTTAACTATTCTGCTTGTTAGAATTCTGCCTAGCAACTTGGGTATGATTGGAAAAAGACCTGAAACAGAGTTAAAAACTGTTTGGGGGTATTGGAGGAGGGAAGTCAAAGCTGTAGGGTCCCGGTTAGTAAGTGCACCACTATTCTGCCAATGCTGGTGGCTTTAAATTGATAGAACAAGGTTACTGTACATAACTGGGGAAAAACATGCTCTGCAGTCTTTAGGGAGTTTAATTGGCTGATTGCTTGGGTCACGATCTTGCTGTATGAGAGTGGAGATTCTTAGGCATCCACATCAGGTGGGGGAACACTCTCACTTGGAAGAATACAGGGACTCGCTAGACACTGTGAATGAGGAAAGGAAATTTTTAAAAAGTTACATGATGTAGTCATGAAGGAGAGGTCCATTCTACTTACATCTGAGAATACTGCATGAAAATCTGGTTAGTACAAAAGTGTTCTTCACATTAGAAGCTTCAAGTCAGTTTTGTTAAATATACCTAAAACAATATAGTCAAAAACTACCATTTTACATTATTCTGACTGAATTTTTTTTGCTTCCAGAGATTCTCATTTAGTTTAACTTCAGCACTTAAAATATTTTAAAGCAAAGTGTGCAGTCTTAAAAAAATGAAGGTGTTGGTCTCATTGTCATACCTGATGCTCACAGAAGAAAAGACTAGATGCTCCAAGCTATTAAAATTTAGGAATAGAATAGAGATAAATGCAGTTATGGCAAGCTCACACTCTAGTGTTTTAGCCACAGCACAGGTACTTATGGAATCAGATAAGAATTGAGTTGGGAAAGCTGTGAAAGTCATGGCAGAGTTAGAAGATCCAAACTGTGTAACCATGGCAGGCCTTAAGCAAGAAAAATTTCTAGCCAAGTTTATACTAGATCTGTCCACAGTGCTATGTCCACTGACAAATATACCAAAGAAAGATGATTCTTGGACTTGGGGCAAGGCTCGATCACTTTTAGTAAGGTTAAACAAATAGTGATATCTTCTCCAGTACTCATTTATTATGATGCTATGAAGCCAATAGTAACAAGTGCTGATGTAAGTAGTTATGGCCGACAAGCTGCTTTATTCTAGATGGATGGACGGATCCTACAATCTGTTGCTTATTGCTCTAGAATGCTAACTCTTGTAGAACAGGGATATTCACACATAGAAAAAAAAAGAGTGCCATTTAAGTGTGTGGACTTATGAGGAGTTTGCAAAAAACTTATTGGTGGTAGAAAGTTTCTACTTCCAAACTGAACACAAACTAGTGGTTCCACTGATTATTTCCTATGGTTCTGAAGAAGTGCCACCAAGATATCAGAGATTACTTATGAGATTGAAACATTTTAATGACAGAGAATCCCATGTACTTAGAAAGCAGCTGATTATGGTTAACGTGTTGCCAATAAACCCAAAAAACTCAGCACCTAACCAGACACATATATGCAAAGCAACATGGCAAATCAGTCAGTTACTAACAAAAAATAGAGAAAAAGGACTTGACTAAAACTAATAACCAAATGTACAAATCTGAGGCAGTGCTAAGATCCACGGAAAAGCATGCCTGAGCTGTATGAAGAAAAATGTAACTTTAATGAAGCAAACACATACAACAAAGTTAAGGGCTTTCATCCTACATACATAAGGACTTCATCAAAACTTATAAGAATAAAGAAACGTAATTAAATAGTGTTTAACTAGCTAATAAGTGATCATTTACATCCACTCATAAAAAAAACAAATTTGCATAAGTAATAAATGCATTTAAAACAATGAAATACTAGATAAAAATATATATGAATAAAAATCATTCAAAGACAGCAACTGAATAAAATTCCCAAAAAAACAATAAATAAAATATATTCTCTTACTAAAATTTTACAATTTTCCAGCATACAATTGCAGTACACTTCTTAAAGATAAACCATCATTTAGAACAGAAAATGCACAGGCATTCAATGTAACCTGCCACAATAACTCTATATTCAAGTTTATACTCCCAGGACCCACCCCTAGGATTTAGTAAAGCCTGTTCCAAAATTAAAAAAAATAAAATTTAGTATTGTGGGTGCAATTTTATTTATGTTCATAGAGTGTGCGCTTTAGCAATATCATAGTAATACTAATAAATTCTCTTCTTGAATGCATGTTCAGTTTTACTAACAACGTATGCATGGCAAAAATGCCAACATACAATATAAACTAAACCTTGCAATTACAATCACAGGCATAATTTAATTTAAACTCATAGTTCACTGTCTTTTACCTTAATGTTTGCCCCTCATACAGATATTAACATTGCCACATTTTCTTTAAAACCTTTAAACCTCCTATTGTTTAATACAGAAAAAGTATCTACATTTGCCAATTCCAATTTTTCCTTAATATTTGGGTGTCTTTTATACATAAAATGTGGTTGACTACCAAAGTGTTTATTAATGGTAGCATCACATTGAATGATCTTCAAATGATTTGTTAAAACTTGTTTTATAGCACTGATTGCCCCCCAAAAGCCAACAACATGGTTTGTTCATAACATTTGTTAAAATCCTCTTCATGTGTTTTGTTGACAACATAATTACCTTTTCCTAAAAGGGGGGAACCCTATCATTCCTCTGATTTAATACCTCATTCTTAATTTCAAGTAACAATTTCTTGGTATAGCCCTTTACAGTGAACATATCAATCAGCCTTTCCATCTCTTTAAGAAATTTTTCATCTCCAAAACAATTCTAGATATTCTGACCATCTGGCCTTTTACTAGCTCTCTCTTGACTCAGTGGATTGTTGCTGGAAAAATGTAAAAAGCTGTTTGAAAAAGTGGGTTTTCTGTATAATCTAAATTAGAATTTCTGATGTGTGAAATTTTTAATATTCAGTTCTATATCAATTCAATGAAAAATCTATTTGTTGAATCACTATTCATCGACCCCAAATTGTCAGACCCTCTCTTCATTGAACAGCTGTTTCAGTGAACTCTTTCACAGGGAAAAAATGGCTGTCCAATCTAGCACCTGTCATTAAACTCTAAAAATGTAAAACCTACACTCCCCACACCCCCTAACTAAATATATCAACTCCGAGTTTCCACTGAAATGGCTGTTCATTGAAGAGAGGTTTCGACAATTTGGAGTTGACAAATAATAATTCAACAAATAGGTTTTTTGATCAAGTGATATAGACCTTAATAATCGACACATCCAAATAGGTAATACGTTCCCCAGAATGGGTAAAGGTAAAGTTAAAAAAAAAATAGTAATGTTATTCAAAATTGTTATCAAATCTTGTAACTAATATAAACAAAACAAGAAACAAGGAAAAAAATCATCCAAAAAATCTTAAATAGGGGGCTATATGCCGCAAGTAATTTAATGAAATACATGAGGCATATAGCCAGGCTGTATCTCACATGTACAGCACCTTATTCCATCTCAGGAATATCTCTCACACAGGCCACTTGATTCAGTGATATATGTGTGATACAACTGAGATGAAATAAGGTGCTGTATGTATAAGACACACCTGAGATGGAATCAGGTACTCGGTGTATGATATACTCCTAGATGAAATAAGCTGCTGCATGTGTGAGATGTATCAGAGATACAATAAGGTGTTGTATGTGTGAGATATATCTGACATGGAATCATCTGCTGTATGTGTGAGACACTCTTTAGATGGAATAAGGTACTATATGCATGACACACCTGAGATGGTATCAGGTGCTGTATGTGTCGGGTACACCTGAAATGGAATAAGGTGTTGTATGCGTGAGATATACCTGAGATAAAATAAGGTGCTGTATGTATGAGATGATTCTGAGATGGAATACGGTAATGTATGTGTGAGATACACCTCTGATGGCATAAGATGCTGTATGTGTGTGATGCACCTGAGATGGAATAAAGTGTTGTATGTGTGAGATAAATTTAAGACAGAATAAAGTGTTGTATGTGTGAGATAAACCTGAGATGGAATAAGGTTCTGTATGTGTGAGATAAATCTGAGATGGAATAAAGTGCTGTATGTGTGAAATACAGCTGAGATACAATAAGGTTTTGGATTTGTGAAATGTTCCTCACATAGAACAAGTGCTTAATGTGTGTGAGATTACCCAGAAAGAACAGGATGGTTTATTTGATTTGAAGCTCTTTATTTAAGGTTTGATCACTTCTATTTTTTTATCTTATTCGAGCATTACATTTGTTTTGTTTTAAGTTTTCTGTTCTGTTGGAGTTTTAAGAGATCTTGGCTAAGGTCAGTTAAAAAAAAAGTTACCAATAATTCCTTTGCAAACTGTGAATAACATCAGCTAATTACTGGGAGAAGCTGAAAGACAGCATTGCTATTTTATTTAGAAATATCTGTAGTTATGTGAAGTGTTTGTGTGGTTTGCATTGCTCTGAGTATCACTCATCTCGGCATTTAATTTTGATTTGAAGCTCTTTAAGGTTTGATCACTTCTATTTTTTATCTTATTGTAGTACTACATTTGTTTTGTTTTAAGTTTTAGGTTCTGTTAGAGTTTTAAGAGTTCCCAACCCACCCAGTCCTTGTCGTGTTCTTAAATTTTGTGTATTTTGAGTTGCCCACCCCTGCTATAAATATCATTCTGGACACTCCTCCCAGCCCCATCTCATTAGCTTATTCTACTGAGTGGAGAGAGAGATCATTTGGGAAGGCCCATCCCGTTAGTCTATCAATATTAAATTATCCTGTTTCATCCCTTCCCACTTAACCAAAAACAAATTTTCTAATTTATTCATCTGCTTTTACTGTATTTGTGTTTCTTCTTACTTTATTTTGCTTTTGCTGCCTGTTCTTAAAAGTACTCAATTGCATTTATTCTGCTGCATTTATTACTGCTTATTGTAGTCTCATTAAATTGAAACTGTTATTCTAAGCCTTTTGGTTTAAGCACTTGGGCTTCAGACCAGTTGTTTTTCATTAAGAAGGTTTGTGGCCTGCATTCTTGTGACAGAACATGTAGCTTATATTCTTCTAAGCTGGGAGTTGCTGATTGAAGGCTTAGTGCCTGTTATTCTAAGAGTATTAGTTCTGGTTTAAGCACTTGGGCTTCAGGCCAGTTATTTTACATTAAGAAGGTTTGTGGTCTGCACTCTTGTGGGAGGTGAGGGTAGATTCTGCCGTTCTGAGCTGGGAATTTCTGGTTAAAGGCTTATTGTGCCTGCTTATTTGTACTGTTTCTTTCTGAAATTGGTGTGCCTTGTTTGCTGTAGCATAGGCTAGATTCAGATCTTCTGAATCTAGCATTGTTTGTATAACTTGAGCACTAATCCAGGCCATATTTTTGGAGAAGGTTCCCCTGCTCCCTAGTGGCAGGAGTGTGCGGCTAGAACTTGTTTGATTGAAGACTGCTGGAACAGGGCTCAGATTTGAGCTTTTTTATTGGTTAATTGGTTAATTTGTTTAAATCAGTTTGCTCATTTGCTACTGTTATATTAAAAAAATGTTCTAGCTTGTTTTCCCACCTTTCCTGTTACTAGAATAGCCCAGATAAAGATTTGCTGTATTCATGACTGTATTGTAGTTTCTGAGTTCCCCAGACCTTTCTGTGTTAGAGGAAAGCCTGCCAGCTTATCAGTGGGAATGGTAAGCACTAGGTAGCCTATCTAACACAAGAGGAGTGGTTTCTAGCTCCCTTTCAATTTTCTGCTTTAAAAGCCCATGTTTGCACGAGTTTGCATGCCTTGCAGAGCCACTAAGCTGGGGTAAACTATTACTGGTGACAGAAAGTCTGCTCTTCAATTTTTCCCTTAGATATTGCCAGTTCTCTTCTCTCTTGCACTTAACTAGCTTATTCAACTAGCATTTCACCTGGTTTCTTGTAGCAATTATTGTAGCACACACAAGTGCTAACAGCACTAAACGTCCTACAAGGAAACAGCTCAAGTGCTTATTAATAATGACCAACCCTCTTGGCATGTCTAAAGGTCAGTTCCCTGTGCTTTCTCCTATTAACCTGGTGAACTTGGGCATTCTGAGGCAGTGTAGCAACTCCCTCATGTACACAGACAACCCTCTCTTCTTACCTTCCAACACTCAGATTTGTGAGATATGTAGTTATATATCCAACCTGGAAGACATTCACTCTTTAGCCAAGACTAGAATAGCTGGTCAAGAGGAGAAGGTCAACACCTGCACCACTCCACATGGAACACATAGCCCTCCAGAACAACCACCATCACAGCTCTCATATAATACCAATGCACCATTCTAGGGACCCCACGCAAGGTTTTGTAATGCATTTCTGTCACATAAGATTAATTTTTGTTTTTTCCAAATTTTTTTTGATTTTTCTATAAAGCATGTTTGTGCACTGTGGCATGTAGTGCAAACATGCCAAGATTATTAAAAAAAATGTAAGTTATTTCCTTTAAGTTTTCCAACATACAGGATAATAGTTTTGCTCATATGTGTGTGTGTGGTATTACATTTTCAGGGGATTTCTGTCCATATATCTACAGTTTTACACCTTCCCTTTTGTCTGTCTACACTGTTATACACAGATTTTTTCTGCGCACACTACAGACACTGACATTGGGCCTGAACAGATCTCTACCTGCCTCATTTGCATGAGATTCGCCTGCTTATGAGGCAATCTTCATGCCACGGAAGTTTTCAGGTTTGCGTTTGCATGCGCGGAGCTCAGCAGAGCTTACTGACTTGCTTATGTGCTGATCTGCATGCCACAGAAGTTTTCGTGTTTGCACGTGCATGCACACAGCTCAGCACTGCTTACTGAAATCTCAAAATGTTTGCATCCATGTAAGCAATGTGGCGTTATGCCTACACAAAAAAAAAGTGTAAGCTTTTTTAAATCCCCCACACTCATTTTTTAATATCCAGTGCTAGAAAGGGAAGTACATAATTTATTTCCAGTTGGCTAACAGGGAAACTTGAAAAATGCTAGTGTGGAAAAAATGTTCATTAAGGATATTTCATGTGACTTTTCACCTCAGAGGCAGACATAATATAGTATGCATGTGTGTGTGTGTGTGTGTGTGTGTGTGTGTGTGTGTGTGTGTGTGTGTGTGTGTGTGTGTGTGTGTGTGTGCATGAGACTGTGTGAAACAAACTGTAAAAGACCAGATTATGCCTTCTATAGAAATCAAAATTTGGCATGTTACATTAGATACTTTAATAAAACAACAAAGCTTTCGGATTACAAATCCTTCTTCAGTGTTAGAATACCTGTACTGAATTCTAAAACCTTAAATAGTCAATTAAACAATCACATGATAACAGCCAGCCTATAAACACAAAAATATACAATAATCATTTAATTACTTTAAAATTGTTTCTATATATAAAAAGTATATATTAAATATACATAATAAAATTCATAAAACCATTCATTATCTTATTTCTTTCTGCTTTTTAACTAATATTGGTTTAATAGTCAGTGCATTATTTAATCCTGGTTTCATATCACCTCTCAGTCTAATTATCCAGGTATATTCTCTGTTCTCTAGAACATTGTTTAGGTCCCCACCCCAAATCTGCTTATGTACTATGTCTATTACTCTAAATTTAAAGCTATGGGCACTTCCATTTTCCATTACATGCTTACTTAAGGCATTATTTTCCATTCTCCTATGTATATTTGACTTATGCTCTATAATATGATCTTTAATTTTCCTGCTGCTTTTACCAACATAAAAACATGAGCACACTGTACAGGCTGCCAGGTAAACAATATTTTCTGTATTACATCTTGCCGTACATTTAAATACAACATTTTCTTTAGTTATTGGATGAATAAATGAAGTAGTGTCATTTTTAAAAAATATCATCACAAGTACAATTTATACAGGGGTAGGTACCCATTTTAAAACTATTTTGCCTTCCATTGTTCTGTATTGGAAAGTCTTTATAGCATAATTTGAGTTTCAGATTTTGAGCATTTTTATATGCAAAGAAAGGCCTATTTTCCAATATCTGGCATATTTCAGACATAGCTATCAAAATGCCCCAATTCTTTTCTATTACCTTCTTCACCTGCTCAGTTCTTGAATTATAAGTTGCTAAATATCTTACTACTAATGCTTTATGTATATTCATTGTTGCGCTTTGTTCCCTAATATTAAATGCCACCATATTATTAAGCTTCTAAAGTTTCTTTTACATACTGGTTGACCATTCTATATGGGTAACCCCTTTCTAAAAATTCAATAGCCATATCAGTTAATTGCTCTTCACATACCCCATCATCAGTATTCAGCCTACTCCCCCTTAATATTTGGGATTTTACTATTCCTTTGAATATATGCGGTGGATGCATACTATTCTTATGTACATATCTACTAACTTATACTTCTTTTTTATGTACACTGGTCTCAATATTTTCACCCTTCCCTTCTATAGTCACATCTAAGAAAGCTATCTTTTTTGGGGAGCAAACTATTTTAAACCGGAAAAAGGTTGTAGTACTCTCTAAATAGTGTACAAAACTTCTCAAAGTATTTTCAGTCCCTTTCCACACCAAAATGCAATCATCTACATATCTACCATAATATAGTATATTCTCTTTCCCCTCATTTCCTGTACCAAACATCATATTCTTCTCCCATTGATGCAGTACTAAATTAGCATAGGTGTTAGCCACTGCTGTACCCATGGTTACACCTGCTATCTGTAAATATGGTTCCTCATAGGTTCATAGGTTGGTTCTAGGCTATCAGCCCTAGGGCCTATACAAGCCTAGCCATAACAATTCCCTGGCTATTTCTTCCCACATTATTTACTTTCCTGGACCCCTGTCTAGCAGGGCGACTGACGTGATCCCTGGGGTGAATTTCCTTTCTCCCATCCAATCGTCAAGGTTCCTCTTGAAGAGGTCCAAAGAGGCACTCTGCTTGACATGTATGGGCAATCTATTCCAGAGTCTGGGGAGTCTCTGGGTCAGGAACCTATCCCTCCAGGATGTTTTGTTTATTGTGATGACAAGGTTTAGATCCCTGGAGCGTGTAGCTCTGAGGGATTGGGATTTCTTTAAGTGTAGCATGTCCAACAGCTCTGGGTTTGACATGGCCTTGTATGTTAAGCAGAGATCGCCTCTGAGTAGACGATATGCGACAGAGTATAGCTGGAGTTTTTTAAGTCGGTCAGCGTAGGGCATCTGCTTTAGGCCTGTGATTCTTTTAGTGAGGTATTTCTGAGGCCTTTCCAGTTGTTGCAGATGTCTTGAGAGGTATATACCAAATGGGGCATTGTATTCTATAATGGGTCTAATGAGGGATGAGTACAGTGGGACAATGACCTCCTTTTTCTGGATGAAAAGCCCTTCGTGATGAGGTGTGCCACATAGAAGGATTTCCTGACTGTTGTGGCGATGTGGTTATCGAAGGTGAGACCACTGTCCACCTGTGTCCCTAAGTCTCTTATCACACTTTCTGTGTTTAGTGTACTGCCACCTATATGGTAATTCATGGATACATGTTTTTTCCCAAAGGGGATAACAATACATTTCTTGGCATTGAGCTTGAGCCCATGGCTCTGGCACCAAGCATCTGTTTCTGTAAGGCCCTTTGTAGAGTATCCACATCATTTGGGGATTCAATAATGGCTCCCAGTTTGCAGTCATCTGCAAACTTTGTTAGCCAGAGTCCCTTAGTGTTGACCTGTACTTCAGAGAAGTAGATGTCAAACAAGAGCGGCCCCAGGACTGAACCCTGAGGTACTCCACTTGTCACTTGTCTGGAGCTGGATTTGGAGTCGGTACTTTTACAGTGTGGGTTCTATCAGTAAGCCATTTAGCAACCCATTGGGTGACATAGGGATTAATGCCCAACCTAGTAAGTTTATCTATGATTCCAGAGTGGGGGATGGTGTCAAAGGCCTTGGAAAGGTCTAGATAGGCTGTGTGGACCACCTTACCCTTGTCCATGGCTCTGGAGACTGATTCAAAGAAGTCAATCAGGTTCAGGAGACAAGATCGGCCCTTCACAAACCCAAACTGGGTGGGGTCCAGTGTTTGAAGGTTGCCAATGTCTTTGTTTATAAGTTCCATGATAATACGCTCCATGGCCTTGCAGATAAGGCTTGTCAGACTGATGGGATGGTAGTTTCCAGGATCCAAGGTGGATCCCCCCTTGTGGATTGGGATAACTGTAGCTCTGCACCACTCAGTGGGCACGAAACCTGAGGTGAGGCTATGATTAAACATGACACTTAGGTGACGTGCCAGTTCATATTGTAGTTCATGTAGTACACAGCCCGGGATGTCATCTGGTCCCATGGATGCTGTATTCTTGGCTTTAGAGAGTGCGTTTTGTACCTGTGTGGCCATTATTACTGGAATTTGGCAATCTTCCGGTATTGAGATGGGCCATTTAGGGGGTGAGAGGGGGGGTGAAGTTGGCACTGAATCGATCTGCCAGGATATTGGCAATATCCTTCGGATCAGTATATTTAATGCCATTCCGTTTTAGCTCAGAGCAGATCTGAGCATTGCCATTTAGATTCTTGACATAGTTATAGAATGCTTTGTAGTTGTCTTTGGAATCTTTGGCAATTTTATTTTCGTAACTAGCTTTGGAGGATTTTATGAGGCATCTCAGTTTCTTACTGAGGCTAGTAAGGGAGTTTTTTGCATCCTGGGATTTTCCTCTTTTCTGCAAAAGTTTCTTCCTTTTGTTGTAAAGTTTGTTTATGGCAGGGGACCACGAGATTGGCTTCCTTTTTTTGGATGAGAGCATTTTGGTTCTATTTGGGATGGCACGATTCATGCACGAGTGGATGTGCTCGTACAGTGCCTTAGTGTAGGATTCAGCAGTTGAACTTTCAGTTCCCATCTGCATGGGTGTCATGAAGTTTGTCACTTCTGACTTGAGTAGCATGAAGTTGGCTTTAGAGAAGTTTTTTATGGTGGTTTCTTTACTGGGGGGGGGGTGGGATGTGGATGTTAAGGGTGATTAGCTTATGGTCAGACCTGACTAACGAGGGGGTGACCATAGGTATGGAGCATTGATTTCCCATGTTGGTAATGACCAGGTCTAGGATATTGGAGCCCCTGGTGGGACTATGGATTAGTTGATCCAGGGCGTTGGAATTTATGAATTCCAAGAACCGTTGCGCAAAGGTGTTGGGACATGAGTAGTTTTCCCAGTTAATGGCAGGGTAGTTAAAATCACCCAGTATTAGGGTGTTTGGTTCTATCTTAATATTTTCCAGTATGTTTAGAAAGGTGTAGTGAGAATCTTGGGGTATGGTGGGGGATCTGAAGCAAGCTACAATTTGGATTGCAGTCTTACCTAGTGTTAGTTGCACTTGGAGAATTTCAGACACATTGTGTTGGCCAACTAGCCTGGTGGTGTGAATATCCTTGGTGAATATTGACACTCCTCCACCTTTAGTGTTTTGGTCCTGGTTTGGTGGCCGAAAAGTGTGGTAAGAGTTGTAGCCTGGTATTGCAGGGGTGCTCTCTGGAGCCTAGAACCAGGTCTCAGTTACTGCACAGATATCGATGTTCTCCATTTTTAGGAGTGCCTCGAGAGAGTGCATTTTGAGGTTTAGACTTCTAGCATTGAGTAGCATTACCTTCAGATTTTGCATGCTTGTACCTGTTATGGTGGTGGTTTTGTCCTTTGAAGTTTGCCTAAAAAAGGCACTATAGGGGTGGCAAGAGCCTTAGCCAGTAACCTGAATCCCAGGGCGACAGGTGCAGACCATCTCTGGCAAAGCATCGTGGTCTGTCAATCATGTCATCCCAGGCAGACAGATACTGGATCCCCTTTGAATGATACCATAAACTTAGCCAATTGTTGAAGTCAATCATTTTATCCTTATATTGTGGTATCATTCTGGGCGAAGGCAGGATGCTACTCAGGGCTAGGGTCATACCTGCCTGGGCCACATGATCCGAGAGCTCTTCCGTGTCTCTTTTCATGTAGTCCAGGGAGGTACGTCTCAAGTCATTCACTCCAACATGGACAATGACAGAGTCATATTTGTACTTGTTGTGGAGTGACTTGAGTGCATGCGTTATGTGGCGGATCCTGGCACCCGACAGGCAGCTGACTGTAATTTTCTCCTTATTCAAACTGGTGAGAGGGACATCAGTGTGCTGGACTATAGAGTCACCTATGACTAAAGTGTTAGGTACATTGTCTTGCCTTAGGGGCTGTTGCTGGGTGGCACACTGGTGTTGTGAACTATGTGACACATTGGTTGTGATTGGTGTTTGTTTGCGTTTCAGCTTCAGAGGTCTTTGTTGCTTGGGCAGGTTACAGTTAAGGGCCTCTGCATATGTGGATTTAGTGTTGCTATATGTGGGTGTTGGTGGTGCGGGTTTAGAAGGGCTATGTGTTGCTTGGGGTGTAGTGTGGGTGTTAACCTTCTCCTCTTGACTGTTTAGCACAATCTTGGGTGGAGAGAGCTTTGCTTCCATTTTGGCTATGTAAGTGCATCTCTCACAGGTTGTAGTGTTGGGTGGTAGGAGGAGAGGGTTGTCTGTGTACATGAGGCAATTGCTGCATTGCCCCAGTATGCCCAGATTCACCAGGTGGACAGGAGAAATCACCGGAAGCTGACCCTTGGACATGCCTGGTTTGTGGCTTTTTTTTTCTTTGTAAAGTATAGGAGCTGTTTCCTTAGCAAGGTACTTTGCAATTATAGGCTGTTTAGTGCCTACTATTAATTTCTCCTTGTTAACAAGGAGAGTTCAGTGTTTGTATGAGTTTAAGGCTTCCTAGTGCTTTCCAGCAGGTATTAGAGAAAGTGCTAGTCACAGGGATGCTTAAAGGTAAGATTGAAAAGAATGCACTCTGCAGTGTGCACTAGAGAAGTTAGATGTGAAAGTAGGTAACTTGAGTTTTACCTGTTTAAAAGTTAAGGTTTAGTGGAGAGTTACTATTTTTAAAACAGCAAGATGGATTGAAAGGGGTGGTTACTTTTGTATTTTGGTACTATGAAATACTGTAGGATGGCCAATAAATTTAAATAATTGAAGGGGTAGGATTTCAAAAATGATGATTTTGTGATTACTCACATAAGCCAGTGAAAGTAGAGAGAAATGAGATATATGGTCAGATTAACATAAGAGGCGGGCAACTAGAAAGACAGTGGTATTTAACAAGACAACTTAAATGGGTGGGAGGGCAGGAAAAAATCTGCCTGACTCAGAACAGAGAGAGCTGTGGTCTCTTTTGAAGTTTTAATATGCTGTTAAAACAGAATGCAAGCAAAACACAAGGTAAAGAAAACAAACTACAGTATTCAAAATATAGAAAGGCAATACAGTAATACAAAAAATAAAAGCAAACTAACCTTTCCTTCACAGCAAAGTGTAGCAGAGTCTGGATGAGCCTTTCTGGTAACACATTGTTTGTCAAAACTTTAACAGACTTAAAAATGTATTACAGAGCATACGTCAAATATACGTAGGAGAATGGAAAATAATGCCTTAAGTAAGCATGTAATGGAAAATGGAAGTGCCCATAGCTTTAAATTTAGAGTAACAGACATAGTACATAAGAAGATTAGGGGTGGGGACTTAAACAATGTTCTAGAGAATAGAGAATATACCTGGATAATTAGATTAAGAGCTGATATGAAACCAGGATTAAATAATGCACTGACTATTAAACCAATATTAGTTAAAAAGCAGAAAGAAATAAGATAATGAATGGTTTTATGAATTTTATTATGTATATTTAATATATACTTTTTATATATAGAAACAATTTTAAAGTAATTAAATGATTATTGTATATTTTTGTGTTTATAGGCTGGCTGTTATCATGTGATTGTTTAATTGACTATTTAAGGTTTTAGAATTCAGTACGGGTATTCTAACACTGAAGAAGGATTTGTAATCTGAAAGCTTTGTTGTTTTATTAAAGTATCTGGCGTTTGTCTGGAGTTGTATTTATTGGATTCATGCACCTGGCTAAAGTTTCAGCTTTATCACTGTCCTGACCTTATTTTCATGTTACATTAGAGTCAGTGTTTATTTTGTGAAGAAGATAACACTGCAAGAGACTGCTCTGACATTTAATTAAGCAATAAATCACAATACAAAAGATATGTAAGGGGGATTAGTTAAACCTAGAGAATGAAAACAAGAACAAAAATGCTTTTTCACTAAAAAAATCAGCTGCCTAAATTGTAAAAGCTATGCAGACCTACTGAAAGCCATGCCTCTCAGTATCATAGGTAAGTACTAGGCTAAATGCCCTTGTGAGCCATGTAAGCCTAGCCAGTTTTCCTTTTTGATTTTGGTTATAGATTGGTCTCACCCAATTATGGTCAACAATTATATATTACCCCTAATGAGAATAACTGGGATCATACCATAGATAATTTGAGGGGGATCCATGCTTGGGATAAAGCATTTAGGAGCTGCATCTGTCTATCAGTAGTACAGGGAGCAGTCCTGGGGTAAACTGTCTGTTTTCCATCCATTAGTAGCACTTGAAAATGAACAGAGATGAACTGTGTTTTATTTTAATGGAGATTCTTTTCCATAGAAGTGGCATCCACTACAAAATATATCTGACCCTCCAAATCATTCGGTTGATGTTGCAAAAGAGGTGTAGTTCCCTATACCAAGTATTTCTGATGCCATTTGCCTTGCTGATTTGCAGTAAATCCATCATTACTGGGTTGCAAGATGCCTTGTATGCCAGACGCAGGTCAACTTTTAGCAGTCTGTAAGATACCAAGTATTGTGACAAGGCTTTGAGTCAGTTCATGTAGGACATGTTGTTTAGGCCTTGTATCCTTTTAGTAAGGTATTCTGTGGTCATTCCAGTTGTTGCATGTGTCTGGACAGATGCATGCAAAAGGTGGCATTATATTCAATGACTGGCCTAATGAGGGCTGAGTCAAGGGGGGGTTATGACATCCCTAGACCTAGACACAATTACTTTGTTTGTAAGCTGTACAATATAGAAGGACTTTCTCACAACAGTAGACACACGTTGGTCAAAAGTTAGGTCAGCATCCACATGAGTTCACAAATCCTGAACAAGTGGGTCAACATTTAGGAGTGTATTGTCAATGTGGTAGTTCTTTGGGGTAGATGACTTCCCAAAGGACAAAACAATACAATTTTGGTATTTAGGTTAAGACCATGACTTTGAAACCAATTATTTATTTGAGACAAATTATCCTGAAGGACAGCTAAGTCATTAAGGATTCATTGACTGCTATTAGCTTGCAGTCATCTGCAAACTTAGTCAACCAGAGCCTTTTGGTATTGACTTTTACTTCAGAACAGTAGATGCCACACAGGAGATGTGCCAGCATAGACCCTGGGGGAATCCACTGGTGACTGGTCTCTCTGTGGAGGTAACCTCCCTTATTTTCATTCTCTGCAGCCTATATGTGAGCCAGCTGGCAATCCAGTGGGAGATATATAGGTTTATTCACAGTTTATTTAACTTCTCTATTATCCCTGGATGAGGAATTGTGTCAAAAGCTTTGACCTGGCCAAGGTATACCATTTTGTCATCATCCATTATTTGGTGACCTTTTCAAAAAAAATCCACCAGGTTGAAAAAGCATGACTTGCCTTGATGAATCCAAGCTGAAACAGGTCTAGTGTATGGAGTTTCCCTATGTCCTGGTTGATTAATTCCATGATAAGTCTTTCCATGGCTTTGCATATGAAGCTGGTCACTTATGCATCTGTAATTGCTTGGATCTGTGGAAGGTCCTCCCTGCATCTGTAATTGCTTGGATCTGTGGAAGGTCCTCCCTTATGCAGGGGAATTCTGTAACTGTTATCTATTCACTTGGTACAAAACCTGTATGGAGGCTGAGACTGAACAGTGTTGTTAGGGGTGTGGCCAAATCATGCTTCATGCTATTTAAGATACATCCAGGGATACTGTCAAGATCTATCAATGCAGTATTTGTATCATACAGGCTAATGAAAGGCAGCTTGTGCTCTACGTACAAAACTTCAACAAATCCTCTTCTGTCAGACCTGTTATACATTTGCAAGTCCAATTGTATCATAAACACCCACTCAAAGGATCTCCTTTGAAAATAAGCAAAACATGTTGGATGGAAAGGTATGTGTCACAGAGAATACTGCTTCTGTGGAACCATGTCTATGCCACATAATACAAAGTACTTCTGTTATTCTGTTCAAATGTGATTTGGAAGCATGAATAGGTAATTATAAATTCACTTCAATTTAGCACCTCTAACCCTCATGGATAGGGAAAATATGTAAATGTCTCAACATATCCTTCCCATCTCTGGGCTGTTGATATGCAAAATGTAAGGGCTAAAAACTGCCATAAGAATGTAAGGCTAGGCTTCTTAAGATCCTAATAGATCAATAGCCTATTAAGTAGCTATGAACCAATGAAACTATAAAAAGTTATAACCTGTAAATTGTTATTTTAAACAAGTAATTTTGTAAAGTGGATGTTTTAGCAACCAGAAAATAGAATTTGTATAAATATCCACTTAAGGCATGGACTACCAGGAGAATAAGATGCAGGATTAGAATGCATGGATGTTGTGTACAGTGATTTAACAAACTGAAGAAAATTCTAAAGCCCCAAGTCAGTGAAATGGACAGCTATATTAAAGACACCTCTAGTTTTCTTTGTATTCTGCAGGCTATGACCAAACAATATTTTAGCCATAATGGATGTTATATCACTCCACACAACTATCCCAAACAAAGATGGCATTGCTGCCTATCTAAAGTACTTAGTGAAAACATGGAGTCATTGTGCTGCACCCTGATCTGAATTCAAACTGATTATCTCTCATCTTACTTTCTACAACTCTGTGTATTCATTTATCAATCACCATATTTGGCATTTTTATTCAATGTGACAGGAGTTTGATACCTTTATACTGCCCATAGTTGTGGATGACCATTTGTTCTTGAACACTGGTACTAGGATGCTTATTCTTCAGTTATATGGAATAAGCCTTTCTCTCCATACTATGAGTACCCTAACAAGCTATTTCTCTTCTAACCCACTCAGCATCTTCATATCTGCTGTGACCTCATCTGAGGATACTGCTTTCCCTGACTTAATTTTCCTTAATGTTCTTAATGTCTTCTAGGGAGGGCTCTTCTGCCTCTTTCAACATAGGCTGTGTCTGAGTCAGTACACTTTCTGAGTGGTTTTCTTCAGTCAAAATCTGCTTGAAGTATGCCTTTCATCTTCTTTTGATGTCCTGTGGACTGGTGAGAAGGTTGCTGCCAGCATATCTTATCAGGGGTGACCAATGGCTATATTTCTTATCTTTCTGACCATAAATAATCTCAGAATCTCCTGCTATACATAAATCTCTGAATACAGCAAGAGTTACACTCTACTCTACCTATATCTCCAAAATATGAAACTCTATCCCCCAAGCAAACTAAACGTCTACAAGCTTTTAAGGCATATCTTAAAGCAGCATCTAAGACACTTCTACATCTGTCAATGTTCATTGCCTGGATAAAATACACACACACTCTCAAATGTTTTTATTTAATATGAAAACCTACAATGTAAATGCAATTTCTGCACATGTATAAAGACTTTAATTTTATATATAAAGACTATCATGCCATGCTTTGTTCATGTATGCAGCCTGTATACTCCTTCTGTAGATTACTATTGTTATATATTCAGTGTAAATCTTTTATAGCATATTGTTATTGTTACTTGTTATATGGAATTTTCTTCATAGGCCTCCACTGAAAATGGGTTCTCATGCTCAGATGGACAATCAACAAATGCAAAATAAAATAAACATATTAAAAATAAATATACTGTTTTTGCTATATATGAGAAACCTCCTTTTTGTTCCATCTGCCAAGTTACCTTCCTGAAGTTGGCAGAGTGCCTCTGATGCCTTGTTTATTGTTATTTCTTCTGTTCTCTTAGCCTCTTTCTTAGCCAACCAGTATTCCTTCTTAGCCCTATCTGTCATTTCTGTCTCTCACTTTTTTCTGCACTCCTTTCTTTTGATAACTTCCCGGACTTCTGCATTCTGCTACCAATTTTCCTTAATTAACTTATTTCCATACCTGCCTTCACATATACTGGTTTGAGATCCTGACGTTCTTCAATTTTGTCTATTTCATATTTTTCCTGAAATGCCTGAGCATGAGCATTTCCTTGAACTCTTGTGCTTTTGCTCCAGCCAACTTCCAGGTCTTCAGCCTATTCTCTCTTGAACTTAGAGCCTTTTTTGGCCACTGGTGGTTGCTGACTGCGGCCCCCAGTCACTGTGATCCATGTGTTACAAGGTTAACCTGTTTCCAGAAATTCTTTCTGTGCTAGGTCAGAGGCTTAATGGTTTTGGAGATAAGAGGCTTTATGCCCACTGACTGATGTTTTTGCTAGGTTGTGTAGACTTACCAAATCTGGCTCATGTTTGCTGTTCTTATTCACTGGACCCATACCTCATACATTAAACCAAAGAGAGCTTTAAGTTCCTTGGTAATTCATTTGCAATGCTTTGTGTTATATAGTCTGATAACTAGAGGGAAGTAAGGATGTCAGTAAGTTTGCTGCTTCTCTGGGATCTTGGTAGGTAAGGATGCAATGACAATTCTTAGTTTCTAAATGAGTTTTTAGGCTTGAGAAGCTTTTTCTAGGATCGTAGATTGAATGGAGATTTGGGCACAAGTTTGCCTTTCACCATAGTTTCTTATTTTAAATGTGATTGGACAAGGGTCACTCATCAAAGATGTTACCATAGTTATGGATGATATACTAATGTGGATGTCTGTAATGATGAGGTCTAACACAAAATGGTTACCAGTTTGAAGGTTTGGTCATGTTGGTTCTAGAATTACTTGCGACAGTCCTAAGTCTATAATAAATTCATTTATATAATTTCTGAATGGTCCTAAAAAAGGTTTATGTTAAAACCACCGGGGCTTATCAGATTTTTGCATGGAGAGGTTGGTTTTATAATTTCATTGATCAGGTCACTCAAAATTATTTGCAGAGTAGAAGGTATTGAGAGGTAGGTAATAATGATATATGATATTTATATATATATATATATATATATATATATATATATATATATATATATATATATATATATGGGTGCTTTTTTTGATGGGTATGCTGACAGTTAGCCAGTCTGGATCAAATTCAGTTATGTATGCGGACCAGGAGAATGATGTAGCATTTCTGTTTTGTATAGTAACACAGTGCCCTCTCCAGTTCTATGACCAAATGGGCATTCTACGGATAATGAAAGCATGGAACATGGTGGGGTTTTAGAATACCATTTTCAATTTAATACTATGTGATTTTTCCAGGGGCCAGACCAAATGGAATTAAAAAAAGAGAGAGAGAGAATCTGTCTGTTCTAATTTATGTGTCATGCTACCTCCATTTACAAGGTAGTAGAATAGCTGCAGGTGTTGAAAGAATGTATGTTATGTTGTCCAGTGTCTCCTTCAATATTTCTGGAAATTACTAAAGGCAGCAGTATTGGGGTCAGCCTGTGAACTACTTATGGCCATTTATAGTTTGTTATTTTGGGTTTTCCTGGGAGAGAATGTTTGCATTTTTGATGTCCTACATTGTTTAGTTTAGTTTATAGCTTAGTATGGGAAGATATTTATTGAAAATAAAATTATATGTCTGTACTGGCAGACAATTATGGGACAAGTCTCATGGATTTGTTTGATTTGGAGTGCTGTAGTTTATAAAAAAACACAGCCCAGCTATTCAGGACCCGAAACCAGCAGCAAAAATATTCCAATCGTAATGCAATTACTAGCGGTAGCCAGAAAATTGTATAAGCAAACAGTCTTTATTAAAACGAACCAAATAAACCAAGCGCTTTCACCCGCGTATTGTCAGGCTTTTTCAAGGAAAATCTTTGAACACCATTGTGCACCTCTTTAAATAGTTAATTCAAGTCACATGATAAAATTAATTAATTAATTTCCATTAGGTTTCGCAAAGACTTCTCTCTTCAGCAAAATGTTGTACTTAGTTTAAAACTGTAGAATTTATATATCCAGGTTCACTAGCGCATTCCTTTGAATATTCAATTAAATGCACTCAACATACATAACTAATAAAAACTTAATAATATTGATCTTTTAAATACAAAATGTCATGATATAATACATTAAAATACATAAAAACTCCAAATCCTTTTTCATGAAAAAGTAATAAAAAAATAAACTCTACATTCATACAACCATTTTAGTGATCTATTACTATTCGTATTAAATATGATAAATTTAATAAACTGATCTTTCTCAATATTATAAACGTGAATAAACAAAGAATCACGTCTAAAACCTTCACAAAAAGTGAATATCAAGAATAGTAAATCAATTAAATAATGTAAAATAAGATTAGCTCAAAAGTATTAACCCTTTGCCAAAAGGGTAAGTATGTGTATAAATATGAATTAAAAAACTGTGTTACAGTATGTCTTTTGAGGGAGAGATGACTAGAACTGTTATAATCTTGCTTTTCTTAATTTTAAGACACTCATGATGTTAATAGAGTCGTTCAAACCGGGAGACTTTGTAGAGTTTAGTTTCAATTGCCAATATAACTCACGATACTCTAACATTGTTTCCCAGTTACCACCTCTAATGTCTTGTGTGACTTGTTCTAATACAAAAAACTTCACGTTCATTTTTTCACACATTATGGAGTGTTTATAAAAGGCATTACTCTCTTTCTGTTTCGTCACGTCATTGAAATGTTCATAAACTCTCCTCCTTATATGTCGTTCTGTTTTTCCTATATAAAAACTGTCACAAGTTATACATATCCCTACATATACTACCCCCCTTGTGGCACAATTATGATATTTCCTAGCGGTAAAGTTGAATTTCCTGGAGGGGATACTAATCCATTCCTGATTGATCATAGCATGGCATTGCTTACAATTACCACACGGGTAGGTGCCAACTCTCTTTTTATTTTTATTACTCTCTAAATTATGTTTCATTTCAAGAATCTCTTTCAAATTCTTACTTCTTTTCCTAACAAAATGTGGTCTTTCTGAAATAAAAGTGTTTGTATCTTCGTGAAAGCTAAGAATAGGCCAATATTTAAGAATAGTATTTTCAATTTCTTCAGAATTCTTATTAAAGGTATAAATAAAACTGCTTTTACCATCCATTATATTTTCATAGTTGGTCTGTGGAGGATTAAAAGAACTTGCTCCTAACAGTGGCGGGTACAGCGTGTCTCTTTTCTGACTAATATCCTATACCAGATCTTCAAACAATTTATCTGGGTAACCTTTTTCTGAGAAAAAAGTTTTTAGAATCTTCACTTCTTCATTGAAATCTTTCAGGATGCTGCACATTCGAGAAGCTCAAATTAACTGTCCCTTGATAATGCCCCTCTTTTGGAAGTGTGGATGTCCGCTGCTATAATGGAGATAGGAGTTAGAGAATGAGCTTTTTCTATATAATTTGGATTGAAAACATTGATTTTCATAATCTTTGACAATGGTTACATCCAAATAATGTAGTTTGTTCTTATCGATATTATGTGTAAATTTAAAAAAATGCTGTTGTATTATTAATGTAATGTAAAAATTCAAAAAAACTCTCCTCACTACCCTTCCAGAAAATACAAATGTCACCCAGAAACCTCCTACAATATAAAATGTCCTCGTGCCATTTACTCAAAAAAATATATTTATTTTCCCAGAAGTATAGCACAATATTTGCATATAAAGAGGCACACGAAGTCCCCATTGCCACACCTTTTCTTTGACGATAGAATTCTCCGTTGAAATGTATGAAATTCTTCTCAAGGACAATTTCCATAAATTCTATTAATAAATTAATGGTTGTGGCAGTTTGGGCTACCTCTGTTGCTAGAATGTGACTAAACCATTCTAATCCTATTTCATGCGGAATACTCGGGAAAAGTTCCATCACATCCACTGTAACCATCAGAAGCTGGGAACAGAACATACTTTGATCTAAATTTCTCAAAAAATCCCAAGAATCCTTACAAATGTGGTCTACACTGACCACAAAAGGTTTTAAAATGGTGTCAATAAATTTAGCCAGGGGTTCAGTAATACTGCTGGATCCCGATACTATTGGTCTAAACTTGAGTGGTTCTAGACCTTTGTGTGTCTTGGGAATACCAAAAATTTGAGCAATTCTTGGTTTGTCTACATATAAATAATTGTATAGTTTTTCATTAATCGTGTTCTGTAACAAATGATCAAAAAGCTGATAGTTAATTTTAGCATAAGCAATATTTATTTCGTTTTTGGATATTAATTCATATTGATCAGTATCCTGTAACATGTTATGTATATGGGCCTCATAGTCTGCTTTATACATTAAGACTGTTCGACCCCCCTTGTCAGGTCTCATAACTCTGCATCCCTCCTGTCTTAAATGGTTAATCAACTCGACCTCCTTGTCACTTAAATTATTAGGGGTGTTACTGTGTTTTTGTCGTCCCATTCCCCTAATATCCTTTTTGACCAACTCCTCAAAAACTTTCAGGGTGGGGTGCAAAGGTGGGTTAAAGGTGCTTTTTCTTGTAAGTTCAGTAGTAGCACCTTTTTGTCCTTTGAAAAATATATTTAAGTTCATTTGTCTCAAAAACAATTTTAAATCAATTAAGATGTCTGGTATAAAGACAGGTTTAAGAGGGACAAATTGAAACCTTTTAAAAATAAATCAAAATATTCTGAAGTGATTTGCATGTCAGTGAAATTGTAAATCGTAAAATTCTTACTTCTAAAAACAATTTGCTTAGTTTCATTTAATGATGTCTCAAGTTCTAATAATGCTATGGAAAAAAGGCTTATTTCTGGAGTTAGTTCCATTTGTTGTACTGATATCTCCGCCCCCCTGGGGGGGTACTGACAATCCCTTGCGGATTGTTTTCTACCTTTCTCCACAGACCAACTATGAAAATATAATGGATGGTAAAAGCAGTTTTATTTATACCTTTAATAAGAATTCTGAAGAAATTGAAAATACTATTCTTAAATATTGGCCTATTCTTAGCTTTCACGAAGATACAAAAACTTTTATTTCAGAAAGACCACATCTTGTTAGGAAAAGAAGTAAGAATTTGAAAGAGATTCTTGAAATGAAACTTAATTTAGAGAGTAATAAAAATAAAAAGAGTTGGCACCTACCCGTGCGGTAATTGTAAGCAATGCCATGCTATGATCAATCAGGAATGGATTAGTATCCCCTCCAGGAAATTCAACTTTACTGCTAGGAAATATCATAATTGTGCCACAAGGGGGGTAGTATATGTAGGGATATGTATAACTTGTGGCAGTTTTTATATAGGAAAAACAGAACGACATATAAGGAGGAGAGTTTATGAACATTTCAATGACGTGACGAAACAGAAAGAAAGTAATGCCTTTTATAAACAGTCCCTAATGTGTGAAAAAATGAACGTGAAGTTTTTTGCATTAGAGCAAGTCACACAAGACATTAGAGGTGGTAACTGGGAAACAACGTTAGAGTATCGTGAGTTATATTGGCAATTGAAACTAAACTCTACAAAGTCTCCCGGTTTGAATGACTCTATTAACATCATGAGTGTCTTAAAATTAAGAAAAGCAAGATTATAACAGTTCTAGTCATCTCTCCCTCAAAAGACATACTGTAACACAGTTTTTTAATTCATATTTATACACATACTTACCCTTTTGGCAAAGGGTTAATACTTTTGAGCTAATCTTATTTTACATTATTTAATTGATTTAATATTCTTAATATTCACTTTTTGTGAAGGTTTTAGAGGTGATTCTTTGTTTATTCACATTTATAATATTGAGAAAGATCAGTTTATTAAATTTATCATATTTAATACGAATAGTAACAGATCACTAAAATGGTTGTATGAATGTAGAGTTTATTTTTTTATTACTTTTTCATGAAAAAGGATTTGGAGTTTTTATGTATTTTTATGTATTATATCATGAAATTTTGTATTTATAAGATCAATATTATTAAGTTTTTATTAGTTATGTATGTTGAGCGCATTTAATTGAATATTCAAAGGAATGCGATAGTGAACCTGGATATATAAGTTCTACAGTTTTAAACTAAGTACAACATTTTGCTAAAGAGAGAAGTCTTTGTGAAACCTAATGGAAATTAATTAATTAATTTTATAATGTGACTTGAATTAACTATTTAAAGAGGTGCACAATGGTGTTCAAAGATTTTCCTTGAAAAAGCCCAACAATACGCGGGTGAAAGCGCTTGGTTTATTTGGTTCGTTTTAATAAAGACTGTTTGCTTATACAATTTTCTGGCTACCGCTAGTAATTGCATTACGATTGGAATATTTTTGCTGCTGGTTTCGGGTCCTGAATAGCTGGGCTGTGTTTTTTTATTGGTCTACTGAGTTTGTACCTTGTTTGTGGTGCTGTAGTTTATGTTTAGCCTGAGGTATATGAATGATGTAGCACTTTGTGATGAATTTGAGAGGGATAAGAAAAGTAAGACTAGAAGAAAATATACTACAGTAAGAAACGTTACTTTCTCAAGCAGTAGGCTTTTGTTCTGGGAATGTTATTAATCATTTGGAGGTGCATCTGTTTTTTTGATCTGAGAGGGTAATATTGTATTAGAAAAGGAGATGATGTGTGTGCGATTTACCAGAGTGGTGAACAGTGTTTTTGTAAAAGAGGAAAACAAAACAGAAAAAAGAGGAGGGAATATGAAAGCTACTGTGAGTGGTTTAGTAAAGTGTAGAGGAAATCATATGTTAGTGAGTGGGAAAGAGGGTAAAGTAGTGGATTTTCCCCAGTAGCAAAATACTGCAATTCTAAAAACAGAGAAAAATAAAAAAGACTTGTGCCTTCCAGGAAAGAGCCTAGGGTACAGAGCTTCAAAATGAAATAACTAAAACAAGCAGTGATTCTTAGAGAAACAGCAAAGATGTGGACAGAATCAAGCTATCTGGAACAATAACTCTATTATATAAACTTAACAAAAAGTTGTGCAGCTATGCAGTGCAAGTAAAATTATACACTATTTATACTTTATGAATATATAAGGAAAGGCTCAGGGTATATGTAGTGAAAGTTATGAATAAAATGTTTTTGCCAACAAATGTTTACTGTTTCTTAGTTACTAAAGTCCATCCATGATGGTATGAATAAAAAGTTTTTGCTGACAAATGTTTATTGTTTCTTAGTTACTCAAGTCCATTCATGTGTAATTCAAAGCACTTCAATTTTCTTTGCTGTCAATCCCAAAGGTTATCCGTCAATGCATTTTAATAATTCACATTGTTGGAGAATCCTTGACCCTTCAAAGTCACTTAACATGCCAGTGAGTTCTCAGCCTTGCAATGAAATGAGGGACTTGAGCTTAACATGTTTAATTCACTGACAACGACGTAAATAATTTATTCCATAAAAGGTGGGTTCTCCTCATCAGAATCATTCAGGAGTCACTGACCTAGAGCACAACAGGCATTCTTTTCAGAATGAAACTGGTTTGTATATCATAAGTAAATCATAAGTTAAAAAAATTGGGCGACCAGGAACTGTTATTTCTGTGATCGAGAAGCAGAGTAAGGAGCTAAAATGTTACATCTTCATCTTTGTATTTTAGCTCTCCATCTTTGGATCTTCCTACAGATGGACTATTTAATGATAAGTCTGAGATATGTTAGCACATAGTAATTAAGTTACTTAAACTAATTGTACTGTACTCTTGTCTTATATGCTTGTTTGTTTTCTGAATGTTTTCTCCCTAGGACCCTGCTGAAAGGGGGTTTCATGTCTAATGAGGCTTTCACAGTTAACAAATTCAATAAATAAATAAATAATAGAGCTGACCAAAGATTTTTCTAATGACATTTGGTTTAGACATACCAGAATCTGGCTGATAGGAATATAAACCTTTTGTATTTCACCAGACATTAACAATTATACATATGCTTGACCACAATTCTGAATAATTATGGAGCTAAAGTTTAATAGTTGTTCAGTGCAGGGACTTGATTTGGGTATTTCAGCAAAACAATATTATGACTAGATATTCCCCCGGATTTAATAAAATCCATGTAGGCACAGTGTACAGCCTACATGGAATAGTACTGTGTCTGTGTACATGGTTCCCCCTCAGCAGAGCACCATGCTTATTAATCATGGCACATTGCCTAGGGAGGGCCGAGAAACACAACAAACATTGATCAGCATAGGGAGTGTAGTGCTAACTGTGTCCACAGATGAGTAAGACACTCCCTGCACTGTCCAATTGTATTATTTCAATGTAATTTAAAAAAAAATGTGTGTTTGCATGGCACAGGGTACAGCAATGTTAAGTGCAGCTGAGACACCTGCCAGACATCTAAAAATAGAAACCAGATGCATTTAATTAGTTATTTAAATGTCATGTTTAAGTGCAGCTGAGCATGTTTGCGTGACATGGCTTGGAGCTCAGCAGTGCTTATACGTAGCTTAGCGATATATGCAAAAGTAGAGCACCACACCTCATATCCATCTAGCTAAATATGTAGAGTTACAACCTCATGTGTGCAGTAGGTCCAGGGTTTGAATACATGAAAGGGAAAGTGAGCATTCATTTTTGAAATATAAATTATAGCAATTATTTTCAATATTGGCCTACTGCCCTCAGCTTAACTCTGCTAAGACCTGCTAAGCACCACATAAATACAATAATGGCTGAGCATGTTTATGCAATGCTCAGCTTTGCTTGGCTGGTTTTTGCAAAGCTCAGCTTAACTGCACTGGTTTGCACACTGTTAAGCCACGTGCTGCATTTTTACATGTTGCCTAATGGCATTTAAGTGATGTAAAACAGGCTATATTAAGTGGAATAGGCGGAAATACAGCATAATCCATTGAAGTTCTGTCTCTGAAGTATATTATGGCAGGCATTGGAGATGGTTCATGCTTTTATGCACAGCACTGGGGCATTCAGGAGTCCAAGGTCATGGTTGGACTCCTTGTAAAAAAACAAGATGACCGGTTGCTGCAAGGAGGGTTTCAGGGCTCAGAGTGTAAGGTAGAGGCCTGGGACTGGCTGGTACTTGAACTCATCAGTGTGATAGGTATCCCCCACACAGATGAGCAGGTACATCACCACCATGACAACCTGAAGTGACAAAAGGGAGATCTTTTGGACACCTGGGTCTGAGAAGCTCGGGCAGGGAATGCCCAACAAGTATGTAAGTAACTTTACCTCTGTTTCACCTATATCTGATCTGAATGTCTGCTAAACTGGTATGCATAATGATGAGCTTCTCTCCCAACAGCTACAGATAAGAGGGCTCACCACATTGACATGCATGCAGGGCACTTGGCCAGGTTGCATGGTGAGTGTGGTAAACAAGGATGTATTATGCTAACTATACCAAAATAAGCAAGAAATAGGCAAGCAATAAATGTAATAAAGTATATACAGTAAAGTTTGTCATGCAATAAATGTAGACTTACAGCTGTACTGCAATAACTGAATACTGCCAACTGTAGTGCAATATGCAAGAAAAAGTAAAGCATTAAGTGCAAGTATATATAATAAAGTCTGTAGTTCAATAACTGTGGAATTAGAGCTGTATTGCAAGACCTGAATAATGACAACTGTTGTTCAATAAACACTCAAAACAATACCAGAAACTGCATGAACATATAGACAATAAAGTCTGTAGTGCATTAAGTGTGGAATTAGAGCTTTTTGTCAAGAAATGAGTAATGTCAACTGTTGTGTAATAAAAACATGAAACAATACTACAAACTGCATAAAAGTATAAACAGTAAAGTCTGTAGTGCAATAAGTGTGGAAGTAGAGCTGTTTTGCAAGAAATGTATTATGACAACTGTTCTGCAAAAATACAGGAACCAATATCAATAACACCAAGGTAAACTGTGAACACCAGGATTGCCTCGTTTTAGGCACTACGGTAGAGCTGTATTCATTCAGGCTGTGAGGTAAGGTGCTGCAGTCGAGTATAAGACTGTAACAGCTGTAGACTGCAAATGTAATGACTGCCAAGTATATTGTTTAACACATATAGTACTGTTCAAGGCTGATTCTAGAACAATATTGTTCACATAATGCTCTGTCATCCACAAACAGCAGGTAAGCTAGGTATATGGATGAGGTAGTCCACTCCATGATCTGATGTTGTTTGTTGACTTCACAGATATTTCAACCCAATAACAATAAATTGTGTATACCTGCAGTCTATATAGTAATGTATGGATTACCTAATATCTCTGTCATGCTAGTAGTCGATGCATGGGTATTCTACTGTCACTGCAGTCTAGTATAAAACTGTAGTACAAATAACAGGTCATATTTTGGTTCCAGGTGCGCTCTAGGGAAATATCAGCCAGTCAGTAATCAGCAGTGACTCAGTAGCTCAGATTGTTAAATGCTCTGTCTGTAGCACATTTTGCCATACACAGACCAGGGTTCAAATTCAGTGCTATGTAGCACTAAATATTACAGTATCAGTCATGTAATGTTTACAGATTCTCTCTCCACAGGAACTCCAGGTAAATGGATGAGGTAGCCCAAATTATGAGTAAATAATTGTGTGTTTAGATGTCACAGACTGTTAAAATCATTAGTAAGAATGTGAAAATACAGCACAAAATAAAGGAAATAAATATAATAAAAAAAGAAATAAATAAAATGTGTACTCATGGTATGGCTGTATGCCTGGAGTGTCTCTTAAAAGGTTTCTGCAGCCAATTCATACATTCCATACAGATGTCCTCTGCAGTCACTGCTATTGTGTTCTATCCCCATGCCTGCCAAGCAAGGCATGATAGTTGTTTACTTTCTCTACTGTACACACACGTCTCTCAAGTGTCACTCTGTCACATAATGTAATTAGTAGCACGTAACCCCTATGTCACAGGAATACCAATGACAGGATTACCTAAATAGCAAAGTATCACTACATCAGCCCACAGTACACCTTGGTAGTTAATATAGGTCCACCTAACATCCAAGTGTTCTATGTGGTTGTGTACCTGCAGTTGTTAATGTTTGGGCCATACTGCCCATTTGAATAGCTTGAGAGGGATGTACATGCTACAGCAGCTATAGGGGAGTTGTACACATAAAGAAAGGACAGACATGTAGGTAGTAGTACTTTTGTCAAGTAAATAGCCCATAATGGTACTAATGGATTGTTTTTCTCTCTCTCCCCACCCCTTATCTTAATTTATTTATTATTGTTATTCATTGGATATGGTTTACTATTAACATATGTTGTTACATTAAACTGTATTTTGTGGCATGTGTTTATTTTTGTTATGTATTATAATGGTTGCATATTAACATATCTTGTTTATTACCTATTTTGTTGGCCTTATGCTGCAACTGTTATTGGCATGCTGTTAATATACTGACTGTTCTGTTATTTATTGTTATGTTTCACGTAATATGCATTGATATGTACTTGGGTTATTTCCACTGTTCTGGCATGATGTTATTACTAACGATATGTTTTGTTCATAACTAACCTATACTTATTGCTTTACCTCCATCACCACAGCAAGTCAGGGTAGGCCGGTTCCTGCTGATCTACCTTCCATGCCTCAGCTGGCCATGGCACTGGGTCCAAGCACATCTGGGACCCAGGCCAGTGGTGCCTGCTTCCCCTGCACCACCTGTAGTGTCGGGTGGAACTGCCTCAGGGGATGGGGCCCAGCCTCCCCCTGGGAGTGGTAGCAGAGGGGCTGCTGTCACCCAAAGACAACTGGCGGTCATGGTGTGCAGGATAGTTCAGCAGACTTATGAACCATGCCTGCACCAAATTAAGGGTACACTGGCCAACCTGCTGGGGCAGGCTGGCCCTGAAACCCAGCCTCCAGCACAGCCACTTTCGGGGCAGTGAAGCAGCAGTGTCAACTGTCCCATGAGTGGGGATGTGAGTCACACTGCTGCCATCTGGAGGCAAGTGCATCTCAGAGTCCACAACACCCACCCCATCCAAGGTCTTTACCCCTCTCATGTGTCACACATCGACCCTGTCTGTTGTCTTATCTGTTTTGCTGTCTGCAAGTGCATCCTCTCCTACCCAGCTTACCTCCGCACATGTCCCTTCCCAAACATTCAACTCTCACCTTATAAAAAAAAAAAAAAAAAAGGGGGTAAATGTCCCACAAAAAAAAAAATCACCCCATATATAGCTCTCTATTTTGCACACATGCCCACTTGACTTATATTGTCCTCAACCCTCTCTCTGGGGTACGGGAGTCCAAATTCATGTACAAATCTCTCCAAATGCACAGCTGTTACTGTACAAGAAATGGGTAGCTATGGATCTTTCCTATACCCTTCCTGCACATCCCTATCTGCTTTTCACAATATCTTTGCCCCTGCTTGCCCCATTTCACCACTGACCTGTCACCCCCTTTTTCTTTTCTTTATTTTTTTTAGTGCAAGTTTGCACGGGGCACAGCACACATTCACTTTGCACAGCTTAAATGAGATTTTCTGTTTATTACAGTGTTAGTGATATGTAGCAAATAAATACCTCTACCAAGTCTTGAACCCAGGCCCCTCCCCACTACAGCATACTGCATTAACCACCATTCTACTCAAGGTATTAAGCTCAACACATTTCCAGCTAAACATACTGAGTGCTCCTGACAGTCAGAACAGGTATATGTGCCTTTTTACCAGCAGCTTAAATATAAATAAAAATATGAATGTAAGTATAAATATATCTTAAAAAAAATTAATATATTAATCATATATTTAAATATAAATATAATAGCAATATAAATGTAAATGTAAATATAAACTAACATAGTCATATATTAATGCATTATATATATTCAATATGACTATACATATGAATACAAATATGAATAAAAATCTAAATATATATTAACCATATTAAGCTATGTTCATACACATGGATGTAGAAAAGTTTCACACAGCCTGTATATGTGCATGTATATCTTGCAAGTACATATATACTTGAAGTAACTCACTAGGTCAGTGTGTTAAATGCCTTACTAACAGTAAATTTTGCTGCATGTAGTCAAGGGTTCAAATCCAGTTTTGTGTTGCAGTTCAATTACATTATTGTGCGACAGCAAGTAAAGAATGAGTCATGCATTATTAATCCACACAGGTTACCACTAATTAATGAACTGCTACCCCATTTTGCAGGTCAATGGCCTGCAGGTAGGGACACACTAAACATATCTGTATAGCATAAGTATATGTTGCATACTACTCTGATATTGGCATTGTTGCATAACAGATGTTACTAAATCACATGCCTTGATTGGACTGTAAAGGATAACCTTTCCCCAGCTTTGTTGTAATGACAGGGCAGACACAGTTAGCACACATACATGCACACCCACCCTATGTGTTCTAGCCTGCAGCAGCAGCAGCAGCCTGTAGCATACACAGCTGTATGTAGCAGTAGCTGATACAGTCCTACCATACCCCCCAACCCCCTAGAACAAGGAATCCAGACATAACCATACTTAATGTTGGGACAAAGGCCCAGAGTTAGGGACGTGTTTTACAGTGTGCACTTACAAAAATAGTCAGGTGATTGAATAACAGCTATTGCATTCGCATGCATATTCTGACAGCTATGATGTCTGACACTTCAGTGTGTGTGTCATTACTGATGGCAGCCCACAATGATTTGCCAGTGATTTGACAGATGACCACAATGTCATGGGATACTGACCACATATATTAGGCAGAACTGTAGACATACTACAGACATCTCCACTGTTGACAGTTATGATACCTACCCTCTGTGATGCAGTAATCGCCACACCTCAGTAATGTCCATCTGAACAGCTAAGAAAGGGGCCCAGGTCTACATGAAGGCCTTATATATTGCACGGTGTTGGCATGTCATTGGCTAATGATAGTGCATGTCAGCTGTTTTGGCTGATATTAGCATATCAGAGCTAGACAGACATATGCTTAGGGTTATGGAGGCAGCACAGTCTGACATCCATCACTGCCTCAACTGGGGACACCCTGGATTGGTTGACTGAAGCAGTGCACAGATGATGAGCTGAAACAATGTTTGTCTTAAACTGCACATTGTGCTGGAATATCTTGTTGGAGTTGGGTGGTGGACACATGGATGTAGGTCAGCAACATCATCTGCAGAAAGTCCACATGGCCATGGACAGTCATGATCCTGTAGTGGCAGTACCTCAAGCACTATGGAGAGAAGTGTGCTGTCCACACCACAATGTGGCAGGCCATGGGTAAGTGGTCCTGGGTGGTTCCATGGGAGAGACAGCCCTAGCTGACAGCAGTCACTGTCTGATATTACCAGCACATCTGACCCTGGACATGGTGATGCCAATGCTACTCCTGGCAGACCCAGTTCCCGTGTTTGTGGCCAGAGATGGTGATCTGTCCACTCTACCATGTATGGTCCACAGTTGTCAACCATACATACATGTGGGACTAACACAAGGTTTGCCTGTGTACATGCACACACTCAAACACCACTGTCACATGCAGGTCACCTACAGACACACATTGCACCTCTCCATAGCCCATCTAACTCGCATCCCTTCCTGAGTCACACATATGCTGTCAGTGGTTTGGCACAGCCTAGGCCTCCAGCACCCCCACAGCACACCCTGTGCATGTGATGAAACCTGTGCCACATCCCTGTCATCCATGCCATCAATGCAGGGAAATGCCACTATGTGTCTGATTCACAGGGTGACATTATTACAACACATGTACTTGTGTAGTGCTGTATTGTTTTGCGATGCCACTTGTTGTGGCCCACACTAGGTACTGTGTGCTGGCATGTGGCAGGACTACACATCATACTTTGTGTATCATATGTTGCATGATGTACTGGATGGTGTGTTACCGAATGACAGGTGTGTTACAGCTCTTTATATGTTTCCGTTGCAGGGTTCTGAGGGCACAAACTATGGACATATGGCATCAATACAGTGGCACACAATGGCATGGCAGCACAGCAGATATATGACAACATAAAGGTATGGCAGTGTATGTGCATGGCTCCCTAGGTGCATATGTGTAGAACAGTTTATCACAGACAATGGTGGCAGTCAGTGTACTCATGCAGTTATACTTTGTGTTAAGGTCTGCTTCACTTGGTATGTGTCACCTGGGTTTTCTGAATCTACAAATCAACAAGGTGTGGTGATGGAGTTGGCACATGTACAAAATCCTGTTTCCTGGTCATACAGGTGGAGGACATCACTTATGCATTTCTAGGGGTGCAATTTAGAGGCCAACAGATAGTCACAGGGCCATAAAATGCATAACCATTGCACAGAGATAGGCCATATTGGCATGCATGTCCATAGTGCTCAAAACACTATAAACAATGAATCAGCTTGGCAACAAGACCATTCACCTTTTTACCTTTTTTTGATAGATACACTAATCATGTGTGAGGGGGATAGGGACAGATAGATATATATACATAGCCGTCTCTATGTACAGACATATTTCCACATAGTAGGTCAACAGACTTGCTCTCAATTAGCTAAGTGTGGGAGCATGCCCAGTGTGAATGTCAGTACTTACAAGGTGACTCTAGGCCAGAGCTAACTGTACTCCAGTCTAGGATTTTATGTGCTGCAGACATTGGCTGCTGCACATGTTTCTGCAGTACAACACTTTCCTGCACTTGTCCAAGGCATCCACCAGCTGTTTGCTGTAGTTAATATGTGACTCATACCTCTCATATGGACAGATTTTCACAGAGTGCCCAAATTTTGCCTCATAGTTTTGGGCCATTTTACATAAAAGTGTGGCTTCCTGGAAAATTAGTGGCAAATCATTACAGACTGAAGTTAGAAATAATGACAGACATTTGAGTTTCGGACTCCATACCCATCAGGAAATACATGCTAATGCAAGACCTGTTATTCTATCAACTTTCTAAGTTTGTAAGAACAATATATATACATTGTCCCCATTTTTCGGCCTTTGCCCCATTTTTATTCATGGCTTTGTCTGGATTTCTTGCTCTAAGAGGTTGAGAGGTATGATGTGGCTGGGGTAACACCACGCACAGGGTGACAGCTCTGCATTCCTCTCCCTGTACATGTTTTTGCAGATTGCCCAGCATTTCGCCCTATATGTCTGTTCTGTTCCTCATACATTTGTGGTTTTCTGGTAAAATACTGCAAAATGCAGTAATTAAATTGATGTAACTACTGAGCATGACCTTTACATCCTGCAGCTAATCTGACCTGTTGCAACCTGCTATTATACTAGCCACCTTCTAGGTTACTCGGAGCATGTATAATGTCTGTCTGTAGGTTTGGCCCTTTGTCCCCCTATTCTTTCTGGCTTTGTCCAGGTTTCTTGCAGTAACAGCCTCCGGGGTTATGACAGTCTGTGGGAATACTACCATGTGAGTACCGCACATGCAAGTGATGTAAATGCTGCCAGATTCGAACCATCAACACCATCACCCATGCTAATGACCTTAGCCCAGTGAGCCACATCAGCTTCCAGGTAGAAAAGTTCTATTCCCCACACTATCAACAGCATACAGACATACATTTCCACTCTTGCATTACGTGGATAATACAGCTTGTGGCCAGGTTCTCTGTCACAGCTTTGGAATATTCAGGTCTGCTGATATATCATTGCAGACTTACTGTTACAGCAGTTGTATTGGAACCCTGATGTGTTGGGGATGGGGGATGACCAGCCCATCCTCTACAGACAAAGACAGTCATGTGACTGCCCTGTGACCCCACAGTTTGCCATCTCCCTTGAATACTGTAGTGGATTGACCAGCCACGTGGCCATGTGATACTATGGGGCACATACTATTGGACAGAGTACCTGCTGTCCCAAGTGGCTATTAGATCTCTGCAAGTAGCCCAGTAGCCCACTATATTCCCTTGCATACATGCGGCAGATCTATACATATGCTGCCATATTGTAGTATTCCTTATGAGTGAGGTACAGGAGAGTGAGTTACCTTGAGAATGCAGTTGTTGACAGACCTGTAGTTTATGGATGACTCTCTCTGATGCATGCAGTACACAGCCAATACATAGTTAGGTACAGGTTGTGTGGGTTGCCTGGCATCAATTGTAATATATGTATGTGAGTTGGAGTAAGATGTCAGTCCCTTGAGCCATAGGTTCAGTGCATGTGTTATGTTTTGTCTCTTGGCCAAGGACAGGGCAGACCCTGCACACCTATGTCTGCCTACAGGGACAACCTCAGGGAGTTCCTCTTCTGTGTCCCCCTGTGGATGTGGTTGTGGGGACCTAGGCACTGGTGGGGGCTGTGTATCCCTTCCCTTTGCTGATCCTGCTGCAGCTGTTTGCACAGGATCATATTGTGTACACACACTGTGAACATCTGTGCACATGTGGCTGGAGAATACTGCAGGGCTCCAACAGATATATCGAGGCACAGAAACCATGACTTCAGCAGTCCAAACATACACACTGTGATGTTCTTAGTTTGTGTGTGTGCCTCATTATGGCATTCTTCATGGGTGGGTGTGCATTTCTAATGAGTGTCATCATCCATGGTTCCAGTGCGTAGCCAGCATCCCCCAGTAAATGGCCATACAGGATGTGCCCCCCTAGCAAACATCTGGTACAACTGTGATACATGCCAGATATGGGAGTCAGGATAACTGCCAGGGCTGGCAGCACACACATTCATGATAATGCATGGGCATTGCACATGACCTGGCAGTTGATGGAGTGATATCCCTTGAGGTTACACACACATGCACACACAAAGTGCTCTCACACCTATGACCAATTTAGATTGTTCAATAAACTTAATGCATGTCTTTGGTATGTAGGGGGAATCCAGAGCACTGGAGAAAACCACTGTGAAGACAGGGATAACATGCAGATTCTGCAAAGAAGGTGCCACATCTGAGATTCAAAGCAGGAAATCTCAAAATGTCATGTTGTGAGGAGATAATGCCACCTACTGTACCACGTGTGTGTGTGTGTGTGTGTGTGTGTGTGTGTGTGTGTGTGTGTGTGTGTGTGTGTGTGTGTGTGTGTGTGTGTGTGTGTCTATGGGTTCACTTTATAATCACGAAATATTGAAATATCGAATTTCAGTATTTTGAGACTAAAGTCGAATGTTCAAAATAGCGAAAGTGCATAACCGCGAATCCGGATATGTCAAATTTGCGGTTATAGTTTTACGGTACGTGACATGGAATGTATTGTGTGGATGGTGTCCTGTCTAGTATGTGGATTTAGGGATCTATATTATAGTCAAATGTTTGAACATGTAATAATCTACCCCTAAATATCGAACCGTCAGAATGTCGAACGGTTCAATGAAGATCTCTGTACAGTGCGGACATGGAAGTTTTCCATTGTCTGCACTCTAGTGCAATCTCGGATCTCTTAGAGCATTTTAATGGTTTGTTTGTTTTTTTTTTGTTTTTGTTTTTTTGCCATTCGACATTACGGTGTTTTGATATTTAGGGGTTGATTATTACGTGTTCGAACATTTGACTGTTCGATCACATAATATAGACTCTGGATTTAGGTGGAATTTAAGGTAAGTGACTAGTTTGTAAGGGTTTTGGGTAGGTGTTTGAGTTTATTCTTTATTTATTTATATTTGTTGACCGGGAGTGTCTGACTGGTCGTAGGTCCATTTTCAGTGGAGGCCCGGGGAGAAAGGCTCCACAGTTAAAATAAACAGACAGTAGTTACACTGGATTACATAGTGATTAACAATTTACATAGCAATTACTTACAACATATTTACAGATGAAGAACATAGTACATCAGTAGACAACTAGAATCTTTATCTGTGAAGTACATAACAGACATTAACAAATGTTACAAGAAGAAGTTCCTGCTGTATAATAAGTACTGGCTTATGAGCATCTGAGCTTGCTATACTCAAGGTAGTTAGTGGAGTGGAAAGAAAGGTAGTGGTTGGATGTGGAGGGTGATATTAGAGTGGGAGTTGCATGGGCATAGCCAGCATGTTTTTAGGTGCGCTTTTAGTAAAGTTTTGAAGTGGGTGCATGATGGTACGGAGGTAATTGTGGGTGGGAGTGAGTTCCATAATTTGGCTATGGTGCAAGAGAATAGTGCTTCACCAGCAGAGTTATTGGCTTTAGTGATCTGCAAGTGATTTTTGTTGTTGGATCTTAGTGGTCTGGTGGTGCGATAGGGTTGGAGTAGATTCTGGAGGGATGGGACATTTAGTGGATGATTTACTAGTTGTGGGCGAGTGAGAGTTGATAACATTGAAGGAGGTGAGGGAGTTAAAGCCAGCCCAGTTCAGCAAGTAAGAGACAGTGGTGACTACGGTAGGATGCCCCTGTGGCGAATTTGGCAATTTTGTTGTAGCAGGTCTCTAGCTTGTTTAGATCGCATTGCCTTAGGTTGGTATATATTGGACAGACATAAAGTAGGGTGGAGATAAGGTGGGAATTTGCTATTGAAATCTTTGCTGCTTTGGTGAGAAGTTGCTTATTTCTGTATAGCGCTCCTAGTTTTTTGTGGACTTTTTTTATGGTCAAGGATATGTGAATGTCAAATTTTAGTTTATTGTCTATTTCCAATCCTAGCAATTTGGTGTGTTCAGTTGGGTATATAGTGGTGTTGTCTTTTGCTGTGATGTTAAAGTAAGAGTTGTTTTGAGTATGTTTGGTGGGTTGGAAGATGAGTAGTTTAGTTTTGTTTGGGTTGAGTATTAATTGGGCATCAGATAACCAAGTTTCAACAGAGGAAAAGGCTTCCTGTGAGATTTTTTGCAGTTTGGGTAGGGACAGGGCTGAGCAGATGATGGTTGAGTCATCTGCGTATTGTATGAGTGTGCCATGTTTGGTGGCAGAGGCTAGATTATTGGCGAAAACAGAGAAGAGTAGGAGTGAGTATGTAAGTTTTATGTGAGTGTGTTTTGAAGTTGTACATGTGGGTTAGGGTAGGCAGGTAAAAGTATGAGTGTTTAAGTATTGACAGTGGTGGTGTTTATATATATATATATATATATATATATATATATATATATATATATATATAAATGTGTGATGTGTGTGTGCAAGGGACTGTAAAATGTCTGGTTGTGACTTTACTGTCTTTTTCTATTTGGTGTGATCTTAGAGTTAGTATATATAAGTAGTGGGGGAGTGGGGGCTGCAGCCACCCACATTGGGGGTGTATTTGTAATGTAGGTTTGTTAATTTGTGTTTTAATGTTTGTGTGTGTTTTGTTTGTTTTTTGTAGTGTGGGTAGTCTGGTGTATGTGTAGTGTGGTGTATGATGTGTTTAACTTCACGATTTTTACTTTCGCGTTTTTGGGGTTTAGGTAGTTTGCAGATTCGACTTTATAGTCTTGACATACTGAAATTCGATGTTTCAGTATTTCGAGATTATCCCTATATATATATGTGTATATATATATATATATATATATATATATATATATATATATTATAGATATACAGATATATAGATATAGCTATATATATATATATATATATATATATATATATATATATATATATTATATAGATAGATATAAAAATGGATTTTATCATCTAATATGGAAGGCTCAAAAGAAGGAACAAAAAAGAACAATCTTTTACACTGAAACTCAAAAAATGAATAACCTTTTTTCCCGCAGGACCAAACCACCTTGTAGCCCCACACCCTCTGATAACCATATACACCAACTCTGAGATCACACAACAGCTTTGAAAGGTTAAATTCACAGACCCCACTGTACTGTGATCTCACGCACAGAACAGCCAGCAGGCTGAAAAACAGGTAAAAGAGAACTTTCACCCCTTTGAGCATTTACTCTTAGTAAGTGCAATCATATAGATTATATATACAGATAGATTAGATTCTGGTTAATGGTGAGTTGGAGGCAAGGGATGGAATTCTGCTTTCTAGTTATCAGTTTAGTTTCTTTGTTTAGCTTGATGAGGAAGGCAGCTGTGGAAATACTTTTTTTGCAAATCTACACTTGCAGTTATTTTCAATCTGTCTTTCAAGATTTTGAGTTTAAGATGTTTCTATGGGTAATGCAAGATTCCTAAGATTAAAATGGCAAACAGCCAATCATTAATTTACATTGCATAATAAAATTGCTAGATTTTGCTGTCTGTGCTTCTGATGGTGTTCCACTGAAATTATTTCCAACTACAACTAGTGTGAAACAATATGCAGGTGTATGTCTCTGGTGATTTATGAGGGGCCAGTGGTATTCAAATGGTCAGAAGAATTAAACAGAATGAAAACCAACGCAGGATATATCAAGAAATCCTACTTGCCACCATCAGTGCCCTAAACAGCACAAGATATCCATTGGTCCATACAGGAATAGTGCTACACTGGAGAAAAATCTGGCCAGAAATCTGGATACAGAGTATAGATAAAGATTTGAGAAAAAAAAAACAGTCCTTCTAGTTTCAATATATTATACAAAGGTGGGGTTGAAGAAATAGGTAGGGACAAACAGTGGGACTAGGTACTAATATTCTGGAGTAGACTTACCAAACCCCCACTCATAAACTTCACTTTTTTAAGTTGGCAAATAAGCATCAAATCTTACCCATTAAAGTAAAATGAAGGGGCCTAGATAAGACGAATCTCTGCTCAAAGCATTAGTTCCCTGGGCAGGTGTATGTGCATATCAAATGAGAATGCCTAAAGGGTAATCTCACTACGAAAAAATGAAGGCATAAGATAGATTTACTTTGCAATTCACTCTTTACTACCAGAGGACAAAGGCTGAGCTATTATGGGTGGTTACAAATGACTGTGGTACTAGCTGGGAATCAGGTAGATAATAGGTCATTTTTACCATTTAGTTTGTATCAGAAATCTGACTGTGGTGGTGGTGTGCAGTAGCGTTGTCGCCTCACAGTTAGACGTTGCCCATTCGATTCTCAGTTAGAACGTCTTCCGTGTGGCGACATGTGTGAACGGGCATTCCTTCATTGAAGGTTGTGCATTAGGCCCGGCAAGCCAGCACATAAAACTCTACTGCCAATCATTAGCGGACCGGAGTTCCGCTGTGGTGACCCCTAACCGGGAAAAGCCGAAAGACACAAACAAAAAGTTTGTATCAGAAATCTACACTTCCGTGGTGGTGCAGCAGTAGCGTTGTTGCTCACAGCAAGAGGTTCTCCCATTCGATTCTCGGCTGGAGTGTGGGGAGTGCCTTCTGTGTGGAGTCTGCATGTCCTCCCCACGGTTAGGTGGGCGTTCGAAAGACATGCAAAAATGGGCGTGCCTTCGTTGAAGGTTGAACGTCGGGCTGGCACTTCTGTGTTCGTGAAAATCTACTGCCAAGCATTAGCGGACCGGAGTTCCACTGTGGCGACCCCTAACCAGGAAAAGCCGAAAGACAACAGCAGTTTGTATCAGAAATCTGCTGTACCCTTGAAAACAAGCTTAGTAGAGTATGCATATTAGGGAAGAGCACAACCAGCATGACAGCTTCTGGAATATTTTTTTAAAACAAATTAATAATGCTAAACAATTAAATTTATATTGTGTTTCATAGAAGACCTCATATTTGTATTAAATACTAACAGTAATGTTAAAATAATATTAATAGTGTATGTTCCAGTGATAGCTGGCTCTTGTGGGCCCCATGTATGTGTTAAGATCTTCACTTGCAGAAAATCAGTAATAGCTTAGCCCAAATTAAAGTTATTAAAATATATCTTTCTGATATAAGCTCATATGAAAATTATGCACAAAGCATAGTGAGTGGAAGATGATAGATTAACTGTCCCAGCTGTATGAACCTGTGTCAATGATGATAGCTTGTAATGCAAACTGTAAAAATCTGAGATTGCCCCAACTTTCTGGAAATAAATACTATTGTTTCACTGGATTTCACCCCTATAATCTACAAGATGTACCCAGTTTTCAGCTGGCAGCTGTTGCTCTACCTCATTAAAATTAAACTAACTTAAAATAGCTAATAAATAAAAAAAATCCTATATCACAAAAAACAAACTATATATATATATATATATATATATATATATATATATATATATATATTTATATAAATATATATATTTATATAAATATATATATATATATTTATATTTATATAAATATATATTTATATATATATATATATATATATATATATATATATATATATATATATATAAAACATCACTTATATTTAATGCAGCAACAGCCACAACCTGATAGCTTGGGAAAAACACCTTCAAACGGTTGTTACACTCAGGTTTGCATGTGACCCTTTTCTCCAGCACCTGGCAAAGGTTATGATTAACAAGGAATACATTAACTAATGATGGGCATGCTGCTGATCTTAGAAATTATTTAAAAAAATTAAACAATGCTTTAAAAGTTCAGTACAATATAGACAAATGGCAAAGTGTTTTTGTACAAAAATACAAGCTGAGCTGCAGATAAAAAATACTGGTAAAAGTGAAAAAGATTTCATGTGCTTAAATTACTTCCAATGCACATGCAAATAAAATAAAATAAATTCATTTAATTATTGTACCAGACAAAATTTTACATCTTTAATGTTTTTCTGGTACAGCAAAGAATTTTGGTAACTAAACATTAATTAAAAATTATTCAGTTTCAATTCTGACTTTTGCATTATTAATATCATATAAAACTACAAACAACTCAGTCATGCTTGATCTATTACACATCCATAAAAGTGTAGTAACACAATAAAGATGATCAAGGGACCTAAATGTCTACCACAACATAAACAGGAATATTGGTGTGACATATCTGTCCCAAAGAATTCCCCACTTCTGTAACAAATTCACATTTTCTGTAAAGCAAAGCACATCCCTCACTAACTTAGACAAATGGATAGGAAGCTGTAAATGTATCCCTAGCCTGGGATGGGCGTAACTAGTTAGGCACACCAGTGGGATTGCAATGGTTAGGCATAAAAGGCTTAAATAGACATCTCCTAATGACAATCAATGGACTTATGAACCTATAAACATAACATCATGTTATTGTGGTCTCACATACTTGCTAAATTGTCTTTACTGCATCTGTTGACTTCATTTGTTATGGAAGCTAGTACTGAAATTCTGTGAGAGAAAAAAAATGTACAGGTTTATATCCAAAGGTTGCAACCTCAATAGCAGTGTGTGAGAAGTATGGTACCCTATATTTAGTTGCGTAATAATTACCAAAAATCAAAAGTAATGTTGAATGTGAGTCTCATTGTACCTCTACCCACAATTTTAGTGGATAATGCATTAATATTTTTGGAGAGACCATGTCTCACAACCCACATTTGTGGAGGATATAAGCTCCCAATATGTACTACTAAAGACCATAAAAGTACAGTGACCATATAATGTATAACATAAAACATTTCATTCTACAGTGCTTTATGTTCACAATCTCAGTTTTCATCAAATTCTGCCCCCCCAGTTCATACATTTAATGAAAAAATGCTGAAAGGTATAGTTCAAGTCATTGTGAAAGTATAGTGGCATCTAATAGGTGGCCACCCTATTTGAAACATGAAATCATAGTTACTTATGACTGTTTGTGCTCAGACACTATAAAACATTTCATTATGCCGTGCTTTGTATTTCCACTGTCACCTTTTATCATGTGTCACACATCTTAGTGCACAATGGCTGATATGCATAGAGTGAGTCCGTGTGAATGTGATTCAAGAGGCACCATTCTGTGCCTACCTGCAGTCCCTACTCAGTATGTGAGCACTGTAAAGTATAAAGTGTTTGATTCACCTGTGCTTTACATTTCCACTTTCAAGTTTCAATGGGTGTGTACCTCTACATCCAGGACAAAACAGCAAAGTTGTTACCAAATGCAAAGAGAAAAATAAGCATTCCTATATTAAAACATAGCCGTATCTTAAAAGAAATTTAAGTCGAAAAAGAAAATACAGTATCATCCCTTAAATGAAGGTCCAAAATACTCGAATTTGGAGAATAACATCAAACTCTGCATCATCACAAAGCATATTATGCCATTGACTGCCTCATCATCAAATAAAACTTCAGACATGTCACTTCTGTTTGTACACATAACAGTTTCTGGAGGCACTGTGTTATCTTCTTTACTGAATGTATTGTCTTGTTTAAACAAAGTAAAATGCATCTTCTGTAGAAAACTGAAGAATATGTTTCATAATCTGACACAGTGTCTAAGTGGAATAACAGCCCTAGAGGGGAACAATCAACCCAAGTGGAACAGTGCACAAGTTAAGAACATTTCACTTTAAAAATGAACAGGTATTCAAAATGATTCAAACCGCCTGACAAATACAAAATAAAACCTGATTCCCTGATAGACATCCTAAATACCCGATTGTCAAGAAAAGTATCTGACAGGTGGTCACTCTGTTTAAAACATGAATTTCTAAATGCTTCTGGCCTATACCTTTCAACTGTCCAGATGTTTGCTTCATATTTTTATCTGTTCCTCAGAAAATGTATGGTTTCTGCAAATCAATGAAGACTGAAGTTACTAAATAATTTGAGTTTCAGACTTCATATACTTTACAAAATCCATTCTAACAGAAGTTTCATTATTCTAGCAACTTTTTAAGTTAATAAGAGCAATATTTAAAATCTGTCTCTATTTTTGGACCTTTGTCTCCCCCCTTCCATTACTTTAGGCTTTGTCTAGATTTCTTGTGCTGAGAGGTATGTGCTGCTCAGTGTTCAGTCACTCTGGTATATAAAGTACTGGATTTTCCTGTAGTGTTTCTAGCCTTAGCTTTAAGCAGGATTCATTGGTTCTGACCACTTCTCACACAAGAAAGGCTGAAAGGTAGTTAAAAACTGTATGAGTATATGTTTAAAGGCACTACTCTAGTACTACTGCAGTTTCTACCCAAGAGCTATTCTGTGACCAAAACAAGAAAAGAACAGGTTATGCAGCACCAGATTAAAATATAGACTTACCTTAAATGGATTATAGAAAGGAAAATACAGTGCTTGTTCCAATATAACGCTCTGAAATAGAAGATCTCAGGCAAAACAAAATCTGTTTCTCTACAAACTGCACTTGCTGTGATATACCTCACCATCAACTGTAGCTCAGATCTTTCAAAGATTTGTGTTCTAGAACTATGATAACTATGATATGAAACTTGACCCTCTGTGATGTCAGCCGCATGTCACCATGACCTCAGCTTATGTTGTAAGATATATCTAGCTATATATATATATATATATTTTTTTTTTTTTTTTTTTTTTTCCCAAAATGGGCTACAAGAACAACAAATCTCCACTTGACAGTTGAAGGTCCAAGTAAAGGATTTCATTAATGTACATGTGAGCCTGGTATAAAACAAAATCATATACTTGTGCAACAAATCCATACAGCGTGAGTAAAAGTTTTCTTGAAACCACCATTTGTTTTGCGCTTGCTAACTGCAGCTTCCCAAAAATTAAACAAACCAAATTGATGAACTCCAAGACAAAAACAGATAAAAACTCATGCAAAGTAAAATAACAATGACAGCAGAAGTGAGAGCAGCAGCAATTGCCAGGCGTGGTACGAGCCACTGTGAGACACCAAAACACATTGACTTCAACCACAGTTGCTGCTATATGTTTTACTAATGTGGTTAAAGTCCATGTGCTTGTCTAAATCATGGCAGTACATATGGACTGCATTTAAGAGAAAACAAAAAGCAGAGTGCATTACATTGTATGTGTGTGCATGTATGTGTTTTGTGGGTATTTACTTGTGCCCGCATACATATATCTGGCTGTCTTCATGTGTATACATGTGTGTGTGTGTGTGTGTGTGTGTGTGTGTGTGTGTGTGTGTGTGTGTGTGTGTGTGTGTGTGTGTGTGTGTGTGTGTGTGTGTGTGCGCGTGTGTGCGTGCGCATTGAGTAGACAATATAAATTATCTGCTAACTGCTTACATAACTTTTATATTTTCCATCAACAATTAATTATATAGTAAGTGGTTATAAGTAGTCAAAAGCATGCATACTGACTGGATAGTGAATCAGCGTGCCCATGGTAAGATAAACATATTCTAATAGAAACAAGTTCTGCTGGCAGCAACACTACAGTCGCTGGACTATTCACATTTTCAGTAATGTAACTCAATAGAAATTTTGAAAACATATCTTTTCTCCTCACATTTTTTCCTTTTGTTCCCTGGTCACTTTTTCCTGATAAATAAGTGAATGCTGCATTGATTAATGATTATAGGCCAACTTTAATACCTCCCAGACTTCAAAAAATACACATGGATGCAAAACATCCCCTAATATTAACTTATAAAGTAAATTACATTAATAATCAAAAACTCTCCAGTCCTGGCTATTTCATAGTTCACAGTTCATACAATGATACTAGGCTATTGGCCCGGAGGTTTACCCCGGGTATCACTTCTGTGTCACTGTTAGACAGAGGCACAGTATACTAACCTCGAAAATGGGTGGCGAAAGCCAAACACATTCTGGCTAGGCTTATAAATGCCCTAGGGCAGATAGCCTAGTATGAGCCTATGAGGACCTTATAAGTTTAGCCAAGAATTTTGCCCATGTTCCCACAAAGTCAGCACCTGTTTCCCCTGTCCAGCCTGTAACTAATTTAGTATTCAAAAACATGCATGCTGATTGGACAGACCAGCCAGCGTGCTCAATATAAACTAAGCATTACACCACATAAAAGCACCTTCTTCACAGAGCTAAGCTGAGCATCTTAATTGTTTTAAAAAAACACTAGTAAACTGCTCCATGGAGCAGAATTATACAATATATGTATAAAACACAACGTTCATAGCTCTCAATGCTGAGAGTGCCAGTTCTGACATCTGACATTATTTAGTGACTTCAGCAAATCAATGATTTACCAGAAAGCAATATCTCAGCTGGCTGAGTGCTTTCGAAGGGTTTTTGCCATTTTCTCCTCTAAGGCACAACAGTGGAGATGGGTGCAGAGAGGATTGCCCACATGTAAAACCCAAAAAAAAAAAAAGTTTTTTTTCATTCTGTAAAAAATATAAACAGTTCACAGGTACAGAACAATGAACTATGTTTTAAAAAGAAAGAAACAGAGAACAACATCCTATGCAATACTTTACAGTCCTAGAGCAATTGAATACATGTTTTGTGTGCCCCAGGCTACCAGAAGCCCATGGAAAAGCACTAAAGTCTTTTTATACAATGACATTATTTAAAAAAAATTAAGACTTTTTTCTAAATAATATCATTGCATAATAGCAATTATACAATGATCCCCCCATTAATATTCCAAAACGTGCACGCTGATTGGTCAGCATGCACGTTGTAAATCAGACTTATACTAATGGAAAAAGGTCCGGTCGCCCGGACGTTTTCCATTAGTATAAGTCTTTTTTTTACAGCAATGAAGAACGCAAGATCTCCATTGCTTTTTAGTCACTGTCTCGCTATGCTAAAGGAGTTTAACATAGCGAGACAGCTTTAAAAAAAGTAACGGAGATCTTCCTTTCTCCGTTGCTTTTTTTAAAGCTGTCTCGCTATGTTAAACCCATTTAACATAGCAAGACACTTTGTAAAAAGCAACGGAGAGCTTGCTTTCTCCGTTGCTTCCACCCACAGCTCTGATGTACTGCGTAAGCATACGCATGCACAGTACATCAGAACTGCCGCAGAATACCAGACAGCTGCGGAAGGGCAGCAAGGAGGCATTATACAATGCCATTATTTAAGAAAAGTAAGTATTGTTTCTTAAATAATGTCATTGTATAATAGCAATAACCCACTTCTGGGTGTGGGTAATGCTGGATTTACCCACGGTTGTCTTTGTTTGGCCACTCGGGCTTCACCCTCATGACCAAACCACACCAACCGTGGGTAAGTCCAGCATTACCCACACCCAGGGGTGGGTTATTGCTATATTATCTACTCCTTAGTGTGGTTAATGCAGGATTTTTACTTGGTCAGCTTTATTTAATCACTCAAGCTTTGCCCTGGTGATCAAATCACACCAACTACTGGTAAATCCTGCATTAACCACACATAGTTGTGGATTACTGCTGAAATATCCTATTCCAACTTTTAAACAATAAGCAGAGGAATTATTTTGTAGTAAACATGTTACAACTGCAGAGATGGTCAAAGAGGACAGATTATTGTGGTTCAGGCACACATTCAGAAAAGTAGAAGATGATTCGGTATAGACTATTTAGGAGAGGAAGAAGACAGGATGAAGTAAAGACATTCAGCCAATAGATGGATGGATCGCATGAGAGAAGACCAGAGACAGTTAGGCATCACTGTTAAAGAAGCTATGATAGTGGCTTCGAATTGGGGCAGGTAGAGACAGTTGACGTAACATCCTGATCCCATGCAGAAAAAAATGGGAAAAAGGTGATTAATGATGATGATGACGACACAGTAATGCTAAAACAAATGCAAACAGCTTATTAATTTTTTTTTTTAGTTTAGCCTTTGTGACCAGGTTAGTCCCGCTAGATTGGTGGTCTCTTTTCAGCAGAGACCCGATGTGATATTAATACCACTAGGGAAAATTTGGCTGGGCATTGGTGGAGCTTCCCTTACTATTTTGACAGGTGCTGTAGGACTATGGTCTTAATAAAAAGTTTAGAAAGCTTTTTGAAAAAAATGCACTTCAAAAATGTAAGCAGTAACACTCTGGAAGATAATTTGCAGGACTTGACACCTCAAATACTGCTATGTAAATATGAACATCACCAAATCTCTTTAACTAACTTAGCTCTCATCACACTTCATTGTGGATGTTGGTATTTTGACCAACACATGGCTGAGGATGTAATAAACAAACAGTGCCTTAGCTAGTCAATGAAGGCATAACCTATCTATAATGATGGGATGGATAATAAAACTAATATTACAACTCATTAAAAAAGGAAGATGTCTTAGATCTTTTGAATTTCACATCAGTAATGTTACAAGTTACATTACTGTGGTGTGGTAGCACTGTTGCTTCATAATAAGAAGTCCTCCAGCTTGATTCTCAGTGGTGGTGCCTTCTGTACAGAGTTGGCATGTCCTCCCTGTGTCAGTATGGGTTTTACCTAGGTACCCCCATTTCCTCTCATGCCCCAGACCATGAGGTGGGTGGACTGACAAATTTCAATTGCCCATAGGTATGCAATTAGTGTCTGCATGACATAATTCTCAACCTGGAAACATCAAAAATCTGGACAAAGGCCCATGAAAAATAGGTATAAATCTGTATGCTGATTAACATAAAATGTGCATACATAATTATGTAACCCTGCCCACTCCAATTTAATTGTGGGATACCAACTATCAAACGCAAACTGAAAAACAGACAACTAAAATATGGCCCCAGAGTCCCCTGCAGCCATTCCAATGCCCCATTACTTGGCTATTTCGCCCCATTTACTATAAACACTGCAATGTGTATACCGCTTTACTTCTACAATGATTATTTGGATTTCATTTAAAACTTTTATTTTACATTTTATAGCACAAGCACTAATAGACATCTGCTAAACAAAGCAATACAGTCACAATGAAAATAGACTTAGCATTAAAACTTCTCTGCCCTTGAAATTCTGTGCACATGTGCAAAACCTCAAGAGTAATTCTTTCCAGTATGAACATGAGATGTGCAGTCTTAAACAGTAAAGGGTGGCCTACTTAACAAGTCAAGTTGGAAAGGAAAATAATGGGCCTGCACTATACAAAGAATTACTGCAATTATACATATCAGTGTTCGGTCTACATCTCACCAAAACACAAAAGAATTTGAAACTATGAACTGAAACGGAATTTGTTCTGATGTGAACAAAATGCAACTTGGTACATAACACAAGCTGAATTCTGATCCCAAATAACTTTTACTCACTGTCAACTGTCATCTGTCTTTATTTTCAAGGCACCATTTCTGAAATGGTAAGGCCAACTCCCTGGGACTAAGCAGACTGCAGACTGCTTCAGGGAGGCCCAAGCACCAAGCAGTCTGAGAATGTTGTGCAATTATCTATCTGGCATTGCTGTATAAAAATCAGGCTAAATGCTGAATGATAAACTTAATAAACATGTGCACCTGACTGCAAATCCATAGTAAAATAAACTGAGGTTATTGTAAGTGTTTGTGTGCATGTGCATTATGGAGAGTTTATTTTTTTTGTAAGACACCAAAATTATTTCTTTGATATATAGAGAGGATCAGAAATTTACTTTTGGTTTGAGGGAGGTTTAAATCATCAGAGTTGGAGAAACAATGTTACTGGATAATGTCAGGTTTTTAAGAGAGTATACTAACGTAGGCACTATCACTATGGCCTCAATGTCATGTAGTTTGACAAGAAATTTCTCCATAAGGAATCATCTCTAAAATAACAAGCATTCACTTGATCATCTAATGGCTGTGAACTGCAAGACAAAGGTCCTCAGGAACAGAAACTGATCATATACTCCTTAGGACAAATTAATTATATGTTGAAGTTGTACAGCCAGCCTCTGAATATGATTTCTGAACTTGCTTTGGAACCTAACCTGGCTCCCAAGTACATGACAGTGCCCAAGTGCAGGCTCACACACACCTCCCTCCACTAAGTAGTAGATAAGAACAGAATGAACGACACATAAAATATTCTGTTCAAGCAAAAAGAAGTTCAACCCCCTTGCAAAAGACACATAAATTAAATAAGAAACAGTGACAATCTAAATAAAAGGGAACGAACAACACACAATGTTCTGTCCAGCAATCAATAAGAAGTTCAACTCCCCCCTTGTAGCAGACACAAATTAAATAAGAAGCAGCAGCAATGTAAATAAACAAAAACAAATGGTTACGGCACACACAATGTTCTGTTCAACCAGCAAGCAATAAGAAGTTCAACCCCCCCCCCCTTGCAGCAGACACATAAATTAAATAATAAGGAGCTGCAATGTAACTAAAAGGGAAAGAATGGCACACACAATGTTTTGTTCAACCTGCAAGCAATAAGAAGTTCAACCCCCTTGCAGCAGAAACAAATTAAATAAGAAGTACCTTGCTGTAAAATCAAATAAGCAGTGGCAATAAGAATGGGAACAAGCAAATAATAAAACAACTCCCCTTACTGTAGCCCAAGAATTGAATTTAAAAATTGTGTGGGCAGGAAGCAGGAAGACTAGGACTGGACCGGAAAGAGCAACATTTTGAGCACACAGATTTTTCTTTACTTGCAGAGTCCGGAATCTGCTCTGTTGTGTCTGTTACACAAAGTTTGGTCCTGCTTAAATAAGCAGTGGCAAATGTAAATAAGACAGAGTTCTGTCCTGGTTAAATAAGCACGGCAATGTAACACAAGCACAGAGTTCTGTTCTGGTTAAATAAGCAGCGGCAATGCAACACAAGCACAGAGTTCTGTCCTGGTTAAATAAACAGTGGCAATGTAACACAAGCACAGAGTTCTGTCCTGGTTAAATAAGCAGTGGCAATGTAACACAAGCACAGAGTTCTGTCCTGGTTAAATAAGCAGCGGCAATGTAACACAAGCACAGAGTTCTGTCCTGGTTAAATAAGCAGCGGCAATGTAACACAAGCACAGAGTTCTGTTCTGGTTAAATAAGCAGCGGCAATGTAACACAAGCACAGAGTTCTGTCCTGGTTAAATAAGCAGCGGCAATGTAACACAAGCACAGAGTTCTGTCCTGGTTAAATAAGCAGCGTCAATGTAACACAAGTACAGAGTTCTGTCCTGGTTAAATAAGCAGAGGCAATGTAACACAAGCACAGAGTTCTGTTTTGGTTAAATAAGCAGCGCTGCAGCAATGTAAATAAGAAGTTTAGCCAAGCACAATAAGAAGCACCTTGCTATAAACTTAATTAAGTAGTGAATAAGAATGGGAATGACAGACACGATGTGTTAGATAAGTTGCAGTAATGTAAATAAGTGCTTGCAGCATAACTAACTCATTCACAAGCAATAAGATGTATCTTGCTGTAAAATTAAATAAGCAGTGGATAAGAAAGGGAACGACACACACAATGTTCTGTTCAGCCCTTGCAGCATAACTCACTCGTTCACAAGCAATAAGAAGTTCAACCCTTGCAGCACACACACATAAATTAAGTAAATACCTTGCTGTAAAATTAAATAAACAGTGGCAATAAGAAGGGGAACAGTGAACACTCATTCACAGACACACACTCTGGCAGCAATAATAAGCAAACTCCCCTTACTGTAGCTCGAGAGTTGTATTTAAAAAATTGTGTGGGCAGGAAGACCGGGACTGGACCAGAAAGAACAACAGTTCAGGCACAGATTTTTCTTTACATGCAGAATCTGGAGTCTGCTCTGCTGCATCTGTTCTGCTCCCTCACTGCTGCTGCTGCTTCTAAATTACAGAGACATTCCGAGAGTCTCTGAATGAGTGGGGCAAGAGGCAGTCCTCTGTTTCATTAAGCTGATGTCAACATGCATGCCCCTGCACGTTGATGTTGCGATGCGTGGTGATATCATCCATTATTAAACTAGTAAATAAAAACAAAAGTAAAAAAAAATCAAAGACAAAATCGGAACTGAAGGGGGCCACTAGAGAATTTATGGCACCCCATTATTTTGACCTCAAAAATGGTAAATACAGAGGAATTTGGTATGGTTGAGAGGTATGATTCAGAGAGGTAGCTGCTAAAAAGGAATTGTGGGACATCCTTTTGGCTGGTAACCTGCGTGTTTGTAGAGATGGACTCCCCAGTTCTATCTTCCTGGTCCTGTTTATGAGCAAGGTGGCTATCCACCTGGAGACATAAGGGTTTACACTTAACCTCTTGAGATAATCAGCAATGCCCAAGTGGGTCAAATACCTTTGCCAGGTCAGGGTAGGCAGTGTGAAATTTTTTGCCATCCTCTATTGCTTTAATGACTTTCTCAAAGATATCCACCAGGTTGAGTAGGCACGATCTGTCCTTGATGAAACCACACTGAGATGGGTCCAGTGTCAGGAGGTTTCTTATGTCATTATTGATAATTTCCATGCAACTTTTTCTATTTTTTTGTTTATTTAGTTTGGTAAAAAGGGCAGAGCACTGACCCAAGTGGATCTATTGCAGTCTCATCAGAGAGAATCAGAGTAATATTTTGAAACCGTCCCTGATTTTAGCCTTTGTCCCCTGACCCCTCCCCCATTATTTTTGGCTTTGTCAGAAATTGAGATGTAATAGGAGTGGAGGTGATTCCTCCCATGGGATGGTATGCGAGAACACCATTAATACTATGAGGAGGTATGAATGGAGTGTAATCCTTCCTATGGGAGAGTAAACATAGAAAGGTATATCTGCTGCAGCTACGGACGGGTGGGAAGAGGTCTGTATCACTGGAAACTATGGGGAGAAAGGGTATAACTGATGAGGAATGATCTGCACCACTGGAAAGTTTGGGCTGCAGATGGTCTCTGTTATGGGACAGTATGTGTACAGGAGATCCTTGGAATGGTATGGGTAGAGGAGATCTATAACATGCAAAGGATATGAGTTAGAGTGAGTCCTTCCAAAAGGGAGTATGGGTGGGAGGGATTCATGGTGAGGTATAGGTGGGTATAAGAACTGCACCATAGTAAGGTGTGATTGGAGGTGATACACCCTTACAAGCTGGAACTTCAAACACCAAGTGTTTATTAATTAACACACAATGCTTTCAGGCAAACGATTGGTGGTTCGGGGTGATCTTTTCCAATGGAGGCTGCCCATCAATAATAATGAATAGTTATTGATTGTTTTATAACAAACTTAATATAAATGTTGTATTTTGGTGACATTTTTTGGGAGTTGTATTTTTTCATTGCTGTTGAACTTTATAGAAAGAAGTAGTGCAAGCTGTGACAGTACGAAAGGGGGCAAAGTATGTTATGTGGCATTTTAACCTTTCAGAGTTCTACATTGTCTTAATTTTGCCTTACTGAATTATTGCTAACCTGACTGAATAATTTTATATATTTTCTGGCATTGTTTTATGTTTCTCATCTGTGCTGGAACTGCTTACCCCTTATTTCTGAGGTGGAATTTATAAAACTGGTCTAACAGCTTCTGTATTATCTGATTGCTTCAAGACTTGCTGATTTAAAAATAGTTTCTGTTTGTAAATTCTTGCATACACTGTTGGAAACTCCTGGTGTTCTAGCTGGTGTGATTCTCAAACAATCTGGAAATATATCGCTGACTGATAAGTATATTTCTTGGCATTTTAACCTTTCACAGTTCTGCATTGTCTTAATTTTACCTTACTGAATTATTGTTTGCCTGACTGAATAATTTTATATATTTTCTGGCATTGTTTTATGTTTCTCATCTGTCCTGAAACTGTTTTTTTCCCTTCCCGTCCCACCCTATTCTTGTAGATTTATTATAGTTGGTGGCTTTGCAGTTGCCCGCCCCTACTCTAAATTTGATCTGGGAGACCCCTCCCAGTCTGGTGTTCACTCTACTTAATACAGAGAGAACATCTGAGAAGGCCAACCCACTTAGCTTCATAACCTCTGCTCTTCCTTCCTCTCTCCTTGCACTTTACTAAAAAAAAAAAAAAAAAATTGTACTTTATTTTGCTTTTGCCTCTTCTTAAAAGTACTCAATTGTATTTATTCTGCTGCATTTATTACTGCTTGGTAGTAGCCTGATAAAATTGTAACTGTTATTCTAAGCCTTTCGGTTTAAGCACTTGGGCTTCAGACCAGTTATTTTACATTAAGAAGGTTTGTGGTCTGCACTTGTGGGAGGAGAGGTTAGATTCTGGCCTTCTGAGCTGGGAATTTCTGGTTAAAGGATTATTGTGCCTGCTTACTTTAACTGTTTCTTTCTGAAACTGGTGCACCTGTTTGCTGTAGCATAGACTAGATTCAAGCATGTTGACTCTGGCTTTGTTTGTATAACTTGAGCACTAATCCAGGCCATCTTTTTTGGAGAAGGTTCCCCTGCACCCTAGTGATAGGAGTGTGCAGTTAGAACTTGTCTGATTGAAGACTGCTGGACCAGGGCTTTGTTTTGAGGTTTTTTAATGGTTAATTGGGTAATTTGTTTAAATCAGTTTGCTCGTTTTCTATTGTTATATATAAAAAATTGCACTTTATTCATCTGCTTTTACTGTATTTGTGTTTCTTCCTACTTTACTGCATTTATTCTGCTGCATTTATTATTGCTTGTTAGTAGCCTGATTAAATTGTAACTGTTATTCTAAGCCTTTGTTAAAGCACTTGGGCTTCAGACCAGTTGTTTTACATTAAGAAGGTTTGTGGTCTATACTGTTGTGGCAGAACAGGTAGCTTACATCCTTGTAAGTTGGGAGTTGCTGATGTAAGGCTTAGTGTCTGTTTTTCTAAGAGTGTATTAGTTCTGGTTTAAGCACTTGGGCTTTGGGCCAATTATTTTACATTAAGAAGGTGTGGTCTTCACTCTTGTGGGAGGAGAGGGTAGATTCTGCCCTTCTGAGCTGGGAGTTTCTGGTTAAATTGTGCCTGTTTATTTGAAATGTTTCTTTCTGAAATTAGTATGCCTTGTTTGCTGTAGCATAGACTAAATTCAGACCTGCTGAATCTAGTTTTGTATAACTTGAGCACTAATCCAGACCATCTTTTTTTGGAGAAGGTTCCCCTGCACCCTAGTGGCAGGAGTGTGCATGTTAGAACATGTCTGATCGAAGACTGCTAGAACAGGGCTCAGTTTTTAGCTTTTTATTGGTTAATTTGTTTAAATCCGTTTGCTCATTTCCTACTGTTATATTAAAAAAATACACTTTATGCATTGCTGCTTAGCTAGGGTTAAACTATTCCTGACACCATAAAGCCTGCTCTTCAAATTTTCCCTTAGAGCTAGCCAGTTTTTTAGTTTTAGCACTCAAAATCTGTTTCTTTGAGCTCAGCACTTGTTCAGAACTTGTTGTAAGCAATAGATAAGCTACAAATTACTACATCACTCAACTTTCCTCACTTGTCTAGAGGAAAACTTAATAAATAAGCACCTATCCAGGCATGTCTAAGGGTCAGCTCCTGGTGTTTTCTCCTGTCTACCTGATGAATCTGGATATCTTGGGGCAATGCAGCAATTGCCTCATGTACACAGACAACCCTCTCCTCCTACCACCCAACACTACAACCTGTGAGAGATGCACATATATAGCCAAACGGGAAGAAAAGCTCTCTTCACCCAAGACTGGACTAGACAGTCAAGAGGAGAAGGTAAACACTTGCATCACACCACACTCATCACATAGTCCCTCAAAACATACACCATCAAAGCACACACATAGCAACACAAAACACACACCTACATTCACGGAGGATCTCAATAAAAATCTGCTCAAGCAACAGAGACCTACAAAGCAGAAACGCATGCAACTTCCACCCCCATCACAACCCAAATGACACATAGTCCACAAACTCAGTGTGCCACTCAACTACAGTCCATAAGGCATAACAACGTACCCAACACTCAAGTCATAGATGACTCTATAGTCAGGCACACTGATGTTCCATTCACCAGGCTAAACAAGGTGAAAGTTACTGTCACTTGCCTGTCAGATGCCAGGATCCACCACATAATGCACGCACTCAGGTCACTCCACAACAAGTACAAATATGACTCTGTCATTGTCCATGTTGGTGTGAATGACCTGAGATGTACCTCCCTGGACTACATGAAAAGAGACATGGAGGAGCTCTCTGATCTTGTAGCCCAGGCAGGTATGACCCTAGCCCTGAGTAGCATCTTGCCATCACCCAGAATGATACCACAGTACAAGGACAAAATGATTGACTTCAACAATTGGCTAAGCTTCTGGTGTCATTTTAAGGGGATCCAGTATTTGTCTGCCTGGGATGACATGATCGACAGACCACAATGCTTTGCCAGTGATGGCCTGAACCTGTCGCCCTTGGGATTCTGGATACAGGCTAAGGCTCTTGCCAGCCCTATAGTGCCCCTTTAGGCAATGTTCAAATGACAAATTCACCACCATAACAGGTACAAGCAAGCAAAATCTGGGGGTAATGCTACTCAATGCTAGAAGTTTAAACCTCAAAATGTATTCACTCAAGGCACTCCTTAAAATGGAGAACATTGACATCTGTGTAGTGACAGATACTTGGTTCAAGGCTCCAGAGAGTACCCCTGCATTACCAGGCTATAATTCATACCACACCTTTCGGCCACCTAACCTGGACCAAAACACTAAAGGTGGAGGCATGGCCATATTCATTAAGGATATCCACACCTCCAGGCTAGTTGTTCAGCATAATGCATCCGAGATAATTCAAGAGCAACTAACTCTGGGCAAGACCGCAATCCAAACTGTAACATGCTACAGATCCCCCACCATGCCCAAAGATTCTCACTCCTCATTTTTTGATACACTGGAAAATATTAGGGTACAACCCCACACCCTAATAATGGGCAATTTCAACTACCTCACCATTAACTGGGAAAACTACTCATGTATCAACTCTTTTGCTCAACATTTTCTGGAATTCATAAATTCCAATGCCTTGGATCAACTTATCCACACCCCCACCAGGAGCAGCAATATCCTAGGCCTTGTCATTACCAACTTGGGTGACCGGTATTTCACATCAGAGGTCAATTCTTCGTTGGTCAGATCCAACCACAAGCTAATCAGCCTGGACATCCACATCCCACCCCCACCCCCCATTAGAGAAACCACCGTAAAAAATTTCTCCAAAGCCAACTTCACACTTCTTAAGACAGAAGTGGCAAACTTCACGACACCCATGCAGACGGACAATAGAGGTACACCTGCTGAATCCTACACAAATGCACTTTATAAGCACTTACATGAGTGCATGGATCGTGCTATCCCTAACAGAACCAAGATGCTATCCTCCAAAAAAAGGAAGCCAATCTGGTGGTCCCCTGCCATAAACAAACTCTACAACAGAAGAAAGAAACTGTTGCAAAAAAGAGTAAAATCCCATGATTGGAAGAACTCCCTGGTCAGCCTCAGTAAGAAGCTGAGATCCCTCATAAAATCCTCCAAAGCTAGTTATGAAAACAAAATCGCCACTGATTCTAAAGACAACCACAAAGCATTCTATAGCTATGTCAAGAATCTCAATGACAACACTCAGATCTGCTCTGAGTTACAGCACAATGGCACTAAATATACAAAACCAACTGATATTGCCAGCATTCTGGCAGATAGGTTCAGTGCTAACTTTACCCCCCCACCCCCTAAAGGGCCCATCTCTATACTGGAAGAATGCAAAGTTCCTGTAATCATGGCTGCACAGGTAAAAACACACTTTCCAAAGCCAAGAACACAGCATCCATGGGACCTGACAACATCCCAGGCTGCGTTCTACATGAACTACAGAATGAACTGGCACCCCACCTAAGCACCATGTTCAATCATAGCCCCACCTCAGGCTTTGTGCCCACTAATGGTGCACAGCAATGGTTATCCCACTCCACAAAGGGGGAGCTACCACGGACCCGGGAACTACTGCCCTATTAGCCTAATGAGCCTGATCTGCAAGGCCATGGAACGTATCATCATGGAACTTATAAACAAAGACACTGGTAATCTCCAAACTCTGGACCCCACCCAGTTCGGTTTGTAAATGGCAGATCATGTCTCCAAAACCTGATTGACTTCTTTGAAGCAGTCACCAAAGCCGTAGACAAGGGTAAGGTGGTTCACACAGCCTATCTAGATTTCGCCAAGGCTTTTGACACCATCCCCCACTCTGGAATTATAGATAAACTCACTAAACTAGATATAAATCCCTATGTCACAAGATGTATTGCCAACTGGCTCACTGACAGAACCCACACTGTGAAAGTAGTAGACTCCAAATCGGACTTCAGACCAGTGACAAGTGGAGTACCACAGGGTTCAGTCCTGGGTCCTCTCCTGTTTGGTATCTACTTTTTGAAGTACAGGCTAACACAGAAGGTCTTTGGCTAACGAACTCCGCAGATGACTGCAAATTAGGAGCCATAATTGAAACTCCTAATGATGTGGGCATCCTACAAAAAAGCCTCACTGAGACAGATGCCTGGTGTCAAAGCCATGGCCTCAAGCTCAAGTGCATTGTCATCCCCTTTGGTAAAAACTCTGTACCCATGAGCTACCACATAGGTGGTAGTCTACTTAACACTGAAAGTGTGATAAGAGACCTTGGGACACAGGTGGACAGTAGTTTCTCCTTTGATAATCACATCACCACAGTAGTCAGGAAATCCTTCTACGTGGCACACCTCATCACAAATGGTTTCTCATCCAGGAAAAAAGAGGTCATTGTTCCCTTCTACTCATCACTTATTAGACCCATTATAGAGTACAACACCCCTTTTGGTATGTACCTCACAAGACTTCTACAACAACTGGAAAGGCCACAGAAATACTTCACAAAGAGGATTACTCGCCTCAAACAGATGCCCTATGCAGACCGTCTCAAAAAACTCCAGCTTTACTCCATCGCATATCGCCTACTCAGAGGCGATCTCTACCTAACATACAAAGCTATGTCAAACCCAGAGCTGTTGGACATGCTCCACTTAAAGAAATCCCAATCCCTCCAAGCTACACGCTCTAGGGACCTAAACCTTGTCACCACAATAAACAGAACATGCTGGAGGGATAGAATCCTGCTCCAGAGACTTCCCATACTCTGGAAAAAAACTACCTATCTATATCAAACAAAGCTCCTCATTAGCACTCTTCAAGAAAAATCTTGATGATTGGATGGGAAATAGGAAATTCACCCCAGGGATCACCTCTGTGGCTCTGCTCAACAGGGGCACAGGAAAAGAATTTTCTTGGGTGGCGAAGGCCAGGGTACCTTTTTGGCTAGGCTTCTATACTTACCTATGAACCTATAAGAGGGTATAAGTGAATGTGATCTCTATCTCATAAGACAGGTGTGATTTGTACCATAGAATGGTATAGTGGGGGTGATCCTTACCATGTGAGTATACGGGAGAATAGTGAGATCTATTATAGGAGGTTATGGTTGTGGCCAGTCTCTATCCTGGATGGTATGGGGGGTGATCTGTACTATGGAAAGGTATGGAGGGTTTAGCAATCCCTACCATGGTAGGGTATGGGCTGGAAATAATTCATGGAAATGTGACTGAGGGTAATCTCAATCATAAGAAGATATGGATGTGATTATGTCTGTCATGGGGGGTATGTAGACTTAACTTTTACTGTGGTTGGGTATGTGTGAAGGGATACATGTCTATGCTCTGTTTAAAGAGCACTTTCATTAGAAAAACAAAATATGAGTTGATAGCCATTGTGTAGTACCTGTATCTGTGCCTCACCCTGTATCTCTGCTTTTAGCTCAGCTGTTCATCTGTATTGATTTGTAGAATTGTGCCACATTTGACCCTTTTTATGTTTTCAAATGTGAAATTCCATATTAATTGTTATGTTCGTTATTAAAATACACACACGCACATGAAATAAAGCATTCCTTGTATATGTAGGGTCAGTAATATTCTCTCTTGTATACTAAGTGCTCACCAAGTAGTCAATATTGCATTATATAATATTATATTATAGTATATATTATATTATTATATTATTATATAGTCTACATTCTGTACTTGTGTCAATTACATAATAATCTACTAAGAGGTTGCAGGTGGTAACAACTACCTTCTCCATGTTCAGTGATGTCAGTAGTTTTTCTTTAAATATGTGCCATGTACCAATACTCTATTTTCACTTCTTGTATATGGACTTGTACATGTGCTGACACATTCAGCAAAGGTCAGGAGTTTCAAACCCACAATGAGGAATTAATGCTGTTTAGTCACACTTCTCGGTGAGATTTATATTGTGTGTTCAGTAACAGACTCACTAATATATATAGTGCTTTAAGACATCATTGATGTCATTCATAGATGTCTAGTGGTTTCTTCTCCACAGAGTAGTGTTATTACTTGCATCATGGAAGATATATGTGTTCCGAGACTCAGATAATACAGATATATAAATGGGGCAAAATAATCGTAAATGCCAATGAGTACATGACATGGAAATAAGGAACTCCAAGTAAAAGAACTACGTGGTGCATCCAAATCATGATTCTCCAAATCATCATTGTCAACTCCCTTTTTCCAATTTTTTTCTACATGGGGTTGGGGTGGCATGACACTTGTCACCATCTTTCTCTATTCAGTGCCATTCTCCTACCTTCTCAGGCAGCCATACTTGACTATTGCAGGTCTTTATTATAACTGTAATTGCCTTAATATTGCTACAACTCAAGTGCTGTAGGTTGCACTGCATCTGAAGTGTTTGTGTGTTTTAGTTGCTTTTCTGTATATATAGACTTCTCCGTATATGTAGACTAGCTACTTATTCTGCTGTGTTACTGCCTCTTAAATTGTTTTTCAGTTGTGCACTTGCCTTGCTTCATTTAAAAAGTTTTAAATTGCTAATTTTGTAGAGTTTTAATTGCATTTACTGTTTAGGACTACACACTCAAGTGTGTTAGCCTTTTCTGTGTTTATTTACTGTATTATTGTATTGTTTAGCCTGTTTCAACAAAAAAAAAAAAATACTAGCTTGTTTGCTCGTTTCCCACCTTTTCTAGTCAGTCCATATCCCAGGCTTTAATTGTCTCAGGACTTTATTTTCTGTGCTCAGAGCTATCCAGACCTTGCTGTGGTAGTGGGAAGTCCTACTGCTTACCAGTGGGACTGGTGAGCATTGTACTGCCTATCTAACGCTAGAGGAGTGGTTTCCAGCTCTGAAATTGTAATTTTATTAGCCTTTTTGGGCTGATTTCTATCCCTTTCAACTTTCTGGCTTAAAAACGCGTGTGTTTGCACATTTTTCACATCGTGCAGCACTGCGAGGATACAGTTAAACTATTCTAGGTGCCAGAAAGTCTGCTCTTCAAATTTTCCCTTAGAACTAGCTGGTGTCTCAGTAGTAGCACTAAAATCAGAACCCCTGTGACTAGCACTTGCTCTAGAACCTGCTGGAAAGCACTAGGAAGCCTGAAACTGATTCAAGCACTCAGCTCTCCTTGTCAATAAGGAGAAATTAATTATAGGCACTAAACAGCCTATATTTGCAAAGTATCTTGCAAAGGTAAGGGAAAACAGCTCTTAAACTTTACAAGAAAGCACTAGGAAGCCTGAAACTGACTCAAGCACTCAGCTCTCCTTGTCAATAAGGAGAAATTAATCATAGGCACCAAACAGCCTATAATTGCAGAGTACCTTGCAAAGGTAAGAGAAAACAGCTCTTAAATGTTACAAAAAAGCACCTAAACAGGCATGTCCAAGGGTCAACTTCAGGTGATTTCTCCTGTCCACCTGGTGAATCTGGGCATACTGGGGCAGTGCGGCATCTGCCTCATGTACACACACAATCCTCTCCTCCTACCACCCAACACTACAACCTGCGAGAGATGCACTTACATAGCCAAACTGGAAGCTAAGCTCTCTCCAGCCAAGACTGTGCTAGACAGTCAAGAGGAGAAGGTTAACACCTGCATTACACCTCAAGCAACTCATAGCCCTTCAAAACCCACACCATCAACACCCACACATAGCAACACTATACCCACATATGCGGAGGCCCTTAACATTAACCTGCCCAAGCAACAAGGACCTCCAAAGCCGAAACGCAAACAAACACCAGTTACAACCAAAGTGACACATAGCTCACAGCACCAGTGTGCCACCCAACAACAGCCCCTAAGGCAAGACAATGTGCCCAACACTTTAGTCATAGGTGACTCTATAGTCAGGCACACTGATGTCCCACTCACCAGGCTGAACAAGGAGAAAATTACAATCAGCTGCCTGTCAGGTGCCAGGATCCGCCACATAACGCATGCACTCAAGTCACTCCACAACAAGTACAAATACGACTCTGTCATTGTCCATGCTGGAGTGAATGACTTGAGACGTACCTCCCTGGACTACATGAAAAGAGACATGGAAGAGATCTTGGAGCATGTGACCCAGGCAGGTATGACCCTAGCCCTGAGTAGCATCCTGCCTTCGCCCAGAATGATACCACAGTATAAGGACAAAATGATAGACTTCAACAATTGGCTAAGCTTTTGGTGTCATTCAAAGGGAATCCAGTATTTGTCTGCCTGGGAAGACATGATCAACAAACCATGATGCTTTGCCAGAGATGGTCTGCACCTGTCACCCCTGGGATTCAGGTTACTGGCTAAAGCTCTTCCCACCCCTATAGTGCCTTTTTTAGGTGAGGTTCAAAGGATAAAACCACCACAGGAACAGATACAAGCATGCAAAATCTGAAAGTAATGCTACTCAATGCTAGAAGTCTAAACCTCAAAATGCACTCTCTCGAGGCACTCCTAAAAATGGAGAACATCGATATCTGTGCAATAACTGAGACCTGGTTCAAGGCTCCAGAGAGCACCCCTGCAATACCAGGCTACAATTCTTACCACACTTTTCGGCCACAAAACCAAGACCGAAACACTAAAGGTGGAGGAGTGTCCATATTCACCAAGGATATTCACACCTCCAGGCTAGTTGTCCAACACAATGCATCTGAAATTTTCCAGGTGCAACTAACTCTGGTAAGACTACAATCCAAATTGTAGCTTGCTACAGATCCCCCACCATGCCCCAAGAGTCTCACTACACCTTTCTAAACATACTGGAAAATATTAAGATACAGCCAAACACCCTAATACTGGGTGATTTCAACTACCCTGCTATTAATTGGGAAAACTACTCGGGTACCAACTCCTTTTCCCAACGATTCTTGGAATTCATAAATTCCAATGACCTGGATCAACTAATCCATTGTCCCACCAGGGGAGCCAATATCCTAGACCTGGTCATTACCAACATGGGAGATAGATGCTCCACACCAGTGGTCACCCCCTCCTTGGTCAGGTCTGACCATAAGCAAATCACCTTTGACATCCACATCCCACCCCCACCCCCACCCCCACCCCCACCCCCCAGTAAGGAAACCTCCTTAAAAAACTTCTCCAAAGCCAACTTCATGCTACTGAAGTCAGAAGTGACAAACTTCACAACACTCACGCAGCCGGGATCTGCAAGTTTGACTGCAGAATCCTACACTAAGGCACTGTACAAGCACATCCACTTGTGCATGAATCGTGCCATCCCAACTAGAACCAAGATGCTCTTCTCCAAAATAAGGAAGCCAATCTGGTGGTCCCCTGCTATAAACAAACTATACAACAGAAGGAAGAAACTGTTGCAGAAAAGAGGGAAATCCCAGGATGCAAAAACCTCCCTCACCAGCCTCAGTAAGAAGCTGAGATCCCTCATAAAATCCTCAAAAGCTAGTTACGAAAATAAAATTGCCAAAGATTCCAAAGACAACCACAAGGCATTCTATAGTTATGTCAAGAATCTAAATGGCAATGCTCAGATCTGCTCTGAGCTACAACAGAATGGCATTAAATATACTGATCCCAAGGATATTGCCAGTATCCTGCCAGATCGATTTAGTGCCAACTTCACCCCCCTCTCACCCCCTAAAGGGCCCATCTCAATACCAAAAGATTGCCAAATTCCAATAATCACGGCCACACAGGTAGAAACCGCACTCTCCAAAGCTAAGAACACAGCATCCATGGGACCAGATCACATCTCAGGCTGTGTACTACATGAACTACAAAATGAACTGGTACCTCACCTAAGTGTCATGTTTAATCATAGCCTCACCTCAGGCCTCATGCCCACTGAGTGGTGCACAGCTACAGTTATCCCGCTCCACAAGGGAGGATCCGCCTTGGATCCTGGGAACTACTGTCCCATCAGTCTGACAAGCATGATCTGCAAGGGTATGGAACGCATTATCATGGAACTTATAAACAAAGACATTGGCAACCTTCAAACACTGGACCCCACCCAGTTTGGGTTTGTGAAGGGCCGATCTTGTCTCCTGAATCTGACTGACTTCTTCGAATCAGTCTCCAGAGCCATGGACGAGGGTAAGGTGGTCCACACAGCCTATCTGGACCTCGCCAAGGCCTTCAACACCATCCCCCACTCTAGAATCATATATAAACTTACTAAGCTGGGCATAAATCCCTACGTCACTCGATGGGTTGCCAACTGGCTTACTGACAGAACCCAGACTGTAAAAGTAGCCGACTCCAAATCCAGCTCCAGACAAGTGACAAGTGGAGTACCTCAGGGTTCAGTCCTGGGACCACTCTTGTTTGGCATCAACTTCTCTGAAGTACAGGCCAACACTAAGGGACTCTGGCTAACAAAGTTTGCAGATGACTGCAAACTGGGAGCCATTATTGAATCCCCAAATGATGTGGATATTCTACAAAAAGGCCTTACAGAAACAGATGCCTGGTGCCAGAGCCATGGGCTCAAGCTTAATGCCAAGAAATGTATAGTTATCCCCTTTGGAAAAAAAACATGTACCCATGAATTACCACATAGGTGACAGGATGCTAAACATCGAAAGTGTGATGAGAGACTTAGGGACACAGGTGGACAGTGGTCTCACTTTCGATAAGCACATTGCCACAACAGTCAGGAAATCCTTCTATGTGGCACACCTCATCACTAAGGGCTTTTCATCCAGAAAAAAGGAGGTCATTGTCCCACTGTACTCATCCCTCATTAGACCCATTATAGAGTATAATGCCCCATTTGGTATGTACCTCACAAGACATCTGCAACATCTGGAAAGGCCACAGAAATACCTCGCTAAAAGAATCACAGGCAGATGCCATATGCTGACCGTCTAAAAAAACTCCAGCTATACTCTGTGGCATATCGCTTGCTCAGAGGTGATCTCTGCTTAACATACAAGGCCATGTCAAACCCTGAGCTGTTGGACATGCTCCACTTAAAGAAATCCCAATCCCTCAGAGCCACATGCTCCAGGGATCTAAACCTTGTCATCACAATGAACAAAACATGCTGGAGGGATAGGTTCCTGACCCAGAGACTTCCCATGCTCCGGAATAAACTGCCCATACATGTCAAGCAGAGCGCCTCATTGGCCCTCTTCAAAAGGAACCTTGATGATTGGATGGGAGATAGGAAATTCACCCCGGGGATCATGTCAGTTGCCCTGCTAGACAGGGGCCCAGAGAAGTAAATATTGTGGGAAGAAATATACAGGGGATTGTTATAGCTAGGCTTGCATAGGCCCTAGGGCCAATAGCCTAGTACCAACCTATGAACCTATGAACCCATGACTGTGGCAACCAATCTTTTCCTCACTAACACAACCCTGCTGTGGGGCATAGGCTGAGAGTATGAATACTGCCCTATCATTACAGTGGAGCCTGATTGCAATAAGTCTGTCAGTAATTCTGAAGACATCCCTCAATGTCTTCTGAAGCCTCATCCTCATTACAATTTACACCATTTCTAGCCTGTACTCCTACTGAGTAGTACGCACTGGATCCAAAGTCAGATGCCTTTCTGTCTTGTTCCCTGGATACAAAGATGCCCAGCCTCCTCCTTACCATTATTTCATCCTCTTCCAATTCTCATCCTATAAGTGTACCTACATTGAGTGTAGCAATTTTTAGTTCAGGTTTCTAAGGTTGACTGGTTTTATGTCCAGCTTTTGTGCAACAAAGCTATCCCAGGCAATCCAAACTGGGCAAATGGACACTGGACGGCCAGTAACTTATTGATCCAGGGATGCTGAGCTTTATGGTAGGCACACAATCAGGCCAATCAGCTAATCAGGGAACATAACACCCCTCTCATTGTTAACATGAGTCCCTGGCATAGGTTGGAGTAGAATAGGTCCTCAACCTACATATCACTGGTAAATACTCATCCCCATTTTGGCGATGTTCGTTAACATAGCCATATTTCACACCATCAATGGCTAGCCCTGCCAGTGTGTGCAGTCTGTGATCCATGTTCTCCTATATTTGAGGATACTGCACCACACAGTAAATGCCAAAAGCATTTGGTCTGTTCGAATCTTTCCACTCTAGTAAACCATGAAGAGTCTGTGATGCTGCCCACAGCTCCATTCTTAGGTGAGTTTGAGATGGAAACACTCAGCATGTTTGGTAGAGATGGGAGGAACCCCAGAAAAATACAGGAAGAGCATACCAACTCTAAACATTAATTGGTCAGTCAGGATTGAACCTTGCACCTTGTATATGGGAGACAAAGAACTTAACCATTATGCCATCTATGCCTATGATTCTCCAAATGGGGGCAGCTGAGAAGGCTCGCAATGTTGAGTCTCATGCTGGGCACCTATCCAGGTTATGCCGTGAGTGTGGTGAGTATGGATGCATTATGCCAACTGTAGTGCAATAAGCAAGAAAGAGTGAAGCATTAACTGCAATAAAGTATATACAATAGTCTGTAGTGCAATAAGTGTGGAATTAGAGCTGTAGTGCAATAAATGTGGAATTAGAGCTGTAGTGCAATAAATGTGGAATTAGAGGTGTAGTGCAATAAATAAATAATAACAACTGTAGTTCAATAAAAACAAGAAACAATACCAATAACAGCAAGGAAAATGGTGTACATCAGACTTGTCTTGTCATAACCATTGCAGTAGAGCTGTATGCATTGAGTCTGTAAGGTAAGGTTGCTGCAGTCAAGTATAACACTGTAATAGCTGTAGAATACAAATCTAATGACTGCAAACTCTATTGCTTAACTCATAGTACTGTTCAAGGCTATCTCTAAGCCAGTACCAGCCACATAATACTCTGTCTTCCACAGACTTCAGGTAATAAAGGTATATGGGTGAGGTATTCCACTCTACGGCCAGATATTGTGTGTGGACTTCACAAATATTTCAGACCAATAAAAATAATATGTGTACACCAGTATTGTTGAAAGTGAAATAAAGCTGTAGTAATATTTGCAGTGTGGTTGTATACTATGCATGTGTGTTCTATTGTCACTGCAGTCTAGAATAACAGTGTAACAGTACTAGAATACTAAAGGAAAGTCCTGTAACTTGTTTTGCACAATTCATAGTATGTTTCCAGGTGATCTCCAGGCAAGTATCAGTCACCCAATAGTCAGCAGTAACTCAGTAGCTCAGTCTGTTAAATTCCTTGTACACAGTACATTTTGCAACACGCAGTCCTGGGTTTGAATCCAGTGCTGTGTAGCACTACATTTTCAGTATCAGTCACATAATGCTCACAATTTCTCTCTCCCCAAGAGCACAAAAATATTATGGGTGAGTTAGCCCATATTATGTACAGATATTGTGTTTAGATCTCGCAGAATGTTACACTCAATAGCAAGAATGTGTTCATCAGCATTGCTGATTCAGAAATAAAACTGTGTAATCCCAGTATGGCTATATCTCTTGCATGTTTGTACTATGCTGCTGCAGTCAGTTATTAAATTATTTGCAGATGCACAGCTTGTTAGTTCTACTCCAATGCCTGCCAGCTAAATCATGATGGCTGTCTAGTTTAATTACTGTACACAAACATGCCTCTCAAGTGTCATGATTTCTCATAATGTAATTCAGACTGGCTAATCCATATGCCATATGTTTACCAGATAAATTATTACCTGGAATGCAATGTATTACCAAATCCATTTACAGAACATCCCGGTAGTTATATAAGTCCACATTATGTGAAACAGTTCTGAGTAGTTCTATACCTGCATTTGTTAGTGATTGGCCCTTATTGTCCCATGCCATCAGGTTGAGAGATATGTATGTGCTACATCAGCTGTAGGAGAATTGTAGTCACTGTAATCACAACTGTCAGTACACACCTGCAGAAGTAAGTATGGCCAGTGTTGTCAGGGATATCATCTACAATGTCACTAATGGAATGTTTCTCTCTCTCGCTTTCTCCCAGCCCCTTATCTTAATGTATTCATTATTGTAATGTATTATTATGATTTAATATTAACATAATTTGTTAATCTAACTATATTTTGGAAAATGATTATTGTTATGTTTTATTATGATTCAATATTAACATATTTTGTTAAACTAACTGGCATGCTGTTACCATACTGACTAATATGTTACATAATGTTGTGTTGCACATAATATACATTAATATATATTTGGATTAATAAATATGATATTCCATTCTGTTAATACTGATAATAGTTTGGTTGTTACTAACCATAACTTGTTGCTTTACCTCATTTAAAACAGCATGACAAGGTAGGCCAGTATTTGGCTGATCCTCCTACCTTGCCTCAACCAGCCGTGGCACCATGTCCTAGCACCTCGGGGACCCAGACAGATGGTGCTCCCACTGCTGCCCCTGCACTATCTGCTGTGTTAGATAGTACCGCCCCAGGGAAAGGGGCCCAGTCCTTCACTGGGAGCGGTGGCAGAGAGAGAGTAGTCATCCAGGATAGTCCACTGTGGCTATGGCCATCACCTGCTCCAAATTGAGGGCATGCTGGCCAACCTAATGGGACAGCCTTGCCCTGATGCCCAGCTTCCAGCACAGCCACCCTTTGGCCAATGGAGTAGTGCTGACTGCTCCATGGGTGAGGATGTGAGTCATGCTGCTGCCATCTAGTGGCACATGGGACTTGTATTCCACAACACCCTCCCTATTCAAGGTGTTCACCTCCTCATGTGTCACACACCACCCCTGTATGCTGTTTTGTCTGTTTGCAAATGCATCCTCACCTACCTCCCACACATGTACCTATGTCCCTTCCCCAACATTCCACTCTCAACTTAAAAAAAATTGGCACATGTCCCAAAAATAAAATTGTCCTATACATAGCTCTCCACTCTGCACACATGTTCACTGGACACATGTAATTTGGTCCAATTAGATTGACAGCACAGTTATGTTGTCCTGAACCCTCTCTCTGGGGTTTGAGAGTCCAAATTTATCTACAAATTCTGTCAAAATGCACAGTTCTTGCTGTACAAGAAATGGATAGTTATAGTTCTTTCCTACACACTTCCTGCACATCCCTCCCTGCCTTTCACTATGTTTCCCCTGCTTGCCTCCATTTCACTACTTTCCTATCTCCACTTTTTTTCTTTTCTTTATAGTTTTTTTAGTGCAGCTTTGCTTATGTGGTTATCACATTGTACGGCACTATTACAGAAGAAATACCTCTACCATGTTTCAAACCAGAGCCCATCACACCTAGAACACACTGCATTAACCCACCACACCACACGGCTGTTTATTCATACCTGTGGCTTAAACAAAATGTAAGTTATTGCCAGTTACACTCATTAGGTGTGTTTCAGCAAAGCTGCATGCCACGCCTCACCGCGCAAACTGGAATTAAAAGTAATGGAATAAATGAGAGTTTACTTAGGACTTCTGGTGTAATAGTACACCACTAGACTCACAACAACATGATTATGGGTATAAGTGAGGCCCGTGATAGCAGGTAAATATGCCCTTTTATCAGCAACATGTAGAAAGATACCTGCCAAGGCATCAGTGACAAAGTATATGCACACCTGGGACTCTGCTGCAGAAATACAGCCATATAAAGTCATGCACATATTGATGTATGTGGAAAATGCTTGTCACAACCTGTATGTGTGCATATATATCTTTCAAAGATGCCTGTTCTACTTCAGTTTGTTAAATGCCTTGCATATAGTAAATTTTGCCACACACAGTCCTGTGTTAAAATCCAGTGCTGTGTTGCATTTCAACTACATTATTATGAAGACAGCAATTAATGAATTACTCATGCATTCTTTATCCACACAAAGCATTGCAAGTGTAACAACTGTTTTCAGTGCTGAAAGGCATAGGCCTGCAAGTAGGTACACATTTCACATATCTGTATATCATAAGTATATGTCACCTAGTACAGCCTGGGGTACACACAGCTCTATGTAATGTTTTCTGCTACAGACAGATCTACCTATGAGACGATGTAGTCTCCTCACCCCAGGGCCCTTTCCTACATGAAGCCCCTATATATTGCACATTGGTTGCACGTCATTGGCTAATGATAGTGCAATTCAGCTGTTTAGGCTGCAATTGCCATATCAGAGCCACAGATCGGTTTACAGGCAATTACCTGCTAATGAGCAACATGTTAAAATTGCAAGCAGCTGGCTATGGACAAACAGTCTGTATAAGACTTTCTCACACAGAGCACACCTTTGTGAAACTTTACCAGACACACAGTTCAACAGAACAGTACTGCTCTCTAGCAGGTATTTAACTATTGTTTGTGTATAACAGGATTCGGATAGGAGGATAGCGGGATGGGGAATAGGGATTACAGCAGTAAGGCAGTCTTAGACCTGTGCTAATGACATGTCAGTGATACCCTGCTGCCTTACACCTACAGGGGACGTACAATACATCAGGTTGGCATTGTCTTTTGTCAGTATGGCACACTGGTGTTGTCAGACTGTCCCTATATAGTTATAGCACACTGCTATTTGTTTAGCACTACTTCTATGACATATTGTGTGGTTGGCCTTATGGGAAACACCACAATGGACTGGAGTGTTGGGTGCATGATCATACAGCAGACACTGTCATGGCACACAGGGAAATACCTTGGTTATGGTACTATCTCGGTTGTATCTGCACATGTAGTATGTTGTCACACTGTGGGTTATGACATGTGTGAGCAAGCAGTGGTTAGTGCCGGCTATTTTGTACTTGCTGTATCTGTACATAGTGGATGACCATGTATATGATCCTATAATGTGTTTCCCTTTTGTTGTCTTTCAGGACTAATGTATCATAGAAGACATTCCCTCTTCTCAGATGCTGAGAATGAACTGATACTTGAAGGACAAAGACAGCATCACCACATACTCCTGTCCAGGGGGAGGCATAACAGAGAACAGCAGGCTGCATTGTGGGCAGACTTGTCTGGGATGTGATTGCCTGTGGTCACCAGGACAAGACATATGAGCAGGTTAGACACCACTCTACTGACATGGTGAATGCTGCATGACAAAGGCAGCTGATGTAGCCAGGGATCGTGCCATCACTGGTGGAGGGCCTGCAGTGGAACAACCTCTCATGGCCACTGAGTAATTCCTGGTGAATCTAGCAACACATGACACCTCTCAGGCATCCATCACTCCATAGATCATGGAGGTGGGTGCCACAGTGTCTACAGCAGAGGAGAGTGCAGGTAAGCTTACTGTGATCACCACTGTAATATTGTAGCAGTCATTCCATCAGGCTGTACATACCTTTATGTGGGTGTCAGGTCTAAGTGTTTTGAGGGGTGAAGTTTAAGCCCCATTGTACATTCATGCTCAGAATGTCACCAATACATCAAGTAATACAGTAGCTATTGTAAATACGAGATATATGCAGGTGTTACCTTGTTGTGCTGCAATATGTGGTGGTACTGAAATTACATTAACCTCACCTTTTTAGAGATCTGTTAGGTGTTGTCCCAGGCTGTGGTCCTACTCCTGGTAAGCTTGATACTGTAATGTTATGGAACATATATATGCTATTAAAGTTAAGGACCAGAATAATAGCCTATGTACAATTAATGTTGAGTGTGACCAGAGTAAAATGTTGGTGTGATCCAGTCTGGAACATTTAACTATAGTTAATCACAACACTGTAGTTGAATGAACAGAAACATTTGTGCAGTTATAGTTAAGATCAAATATGCCTCCTGTGTTACCTGAGGCAATTAATCCAGCATGCCTTCTAAAAACAGAAAGGTAGAGGGTACATACCTTAGGCACTAAAATGTGTATGTCTATATATTTGTTAAGATAGGTGTACCTGGTGTTAAGTGTTGTTTTATCAAGTATAGTGTCATATTACATAACTCAAAGGTAAATGAAACTGGCCAGGTTTCATGTGATTTATTTGATGTGCTAGTTATAAAGGGCTTGAGTGGAATGTGTAGTTTGTTGTGAGGAAGTCTGTTGTACATGATATTGGAGATGAGAAGATGTGAGATTGGTAATGCAGTTGTAGATCCCCATTATTATGAGTCTTTGTGTAGTTTCCCTACATAATAGTGCATGCAGTAATGTACTGCTTTTGTCCTGGTTCCCACAGGTGACTGAGGGGCTTGAGAATTCTTCCCCACACAACCTGATGTCACTGTCTCTTCAGACTCTGGTGATGGTGGCCACAGTGAGGCACAGGTGGGACTGTCGGGGGCTGAATCTGTACCAGAGGTTGACATCTCACTTCTACCCCCATTTTCACTGCACACAGTCAGTATTCTCACACATACCCAGTCACCAGAGGCCACAGATGCTGGACAGTCAGAGTGTGATGATATTGAAAAGGGCAGTGTGACAACTATGGCTTCAGTGAGTGTAGGAACTGGCCACAGCCAGACAGCTGGTAAGGTCCCACACAGGTGCATTGACAGGGGTGTTCATAGAAGGATTTCTGTCCATCCAACACCTGTTGCAGGTATCACATCACTGGTTACTCAGTGCATGTTTGGGGCTGTCATGGAGGCACAGGCACATTCTGAATGGAGCACCAGATGTATGCTTAGGGTTATGGATGCAGTACATTCTGACATCCATGACTGCCTCCACCACACTGGGGACACCCTGGATTGGTTCTCTGATGCAGTGGACAGATGGTGAGCTGAGACAGTGTCTGTCTTGGACCACATATTTTCTGTGCTGGAATGTGTGGTTAGGGTAGGGTGTTGGCCCCATGGACAGAGGTCAGCAACACCATCTGCTGAGAGTCCACATAGCCATGCACAGTTACACTCTCATAATGGCAGTACATCCAGCGCTACAGAGGGGAGGGTGATGTCCACACCATGATGCAGCAGGCCATGTGCTCATGATCCTGTGAGGGACATGGTCCCAGCAGACGGCAGATACCATCAGGTACTAGCACCTCATCTGACCTTGGGCAAGGTGGTGATAGTGCAACTCCTGGCAGAGCCAGTTCTCATGTTCAGGGCCAGAGATGGTGAACTGCCAACTCTACTATGTATGGTCCAAAGCTGTACAGCATACACACATGTAGGCCTATCACTGAGCTTGACAGTGTACACACACGCACTCATACACCACTGTCACATGCAGGTCACCTACAGACACACACAGCACCTCTCCATGGTCCATCTAACCCGCTTCCTTTCCTGACTCACACACATGCTGTCAACCGTTTGGGCCAGCCTAGGCCTCCTGCAACCCCACACCACACCCTGTGCATGTGATGATACTTGTGTCACATCCCTGTCATCCTTAACATCGATGGAGGGACATGAAGCTATGTGTCTGATGCACAGGATGACTATATCTATATTACTTGACATGTACTTCTGTACTGCTTGTGCTGCCATGCCTCTTGTAGTAGTCAACATATACTTTATGGTGGCATGTGTCATGAGTATGTAACATACTTTTGTGTACCTTATATTGTATGATGTTGTACAGGCGGTATTGTTACACAATGACAGGTATGCCATGGACCTGTGTATGTTTCTGTTCTAGGAATCAGAGGAGATAACCTATGGACACAAGGTGGCACAGGATGGCATGGCAGCACAGCAGAAATATGACATAAGCAAGGTGCAGCAGTATACGTGCATGTCTCTGTAGGTTAATATACATATGACAGTTTAACAAGGACAGTGGCCGCAGTCAGCATACCCCTGCATTCATAATTTGTGATAAGGTCCGCTACCCTTGATACGTGTCACCTGTGTTTTCAGAACTTACACATCTACAAGCTTTGGTGATGGAGTGTACCCATCTACAAATATCCTGTGTCCAGTTCAGACAGTTGGCCAACATTGGTTATGATTGTCGTGTTGTTGTGATGTTGTGTAGACACAGTAAGTGACACCTGTAGCCACTCACATAAATCAAGACTGGAATACACAGTGAAGTGACATGTGTAACCCCAAAGGACAGGCCCAGATAGTTGCTGACCACAGATGTCATGATGTTACATATGAGGGGTCTGTACCCATAGATAACCTATACTCACACATTGTCTACATCATGTATACTCCCTAGTCCCCACCACATGTGACACATGACAGTCCTACAACCTGTTCCATACCCACCATAGTGACAGAGCATTTTGTAACATGCTTCACAATGGAAGGCCCACAGCATCTATTCTACATGCTAACATTCCAGGCTGACACCCACCTGTGATTTGACATGAGTTAGTAACACCATTGGGCAGCCCTTGCATTCATACAGATACCATTATCTGCACACCAGCTAAGTGGACTATGGCACCTGTTCTACCCTTGCAGAGAGGTGGTGCATTCCCTGACTAACATAACTATATAATTCTTTGTGTAACTATCCATAACTGTATGCCCATAGGAGAGATCATCACAGAGCTGCTCAGCACACATCTGTGGTGTACACATGGTTGAGTGTGTGCACTTTGGGGGTGCATGACTGTAACACGTGGTGGACATTTCCAAGGCAGTCAGCAGGGACATGGGTGAGGGTACATCAGGCCATACAACCCCCAGACAGAGTCAAGCCTTCTGACTATACCACCCATTCAGGCAACATGTACAAAGCACTCATGTAGGCATCCATGATACTGTCATTGTAGGGCTCACTACATGGCTCATTGATGGCAGACATGTGCAACATGGGGGACATCTGACTCCAATAGCTGATCTGTAAGCAGCAGTGCTCAACAGGGTGCAGTCCTGGGTTCTCCACTGCTTGGACTGCATGTCATCACAGTACACATGAGTACTGAATGACTGTGGCTAACACTGATGATTACTGCCTGCCAACTGTGAACGTTTATAGAGTATCTGTGTTATGTCAGCATCCTACAGAAGGGTATTGCAAACACATGCCTGGTAACATACTAATGGTCATAATCACCAAGCAAATATATATATGTAGTATCCTTACCATCAGGTAGACCCATGTCCCCAGTTAATAGCACATCAGTGCAAACATGTGATGTGCATATCCAGGGTTGAAAAGTGGGCACACAGACCTTGCCACACAGGTGTACACCTAATGTGCCAAAGATCACCATGTCTCTATGTCTCTACAGTGATATGGCAGGAGTCATATGGCATAGCTGAGGCCACAGTCACCAGTAGGTGACACACTCATAGCCTCCACATACTCTTCCTTCAGCATGCCAATATCTCACCCCAACAGCCATTTGTTGATGTACCTTACCAAGCTGTACTGGCACTTGCACACAACAGCATGATCCCTCAGAAGGCCACTACACATCTTCAGTATGTGCTCACTGTTGTTCATCTGCAATGAGTGTCTTTGCCACCTGTGGCATGTAGTCTACTCAGAGGTGATCTGTGCCTTGCATACAGGGCAAGGTGTGACCCTGCTGTAGTGCATATGCTGCCTACCTGTAGGGAGCATAGTAGATGGATAACTCACTCTACAGGCAATAACTTATTTGACATAAGTACTACATGCTTGTGGCAGACATTTGCCTAGCAGACATAAACACACCCTTGAAATAGACCCTGCCTAATGGGGTACAAAGCACCTCAGTGCACCTTTGCAGATGCCATCTGTTTGATTGGCTGTGTGACCATCATCTCAACACAAGGTATCTGCCTATGTCCCTCTTGGACTCGGGCAATATGTGCTGATCCCATACCAAGGGGTATAATGATGTCTCCAATTGTGAGGGTTGATGGCCATTATGCCAGTTAAGTTCACATGTCTTATGGCTCAATAACATGATGTATAATGCTGTAACAGCCTCACACACAAGCATGGCCACATTCAGGATAGCACCTCTACCACTCACTGCATACATGACATGCCAAGGCACACATGTAGTGCCAGTTGGCTGTATGTACATTAGAAAACTTACCTATGTAGTGGTACACACTACAGATCACAGTACACGATGCACAAAGTACACCTCATGTCTGCTGGTAAAATCCATTTAGAATATTTAAAGCTTGTTGATATCAGCAAGCCTTGTTGTGGTCAGTCATGGGGGGCACATCACTCACTACAAATAAAATAATGCAAAACCCTAACTATGTCTGCATTAGAAAAGTCATGATACATATGCCCTATGGATATGCACACACACCTAATGACCTGGAGTGAGATTAGAACTCCTACCTATCTAGGCTTATACACTGTAGAGCACAGAACTTATCGCATGCACTATGGCTTATGTCTGCTGCCACACTCTCAGCTGACAGCCTTAAGGTGGCTGACATCATCAGGTCTTGTAGAATAGAGCAGTGTGGAAGTAAGTAGCAAGTTACAGAGCCAAAACATGCATAACCATTGCAGGTAGTTAGCCCATAAGGTATGGAAGTTATTTTGCAGGGCTATACATACATACAAGTGCACAAAGTAGCCTGGAGTGACATTAGAACCCTTACCTATCTAGTGCTACACACTATAGAGAACAGTATATATTGCACATTCCACGGCTTAAGTCTTACTACTATACTGTCAGCTGGTAGTCGTAAGGTGGCTGACATCATCAGGCCTTGTAGAAGAAGGTAGTTTGGAAGCCAGCAGCAAGTTATGGGCCCAAAAAGTGCAGAGGCATTGCTGCTGGATAGCCCATGAGGGCATGTTGTTTTGCATGGGTATATACATATACACACAAACACGCCAAGTGGGCTGTAATGAGATTAGAACTCCTACCTATCTAGGCTTGTACACTGTAGATCACAGTATTTATCACATACACCACAGGTTAAGTCTGTTCTATACATGATTGCAGGCTCAGTACTTGTACTTGTGCATTACATAAACTAGGTTTGTGTTGAACAGCATCTGTGGCCTGCAGAGTGATATTGGTTCATACTGTTATCTGCATCTAGTATCCTAGCAGTGAGAAAATTGATGTTATCCTAGCTATGTATGTCCAGTTACCAGTATGGCCATATGTGGCTGCTTGCAGTTATATAGGTGACACTCTGGACATGGACAATGTGCCCTGTCCATAGTAGCTTGACACCATTATACATTATACCACCTGCTCACCTGTGTCTGTCTATGTGGTGACATCCAGCAGGCATAGGGGTCTGTAGGTAAGTGGATTATGTACTGTTGCACCCTTACTTTGGATCCTTTGAGCAACATTATGGCTGTGTGATAGTACAGTTTACTCACCATTATTAGGGTATGTCAGACAATGCAGACATCCACATACATATTTCTGTATATAACAGATATATATAACTGTATATATTAATGTAGCTGTGTGTGTGTATATGTATATGTGATCTATAACTATATGGAAGAAGTCTATGTATCATTTTAAAATATATATAGCTATATATATCAGTATATATCTATTTGACACTGCATGGTGATAGATATACTATTTATGATGGCGCAGTGGTCCAGCGGTAGTGTTGTCGCCTCACAGCAAGAGGTTCTCTGGTTTGATTCTCGGCTGGGGTGCCTTCTCTGTGGAGTCTGCATGTCCTCCCTGCATTCGTGTGGGTTTCCTCTGGGTGCTCCGGTTTCCTCCCATGTTGCAAAGACATGCATCTGGAGCCTTTCTCCCCGGGCTTCCGCTGAAAATTGGCTTCATTCCAAGTCGGACTTTCCCGGTTAACAAATGTTAAATAAAATAAATAAATGTGAGAGAGAGAGAGAGAGAGAGAGAGAGATACTGAAAATGGATATGTATACGTATATGTCTGTATGTACAGACATTTATACATAACAGGTCATTTCAATGAAGGGCCAACAGAAATGCACTCATTTTAACTAAGCATACGGACATGCCCAGCGGGACTGTCAGTACTTATAATGTGGCTCCAAGCCACAACTACCAGTATTGCAGTCCGGGATTTTGTATGTTACAGACAAATTTTCTGATGGATATAAAGTCTGACACATACTTCTCAACCTCTTACAGCAAGAAGGGCGGCGCAGTGGTGCAGCGGTTAACACTGTTGCCACACAGTAAGAGGTTATCCAGTTCTATTCTCGTCTGGGGTGTCTTCTGTGCGGAGTTTGCATGTTCTCCGTGCATTTGCATGGGTTTCCTCCCACATTCTAAAGACATGCTTCTGGAGCATTTCTCCCCAGGCCTCCACTGAAAACAGGATCTGTGGAACCTAGTCGGACTTTCCCGGTCAACAAATGCTAAATAAATAAAATAAAATAAAAATAAAATTAACTTCTGCCCCTGTTCCTGCAGTATTGCACTTCACTCAAAATGTCCACAGCATTCCCGAGCTGCATCCTGTGCTAAATATGTGATTGAGGTTACACCAACTGACTGAGAGTCTGCATACCTCTCAACTGTCCTGATTTTCACAGAATGTCCAGAGTTTTGCCTCATATGTTTGGTCTGTTTCACACACATTTGTGGTCTTTTGGTACTTTATTGAATGTTGACATCAATACATTCTACTAACTACAGACAAACAGTTGTGTGTCAGAGTCCCATACCTCTCAACTGTACAGATTTTTGCAGAATGTCCAGATTTTTGCCTCATATTTAATTATTAGTAGCAAATCATTAAAGATTAAAGTTAGAAAATAATGACAGACATGTGAGTTTCTGACTTCATACTCTTCAGAAAATTCATGCTAATGCAAAATCTGTTATTTTTATCAACTGTCTAGGTTTGTAAGAGGAATATTTGAAAAGTGTCCCTACTTTTGGGCCTTTGTCCAACTTTTATTTATGGCTTTTCCCAGGTTTATTGCTGTAAGAGGTTGAGAAGTATGTGTCAGACTTTATATCCATCAGAAAATTTGTACTACTGCAACATCTTTACTTCCAGCAACTGTCTACATTTATGTGACCAATATTTAAACTCTGTCCCTATGATTGGGCCTTTGTCCCCCCAATTTTTCTGACTCTGTCCAGATTTTTTGCACCAAGAGTTTGGGAGGTATGACATTCTATGAAAACATCAATATACCTCACATGCAAAACATGCGATTAATTCCAGATTAGAACCATCAATAGCATCAGCCATGCTAACTGCCCTAGTCCAGTGAGCCATACAGATTGCTAGACAGAGAAGGATCATCCATCACACAATCAACAGAATATATTTGTACATTGTTATCCTGTGTGAAGAGAGACATACAATGTGTGAGCACTATCTATGTTACAGCCCCGAGATTGCCTGGTCCATGGATATACCATAGCTGATTTTCTGTTAAGGTGGTTATATGGGTACACTGCTGTGTTGGGGGTTGGATAACAACAGCAAATGATCCGCTTGGGTAGACAGTTGTCCAGATATGATGTGTGCCCACTGTTTAACATCTCCCTTGCCTGACATTGTGAATATTCCAACCATTAGGCCTAGTGAAAATTAAGGAACACATACCATTGGAATGGGTATCAGTTGTCCCATGTGGATATTAACTCTGACCAAATAGCCCACTATATTTCCTTGCATAACACCAGCAGATCCATACATGTGATACTTTATTATAGTAATCCTTACAATTAGTGTGTAGGTTAGAGACTTACCTTGAGAATGCAGCAGTTGACAGAACTGTAGTTCAGGGATGACTCTGTGTGATGCAAGCAGTACACAGCCAATACATGGATAGGTACAAGTTGTGTGGGTTGCCTGGCATCACCTATTTTAATATATGTATGTGAGTAGGAGTGAGATGTCAGTCCCTGGGGCCCTAGGTTGTCAGTGAATGTGCTATGCGTTGTCTCTTAGCCAATGCCGGGGTGTACTGGGCATGCCTATGTCTGCCTACAGGGACATCATCAGGGGGCTCCTCTTCCGAGTCCTCCTGTGAGCATGGCTGTGAGGACCAAGGCACTAGTGGGGGACTGTGTATACCTTCCCAATGCTGATCCTGCTGCAGCTGCTTCTGCAGGATCATACTGCGTAGCATCGCACATACCATGAACATATGTGCACATGTAGCTGGACAGTACTGCAGGGCTCCACCAGATATATCGAGACATCGGAACCATGACTTCAGCAACCCAAACACATACTCTATGATGTTTCTAGCTTGTGTGTGTGTCTCATTATGGCATTCTTCTCTGGCTGTGTACATTTCTGATGGGTGCCATTATTCATGGCTCCAGTGCATAGCCAGCATCCTCTACTAAATTCCTGTATGGGATGTCCCCCCTAGCAAACATCTGGTACAACTGTGATGCGTGCCAGATATGGGAGTCATGATAGCTACCATGGCTGCCAGCACACACATTCATGATAATGTCCTGGGCATTGCACATGACCTGGCAGTTGATGGAGTTGTACCCCTTGCGGTTGACATAGATTCTATCTTCCTGACCGGGTGGTGCCTTAATGTGTACATGAGTGCACTCTATGGCATCCAGTAACTCAGGCTAGTGTGCTACATAGTAGAAGGGTTGCATATTGCTGGCCCTCGCCTCAGGGGTGAGGAGAAAATATATGTGCTCGCTGGCATGTGGTAGCATGGCATCCAGGAACTGGTGGAGTACCCTGGATGCTAATGCCTGTGAGAACTCCATCATGTCCCCAGTTTGTCTTTGGAAGGTACCTGTGGCTATTATCATAAGGGCTACACATACTTTTGTTTCCACTGGGATGGGTTCCCCTCTGTTGGCAATGGGTCTGAGTTGAGGGTGGCAGAGCTCAGTGAGTTCTTGTAGTATGTCCCTGCACACCCTGTAGGTCTGTACAATCTCCAACTAATGTAGCTCCTGGAAGGTTACCCTGGGCCTGAACACTCTTCTCCTTCTCTACCTTGGCCTATTGTCAGCAGCAGCAGCACTGCCTTCAACATCTAGCACATACAGATGTAGCACACCTGCAGCAGCCCCTAGCATTCTTTCAGTTACAATTCTCAAGTCTGTACTGCAATGGTGCAGAGTATGGTGAAAAATCAGATTGTGGGGTGCATGCATACTTTATAGTGATCTACTGTAGGTGCTGCCTGTGGGATTGGCTACCAATGATGCAGTGCACCTGCCTAGTATATCATTAACTTCGTTTAATGGCCCTAGTTAAGTTAAACAAGAATCAACAGTAATTAATACATCATTGACCTTTTAGATACTCTCAGCACAGCGGTGCACCAAGCAAACATGTGCCCTGTAGCTACATAAAGCTTAGAAATCAGTGCACACTCCCCCCAGACTTGCATGCTCAGCACAGCGGTACCCAGCACAAACAGGAACAGCTGTGCTCCAGTCAGCTCAGAAGTTAGTGGATACACCCTCTCCTAATGTCAGCTGCCTCTTCTGTGGACACCAACATGGTTCTCTGCTACACGGAAGGGATCTGCAGACACAATTACCTCATTATGCTATTCAGTAACTCCACCTCATTTGCATAAGGTTCCATGCTCACACCCTGGATACCACACGCTTCCAAGCCCCGCCATGTTAGCAACAGCACCAATGCACCATTGTAAATACTGCATGCAGGGTTCTGTAATACATTTCTGTCTCATTATATTAATTTTGAGCTTTCCCATATGTTTTATATTTTTTTTTATATATAAAGCATGTTTGCACAGGGACACACACCAGGCAAACATGCCCAGATTATTAAAAAATATATTTATTTTAATATATTTAATGCAATTTTTGAGACACACAGAGGATAGTTTCACACATATATGTGTGTGCTATGCCATTTCAGTCCATCTATCTGTATTTTTACAGACCTTTTGTCTTTTCACAGTCCTGTACATAGAATTTTTCCATGTACAATATGGACACTGACATGGGGTCTGCAGGGCTACCTATCTGCTTCAACTAAATAAAAAAACAAAAAATAAAAGATGCCACCAAACCCATACAGCAATGGCAACCACTTAACAGACTTTATTAAACAAGAAAACTAAGCACTTTCACCCTGTAGCTCCCAGGGCTTCATCACAGTAACAGTTGAAATTCAAAAACAAACTTAAATAAAGTTCTTAAATACATCACATGATCCAATTCAATCCTAAAATGATTAATTACTTTTTAAAAGTGCATTGCACCAACAACAGCATAAAAAAGTGAAGTATTCATTAAAAGTCACTATTATGTTGATTCACTGTTGTCAATTTGTTGTAAAGTATATATTGTACATTGATTAAAAGTACTAATTAAAAATGCATATATAAAAATGTATATATGTAAAAATTAGTTTAAATATGTAGTAATACACAATACATACTGTCTATATTGTTCTATACATATTGTGGGAACCAAGGAACATAAAATAAGGAACATAAAATAAAATAAATGAGTGCACAGCGTCCTTTAAATATAATTAATTCAAATCTCCAGTGCCCTTAATTTTAACACCGGAGCTAGTGAAATACTATCATCAATATCAGGATAAACTGTGGCATTAGTTCTTAGTTGCCACTCCAGCTCTAGTTTTTTCAGATTTCCATTCCATTTCCGTTCTATTATTACTGATACCCAAATGGATATACTAACTTTGCACACTATGCCCGGCTGTTCTGGGGCATCAAACAATGGATCTGAGGTGATTAATCGGTCCCGTAATGGATGCAATGTCAATGAAAGAGGTATTGATGCCCCTTCTTTTTTGCTAGTCCTGTCAACACCACAAATGGAATTGTCTGACTGCCCTGAACAGGGGGAAGGACACGCTACTGTCCGTAACCAGTTACGTAACTTTGAGAAAGTGCTTACCAGGCTTAAGGCAATTCAAGCGGACAACTTGTTTTTGAAATGTTCTCTAGAGCTGAAGCAGGTTCCAAATGGTTTGAGACTTTGAAAATTTCTTAATGGTACTGAACCAGGCTCCGTGATGCATGGGGAACGCCTGGAGTTGTTTGATTGCACCGGTTTGGAACTGGAGCGTATTATAATTAAGAAAATGAGCACAGATTGTTGAGCATTGAAAAGCAATTGACTGACATTAATAATAACATCACAAAGGATTTATTTGAGACAAACAAATCCTTGTATACCTCTGTTTCTAATTAACTCTGATAAACTAGTTAAACAGAATATAGCTAGAAAATTTAAAAAGTTACAAAGGGATACACAATAATACTGTAATAAAACAGTATAACCTGTGCCTATTAATAGAAACAAGAGTTTTTACAATAATACTAACAATGGTACCAATTACAGTGACAGAGTTGAGCAATTTGCTGAAGACATTGGGCACAATGACACTAATGTTAACAATAGGGACAGTTATAATTTTTTAGTATCACCAGAATTACCCAGAAGGTCGTAGAGGTTAATCAACAGGAATCAGGGGAACCAGAGGAACTGGGGGGGGGGGGGCAATGGAGAAATCATTCCTACCAAGTGAACCAATAAGTTGTGATGGTTCATTTTTATTTGAACACCTTTCTCCTCATCAGGACTTTGAATTCACTGAACTCAATGATGAAGTAAGATGCAATGTTACCACTAGAAATGGGTTTTCTGTTTATAACTTTTCTCAAATTTGTTTAAATGGCAACCACGTCTGTTTTTAGTAAAGGCTTTTCTTTCGTACCTAGTTTCTCACTTGATATCGCCAAGGTTCTTATTAATTTAAGACTTTTTACTAGGCAGTTGAATTTAAGAATGTTTTTTCGTGACAAACAAGAACTTGTTAATGATGAGAAATTTCTGAAAAGAAAGAGTACTTTTTTACCGCCAATGAACAATTCTGTCGCTATGTTCGACACTATGTGTGAGAAAGGGATACATGAGATTTTTCATAAAGCTATAAAAGGTAGTGATAATTTATCATTTAATGAAAAATATGTGTTTAAGCAATTGTGTAATGACCACCACATCTGAGCTATGAAACCTGATAATGGCGGGACTGATGGACTACAATGATTATGTATTCAAAATGTATGAGTTACTGAATGGCAATTCTACTTATGAAAGAATTTCGAAAAATGAATTGAGTAGACCATACGCCAAAATTGATTGGATATTATACGATTTTTTAACCCAAGGAGTGTTGATCTCAGTTGAATGTAAATATTTGGTTGTTGAGTCCCCAGTGACACCCAATATCTTTGGGATTCCGAAAATCCACAAAGATTTACAAAACCCGCCATTCAGACCTTTTGTGGCAGCAACAGGTTCTAAGACAGAACCTTTGGCTGCTTACATTGACTATTGGTGTAAACCATTGCTAAGCAATTATGTTCATGTACTAAAAGACTCGGCATTGCTTACAAATTTTGAGAGAGATTGTAATTTCAGACAATTTTTTATTCGTCACTATTGATGTAATGAATTTATTTACAAGTCATTCCACACAATGAAGGTTTGAAATTATTTCAGGAAACCTTAATGGTGGAGAACGATATAGACAATGTTAAAAGACAACTAATAGTGGAACTGATGGATTTGGTGTTGAATAATATTTTTTTAAGTTTTGAGGGAGAACTTTTTCATCAAATATCAGAGGTAGCCATGGGAGCCAAATGTGCACCTATTTACGCCAACTTGGTGCTGGCCCAATGGGAACAGAAATGTGTGTTTCCATCAGACTACTTTGGTAAAATTATAACGTGGCTAAGATTTTTGGATGTTATTTTGATTTTTTGGAAAGATACCCAGGAAGAACTATCACATTTTATCACCTACCTCAATTCTACTACTTCATTTTTAAGGTTCACACACAAGGTAGCTGTGGAGAGTATAGACTATCTTGATATAATACTGGTATGGGATAGGACTAACAAGAAACTTAAATCAATGATTTATAGGAAGGAAACATATTGTAATTCTTTTCTCCACTACAACAGTTGCCACCCTCTGTATCAAAAGAAAAGCATAGTGAAAGGACAAATGGTCTGAATTTTGAGATTAACAAGCAATGACATTGATTTGGAGAAAGAGATATACACATTGATTGACATGTTTAGAGACAGGGGATACCCATTCAAAATGTTGTTAAAAACTAGGAATTAATAGTGCAGAATAGGAACAACAGGTTCACCAATATAATAAGTACAGCACCAGGTAGTAACAATAACAACACAAAAATTTTGCTACCTGATAGTATGTTAGTCCTCCCATACAATAAGGATGCTTTGACAATCACATCCACAGTTTGCAATATATGGAATACAATTTTTGATCAAGACATTATGAACATCCTAGGATTTTTTCCTAGAATCACTTTCACTAGGGGTCCAAACATTAAAAATTTATTAGAGAAGCAACAAACAAGAACAAAAAGTTTAGTCTCTAGAATGTCGAAGTGTAATGTTTGCAAGGCCTGTAAATTTATTAACACAGGTCCTTATGTTGCAATTGATGGCTATTTTCATACCCTTTCATGTCCTAGTAAATGCAATTGCAACACCAAGATGGTGATTTACCTGGCTACCTGTATGTCCTGTCCTGTTTTCTATGTGGGTAAAACCAATAGGAAACTTAAGGAAAGGATTTTAGAGGTTTACCATCAAAAGCATGACAGTAACATGCTCGACAGCCACCTCCTCGACCATGGTAGGAGCAACTGTTGGAATGTTCATTTGTACATCGGTTTAGAAGGTCATATACGGGCAGGGAGTTAAAGCATGTATATGAATTGGAGAGTTCCACATTAAGGTTGACAGAATTTGTCGACGTTGCTGCGTCGACCATTCAACCTACTTCATATTCAAGAGTCAACGTTATTTGTCTTGGAAATCATTGTTTGTGGACATGATTTTCATCCTTTTGATAGTAAACCGATTTTAGAACACAGTAGGGACATTAAGAACAAGAAAAAAGGAAATGCATCGTATATGCATTCTAAAAATTGTAATAATTAAAAAAATTCTTGTTCTTTGTCATTGATAGAGTGTTTGACTATGGTAGGGGTGGAGACTTGAATTTGTATCTGGAAAAACTAGAGCTGGAGTAGCAACTAAGAACTAATGCCACAGTTTATCCTGGTATTAATGATAGTATTTCACTTGCTCCGGTGTTAAAGTTAAGGGCACTGGAGATTTGAATGAATTATATTTAAAGGACGCTGTGCACTAATTTATTTTATTTTATGTTCCGTATTTTATGTTCCTTGGTTCCCACAATATGTATAGAACAATATAGACAGTATGTATTGTGTATTACTACATATTTAAACTAATTTTTACATATATACATTTTTATATATACATTTTTAATTAGTACTTTTAATCAATCTACAATATATACTTTACAACAAATTGACAGCAGTGAATCAACATAATAGTGACTTTTAATGAATACTTCACTTTTTTATGCTGTTGTTGGTGCATTGCACCTCTAAAACGTTTTTAGAAAGTTTTTAAAAAGTAATTAATCATTTTAGGATTGAACTGGATCATGTAATGTATGTAAGAACTTTATTTAAGTTTGTATTTGAATTTCAGCTGTTACTTTGATGAAGCCCTGGGAGCTACAGGGTGAAAGCGCTTAGTTTTCTTGTTTAATAAAGACTGTTAAGTGGTTACCATTGCTGTACAGGTTTGGTAGCATTTTTTATTTAGTTGTTCTGAGTTTCCACTCTTTTGGGAGGGTTTTTGTGTGTTGTTATTCATAGTCAAACATCTGCCTATCTGCTTGCTGGATCACTCTCATTTGCATGAGATTCACCTGCTTATGAGGTGGTTTGTATGCCACATAACATGCCATGTTGGCACATGCATGAGCACCACCCATTAGTGTTTACTGGATTGCAAACTTGCTTACTTTTGTGTAAGCACTGTGGCATGATCCCTACATGGTAAAAAAGACAGTGTAGGCTTTACTAAATTCCTTGTAACCGAATTGCTGTAGATGAAGCTGGTACTCAGAAAATCTCCAGGCAGTCGAGTGAACAATTCACTTTTATTAATAAACCACTCTAAAATGAATAACGCTCTTCCACATGTAATACTCGCGTTTTCGTCTCACAAATGTGGGACTTCATCAGATCTAAGGTAGTTGTGCAAAAAAACTTTTATATAGGTGAATATCCTATTAATTAAAAAATGTGCCAGTAACATTCATTTTCCACATTTTAAAATGCCCTATCGGCATCAATATCTCATGAATATTCATGAGTATCTAAATTAATTATTAAGCATCTCAGAACACTGACGTCATATTCCAAAGAACATACATTCCTATGTGTTCTTCATTCGCGCTATTATGCCAAACTCTTGATGCAGATTTGTCTCGATATTAGGTTTATATCTGCCATTATATACATATATCCCCAGCGAACCTGAGGCCATATAATGTGTTGACATTACGTACTTCTAAGAAATTTTTAATTCATATAATCCTTGACCACTTCTTAATATAAAAGAAAAAGACGATCAATGTTGCCTGTGCCACATCCACTTAATGTAAAAAGTTACTTTTTAAATTTACTAAATTCCCCCCCCCCAGTGTATTGCCAACTTATTGTAGACTGAATTCAATATAGTTTTACCATTTTGTTTTTACTTATAAAGCCTTGTAAGTCTGGTAACATGTTTTTTCACATTTCTATTTGTTTGCTAACAAGGAAACCCATTCCACAAAAGCCTCATTTTAAGACTTGCCTGCCCACCTGGTAGTATTGTTTGGTTAAAAGACTTGCTCAATGTCAAGCAAATGAAGTTGGAGGGAATCACACCCTGACCAAAGCTCATTAGTAGATTATAGGCTTAATCCTCTGCTTTAAACTGTCATCTTAGTGTACATAAATCAGGGAGCTAGAAACTGCTTGTCATATGAATAAGCAAGTACTTCAGAAAATACTTTTCACTCCAAGATGTGCCTCATTTTCTGTATCTTCAAATTTACACACCATGCATTTTCCACCCACTTTGAAAATTTTTCCTAGCTTAATTGTTATTATTGTTTTATACAATCATATATTGCAAACCATCTGTCAAACTCCAGTGAGATAAAAGTAAGGGGATTGAAACAGCATCCACATAACCTAGTACCCTTGCAGTGTGAATAAACAGTTACATTTGAGATCTGCCTACTCACGTTTCTTGGTATTTTATTTTCCTCTGTTTAAGAGAAAACAATTCTAAGAGGTGAAGCTATACACAAGAACAGGATGTCTCAAATGTATCTTTTTTTTTTTTTTTGCTAATATCACAGGTGCCTGAGGCCTAAGACAATGTAAAATGTTTGTACAAACTTTAAACCTACAAGCTCCAGTAAACTTTCATGCAGTATGCTTCGCCATGTATTTCTTTTATCCTCAGTGACTAAACATAGAGATCTCATATAAAATAAAGCATTTCAGTAATAACAGTCAGTGCAGATAAAGGGAATGCATGGTCCCAAATCTCACAAAAGGAAGTATAGTACACTATCTGAAGTCTGAGTACTGTAGTCTGATGTTTTAAAATATGCACACATTTTGCATAGTCTTGGATCCTACACACCTGCAAAATTAGCAGAAAAAGAAAGATGTATTTGAAACATCCAGTTCCTCTGGCTAAAATTGGCTCACTGCAGGCTATGCCCAGTAATATATGGTTGTTATAAAATAAAAGCACAATTGCACTTGTGGTTAAGGTAATTTTTAACAGTCTAAAGATACATCCACAAAACAAGCTCTCATTTTAAAAACACTTATGCATTGGCAACCTGGGTGTATAGCTAAAGCCTGCTATCTGAATACCATACATCTCAACTGTACATATTTTTGCAGAATGTCCAGATTTTTGCCTCATATTTTTAGACAATTTTTTCATAAAATGTTGGCTTTCTAGAAATTAATTGAAGATTTAAGTCAGAAAACAATAACAGATATTTGAATTTAAAACTTCATACACTTTGGAAAATTTGTGCTAATGCAAGACGTGTTAGTCTATCAATTTTCTAAGTTTGTAAGAGCAATATTTAAAAATCTTCCCTATTTTTGGGTCATTGCCCCCCCCCCATTATTTATGGCTTTGACCAGATTTCTTGCTCTAAGAGGTTGAGAGGTATGTACTACTTCTGCTTCACCTTAATTCCCTCACATTGTTTTCCCCAAGAAAAGTGATGCAACATTCCCCAGGATTTAATAAAATCCTAGTAGACACC
>NC_056725.1:219649300-219776800 GCF_019279795.1 Protopterus annectens
AAAAACAGTAAAGGTCAAGAAAACAGCAACAGTCAAGAGACGCCAACAGAGGCCCATCAAACAATGTCTCTAAGAAAAACTGCAGTGCTGAAAGAAGTGTCTCTAAAGCTAGATGAGATAACCATAGTGAGTAAACCCACTAAATCCTCCAGATATGGAAGATCACCGAGTAAACCAGATAAGTATATGGACAGATCGAGAGTTGATCATAATGCTGAAACCTGAATAACTGCACTTATTAATATGTATTTTGAATATGCACATGCACATACTTTTTCCTATCAGATACCTACTGTTTGACAAGCTCTCCCCACTGACATTAAGGAAATCAACACTTATTCCTAATTCAGAATGCAGCTCAAGAAGCACTTCTTTATCCAAGCCAAATACTCCTGCATCAACACACCTAACCTGTCACCTTTCAGGGTCTCTTCTCCTTTCACAAGATTTACTCACTGTAGAAACAAATGTATATATGGTACATTGTACATTATACCATGCTGTGCCTGAAATTGGTCAGTACTGATCAGTGCATTACCCTGGTAAACAGATATAAACAGTGGCATAGCTGGGGGGGGGGAGTGGGGCAGTTGGCCCCTGGCAGCACTTTTGGGACTGTCACATAATTTCATTAAAAAACATTTTTAAGGCCATTCTTATTTAAGAACACCAGTCGTACACACCTATTGAATCACATTTGTGCGTACAATGTCACACAGACATCCTGTTCATCATGTACGCACAGACATCCTGTTCTTCCTGTCTACCCAAGAAATTTTAAACCATTTAGCTGCCAATGAGTGAGTGTCCATTCTGAACAGTAAAACGAGTTAATAGCTACAATGATGCTGCTCATGGAATTACAATCATGCTGCTCACAGAATTGTTTCAAGTAAGGGTTGCTTCGATCATTTGCCAATGAGTGAGTGTTCATTCAGAACAGTAAGGGGAGTTAATTGCTACAATCATGCTGTTCATGGAATTGTTTCAAGTAAGGGTTGCTTCAATCATTTTGCTGCTGCTCATGGAAGGGGTGTATGTGTGGATCATTTTGTTGTGTGGCTTTAATCACTTTGATGCTGCTCATGGAAGGTGTGTATGTGTGTGTAAAATGCTCCAGTCAGGTACGCCTGGTAGTTAGTGCTACTCAGGCTTAAACCCTGTACCTTAGGTACAAAAAACAAGAGCCTAAATTCTCTACCCATACCATCACTTGTGATTTGAGGAGATGAGTCCATAGCTCTTCACAGAATGTCTGGAATGGTTGGCTCCTACCGTTGGTCTGTTCCTCTTAAAATTTGTGGTTTTCTGGCAAATCACTGAGCACTGAATTCACTAAATAATGATAGCCATTTAAGTTTCAGTCTTCCTATCTTTCAGGAAATGCATGGTAACACAAACCATTTTATTATAGCAACTTTCTAACATTATACAAGCAATGTATAAAATGTGCCCCTGGTTTGGGGCCTTTGTCCCCATCCAATAAATTTTGGCTTTTTCCAGATTTCTTCTGCTGCAAAGTTGAGAAATATAGTTGAGTGTCAAGTGGATTTTACAAAGAACTGAGAGTTTCAAGGGCAAAAAAGGTTTAGTGTTGCTTATGTCAAGTAAGTTTGTATTGTTAAGTAGCACAACATGCAGTATACTTGCTTTTGATGCAGAAGGCTGTGGGTTCTACTTCCAACATATATATATATATATATATATATATATATATATATATATATATATATATATATATATATGGATTGTTGATACTATACTGTGTTGTACTTTAAAGGGGATGGATGCTGCAGTCCTGAGACTATTCTCCTTTGGAGGAGATACCTAGTAACTATAAACCTGTTATCAGTTTGCCACCCATTCTCTATTGCAATATTACTAGCTCATCAATTTTTTAATGTAACATAGGCAATTTATTCTTCAAGGGCAACAGGCAGCATGACTTTTATTTATGCAGAGATTGTGCATATTTACTGATATTGGTGAATTGTAATGACAGAAGTCTGAATAGATTTTATGATGGAAATGTTCGGAATTGGGCAGTTGTCAGTATAGATTCATATATTTTGTTTCATTGCTTACTGAAAAAATGTTTAAAACAATACATTTAAAACACACTCTAACAAGTGTGCTATATTATACAAGGAATATAATTTAATACAATCAAGAAGGTCAATCAAAGAACACATGTATGCTTGCATAGTCTTAAATATGTGTGCAAGGGGCCTATGATTTGAAAACAGCCCAAAGGTAAACTTTAACCACCACTGGCCAGATGCATTTTCTTTGAATGTGGGTTTCAATGCTGTTCAATGAGTGTGAGTTTCAAGGGCAGAGAAGTTTTAATGTGTCATTTCCCCAACAATAAGATCTCATGCAACGTCTCTGTTGAAAACTGTTCAATTTTGAATATTGAGACAAAATATTATGAAGGAGAAAGAAAATGGGAGAGCCATTGTCTCTTTTCTCACATCTATAAATGCAGCTTTATTAGACAATCTCACAGAGGAAATGGGCAGTGGCACTGACAGAATTTTTAGAACTCTACTCCAGCATATACATCTACTTGCATTATATCAGAATTAGACTCCCTAATCCTCCAAGTAATCCTAATATCTCTGATGATAAATTTCTGAGCAGTATACCTATTCAGTACTATGGGGAAAAAACAAACAAACAACCAAATAAAATAAAATGACCGACCAGAACAAAAATATGTAGTTAACTCATTACAGCCTAGTGACGACATCAGGTGCTTCTGCAGTTAAATTCCACTGATGCCTCTGGGCATCTAATTTACTTAGGTCATATTTGCATTAATAATATCAAAACCACATTACATACAAGCTATTGAAGGATTTTATCTTAAAGCTTACAAGATGGGCAGCACAGCTGCACTGATACTTGACCTCTGCATAGTACTTCTTAAGAGATATTTATTGCTTTCATATACTATTTATATTGTCATAATTTTAGTATTTTCTATATATCTCAATAGCCAAGCATCACAGACATAGCTTAGCCTTACACGAAAGCTCACAGATGGATGGACAAAATGCACAGAGACATTGTAAGTTGTTTACAAAATATTACAAAACTAATATTTACTCCATGTATTATGGCTTATAAAATCCAATTTTAAGATCTGGAATATGTTGTACACCACCACTCTAAGGATTTGATTGTGCTGAATAGTTTATCATTTACAATTCTTTAGTAACCTTTATAGCTTGAGGTATATGAGAGATTTTTAAATGTCAGGCTATAACTTGATTTTGTCAAAAAGGTCATGATGCAGTCACTGGGATTTAAGTGTACAAACCTCCAGAGCCCCACCAGAATGAATGAGTTAAGCAGGCATCCAGGAAACATGACAAGCAGTACAACTTAATAAACCCAAACCACACTAAATATAACAGGGTTTTATTTTAAATACAGTTAAAGAATGCTTCATTGTATAAAGTAAACACATTATTTTAAGAGCTCATGACATGGCACATATAGCATATATCTGTTATGTCCTTTTAGATGAGCATGACATATTGCATAGCTGAAATATTGAGTATTACAACAATAAATCAAGCCATTATAAATGCCGTGTTTCCACTCTTTGCACTTAGTTTGGTCCATTAAGCAAGAATCAGGTTTACACATTTTCGTATGTCAAGTCTTTCAAAAGTATAGTTGTAGAAAAAATTGTGGGCTTGAGTACTGCACGCCCAGTTTCATAAGTACTGGGAAATTAGTCTACACACCATTACAAGGCTAGCCAGAAAAAAAAAAAAAACAAGCTACCCATAATAGTGGGTGATGTTGATATAGACTGGCAAACCATGACATCTAAAAATACAACCAATAGTATACATCTGTACAAGTTCACCCAATTTATAACTTCACCAACTAGATTTAATTAACACCCAGACCACAACTCTTGACTGGATCCTAATATCCTTTTGAAATAAAATCTCATTCCATGGATCTCTTTCAGACAGCCTAAGTGATCACTTAGCAATTTACACCATGAGGTACAAAAACAACAGCCCTAAAAGACAGTCTGGGAAGAACATGCACTAATTTTCATGAAGACACTGTTAATAATACACTATATCTTCTAAACTGGGAACACTAAAGACTCTCCTTATATAGGATGCTGTTTTGGAGGTCAACAAAATCTTCCTAGGTGTTCTAAACTCACATGCTCTCCTCAGAATAACAAGAATTAAAGCCAGCGCTTCCCGTGGCTATCATTAGCAACTAAACAATTCATGAAACAAAGACAAAAAGCATGGAAGGTCTGGACAAAAAATAAAACAGCTCATACTTTATTACCGTATATACAGCTAAGAAACCTAGCAAAACAAATTATCACCACAGATAAGGAAACATGCTACTCAGCCTGTCAAAAAATATACACAGTAATAATACAAAACAGATCTGGGCTTCAATCAATAAAACTGATAAATCCAGGACAGGCTACACAGCCACCACCAAGCTCAAAGATGAATGATATCACAGCAACCAATACAATGTGCTCTTTATACAGACAGTACAGCCATTAACAGACTAGGTAGCTAATGAAGCTCTTGAGGTCCCTGCTCAATCACATGACCTCTGTCAACATTTCTTTTTCCAACTGGTTACCACAGATACCATAAAAAATTCAATAAATTAAAGCCTATTAAAAAAGAAACTACTACATCTGTCCCTGACGATCTACCAAGTAAGTATCTTAAAGTGACAGCTGAGACTATTGCATATCCAATTTCAACTCTGTTAAATTCACCCAAATCTGAAAATAAAGTATCCTTGCTATAGAAAAAAAAAACATTTATTATTCCATTTTACAAGGGTGGAATCAATACAAACCTTTCACACTATAGGGCAATTGTCATTTTATTTATCCTGCCGAAAACACTAGAAAATTGTTTTCATAAGCAACAGGCAACCAGCTACCCAACACAATTTTAGTCCTCATCACAGCACAACTACTGCTTTGCTAATTGTTTTAATACTGTCAACACTGACAGAAATGTTGGAATTCTATCTTGTCAGTAAGTACTGGTGACCTAAAAGAATCCATACCAAGCCCCATAGTTTTCAACATATTTATCAATGATCTCTACACTGCAACAAAAAATGCTACCCTAGCTCAATATGTTGATGACTCAACCCTAATCTGCTTTGCCAGATTTGTCACTAAACTTCAATACCTTAGTTCTTAGCTATTGAAACATGACTGAATAATTCAGAACTACTTCTGAACTCTAAAAATCTAAATTACTGCATTTCACTCCACAAAACATTTCTACCAAAACAGCACTATTCACTACTAACTCTGCCAACAGCACCATGATAGAACAAATAAACCAGACAAAACTTTGAGGTGTCATCACAGAAGACCATTTGAAATTTGACCTCCATATATCATCACAGAAGACCATTTGAAATTCGACCTCCATGTATCACATGTGGTTAAAAGAAGCCATCATAAACTAGGTACATTATGCAGAGCAAAAATCTACCAAACTGCCATAGGCAGAAGGCATATAGCCTCTACTTTCTTACTGCCATCTCTCCTCCATACTACCCTAATCTTCACTAAACTTCAAGTCTCTAAACTGCCCAAACTTGAGCAATATTATAATAAAGTAGCCTCGTTTGCAGAACACTATAACAATAGAAACCACTATCTAACTCTAATAATATTAAACAGGTTAGAAGTGCCACATCACCTGGTTCTTTCTCTGCTAACTACAATGCACAGACTTCTCTATAAGTCAGAAAATTGCCTAGCCCTTAACAATTTAATACAGCACTACTCCTCCAATACAATTTTACACTGGAGAAAAAATCCCAAATCACCATATCCGAATCATCTAATACTGCAAGTGACTCTTTATATTCAAATAGTGTAGCTAAACTATGGAATTACATCCCAGTACCACTGAAATCCATTCAGAAAATCTGCTTATTTAAAACACAACTAAAACTTCACTTATTAAATCAGTGGCTAAATGTCACTGTTATCTTCAAGTTGCCATATCTTCAAACCATTTATCTCAATTTAGAATCATATAACCGACAACCAGTCTTCACTAATACCCGAGTAGTTTTACTAGCATCTCCCAGATATATATATATATATATATATATATATATATATATATATATATATAAAATGTATGCATATATATATATATATATATATATATACATACATTTTATTTTATGACATTTTCCCTGCATCTATACTTCTGATATACACCTTCTGACAAACCTGTAAATAATTGCCTCTGAGCCTGCTTTACACCCTACCTCTTAACTACAATATTAACACTTTCTGCCCTATCTAGTTCCTTCCCTTACCCTCATTTCTTTGAATTTTAAGCACTAATCACAATATCTAATATCTTTCTGACAAACCCACTAATATACCTTTCCAAATGCTCAAGGTTCAACATCTACTACTGCATAATTATGTTTTATACTGTAATATCTGTCACTGTTTCACATGAATGTACTAAAATTAGCAAATGTATAAATAATTGTAATGTATATTACTTAATGTCTGTTCATGTATATTAAGAAATGTTTGTAATATGTTGGAGTTTTTCTCCCCAGGCCTCCACTGAAAAGAGTTTTTTTTGACTAAACTGAGATGGACAAACCTGGTAAACAAAAGCAAAATAAAATAACGTTTTGTGAAGTATTATCATACCCTCTCTATGACACTTCAAGAACATGACTGATTCTCTGATAAATTTACTACCCACCCAGTATCAGAAATACTTCTGCTACTCAGTGAACTAAATTATCCCTCCTTTGACAAGAAAAAACACACTTTATGTGATAACTAGATGCAAAACCTACTAGACTGCATACATATGAAAAATCTTGAACATATAGCAAGGAACAGGACCCTGATGAATATCATCCTTGGAAACATTCCTGTCACCTGTGAGTAGGTAAATGTTGCCACACCTCTGACCATACTGCCAAGATGCTCCTTATTTACTGTGGTACTCTTGAAGGAATTTTTAAAATGGCAACTGTGATCCTCTGAACAAGTTCATTGGGACTTTATATTAACCCTCTCAACCTTTTGGTGGACCATTCATGGTCCTCTACAACACTTAACTACTATATAAATTCATCCCCATGAATTTTATATATATATATATATATATATATATATATATATATATATATATATATATATATATATATATATCATCATCTTCTTTCGGCTGTTCCCATTAGGGGTCGCCATAGCAGATCACCTGTTTCCATTTCTTCCTGTCCTCTGTATCTTGCTCTGTCACACCAACCACCTGCATGTCCTCTCTCACCACATCCATAAACCTTATCTTAGGCCTTCCTCTTTACCTGTTACCTGGTAGCTTCATCCTTAGCATCCTTTTCCCAATATACTCAGCATCCCTCCTCAGCACATGTCCAAACCAAAGTAATTGTGCCTCTCTGGCTTTGTCTCCAAACCTTCCAACCTGGGCTGACCCTCTAATATACTTATTCCTAATCCTGTCCACCCTCGTCACACCCAGTGCAAATCTTAACATCTTTAATTCTGCCACATCCAGCTCAAACTCCTGCCTTTTTGTCAATGCCACAGTCTCCAACCCATATAACATAGCTGGTCTCACTACCCTCTTGTAGACCTTCCCTTTCACTCTTACAGGTACACGTCTGTCACAAATCACTCCTGACACTCTTCTCCACCCACTCCATCCTGCCTGTACTCTCTTCTTCACCTCTCTTCCACACTCACCGTTACTCTAAACTATTAACCCCAAGTATTTAAACTCATCCACCTTCGCCACCTCTACTCCTTGCATCCTCACCATTCCTCTATCCTCCCTCTCATTCACACACATATATTCTGTCTTAGTCCTACTGACCTTCATTCCTCTTCTCTCTAGAGCATATCACCATCTCTCCAGGGTCTCCTCCACCTGTTCCCTACTCTCACTACAGATCACAATGTCATCTGCAAACATCATAGTCCACAGGGACTCCTGTCTGATCTTGTCTGTCAACCTGTCCATCACCATTGCAAATAAGAAAGGGCTCACAGCTGATCCTTGATGTAACCCCACCTCCACCTTAAATGCATCCGTCACTCCCACCGCAGACCTCACTGCTGTCACACTACCCTCATACATATCCTGTACCACTCTTACATACTTTTCTGACACTCCTGACTTCCTCATACAATACCACAACTCCTCTCTAGGCACCCTGTCATATGCTTTCTCTAAGTCTACAATAACACAATGCAACTCCTTCCGACATTCTCTGTACTTCTCCATCAACACTCTCAGAGCAAAGATCGCATCTGTAGTGCTCTTTCCTGGCATGAAACCATACTGCTGATCACTAATCATCATGTCCCTTCTTAACCTTGCTTCCACTACTCTTTCCCATAACTTCATGCTGTGACTGATCAGTTTTATCCCTCTGTAGTTACTACAGCTCTGCACATCACCCTTACTCTTAAAAATTGGTACCAAAACACTTTCTCCATTCCTCAGGCATCCTCTCACTCTCCAAGATTTCATTAAACAATCTGGTTAAAAACTCCACTGCCATTTCACCTAAACACCTCCATGCTTCCACAGGTATGTCATCTGGGCCAACAGCCTTTCCATTCTTCATTCTCTTCATAGCTATCCTTACTTCCTCCTTGCTAATCCATTGTACTTCATGATTCACTATCCCTACATCATCCAACCTTCTCTCCCTCTCATTCTCTTCATTCATCAACCCCTCAAAGTACTCTTTCCATCTCCTCAACACACTCTCCTCGCTTATGAGTATGTTTCCCTCATTATCCTTTATCGCCTTTACCTGCTGCACATCTTTCCTAGCTCAGTCCCTCTGTCTAGCCAATCGGTACAGGTCCTTTTCTCCCTCCTTAGTGTCCAACCTTTCATACAACTCTTCATATGCCTTATCCTTAGCCTTCGCCACCTCTCTCTTTGCCATGCACCTCATCTCCTTATACTCCTGTCTAATTTCTTCATCTCTCTGACAATCCCACTTCTTCTTTGCCAACCTCTTTGTCTGTATACTCTCCTGTACTTCCTCATTCCACCACCATGTCTCCTTGTTGTCCTTCCTCTGTCCAGATGTGATACCAACCACCTTTCTAGCCATCTCCCTTACTAGCTCTGCTGTAGTTACCCAGCTATTTGGTAACTCTTCACTGCCACCCAGTGCCTGCCTTAACTCATCCCTGAACTCCACCTCACAATTACCCTTTTTCAATTTCCACCACTTGATCCTTGGTGCTGCCCTCACACTCCTCCTCCTCTTCTTGATAACCAACGTCATCCTACAAATCACTATCCTATGCTGCCCAACAACACTTTCTCCGGTCACCACTTTACAGTCTCCAATCTCCTTCAAACTGGCCCTCCTACATAAGATATAATCCACCTATGTGCATCTTCCTCCACTCTTGTATGTCACCCTATGCTCCTCCCTCTTGTTAAAATACGTATTCACCACAGCCATGTCCATTCTTTTCGCAAAATCCACTACCATCTGACCTTCTGCATTCCTTTGTTTAACACCATACTTACCCATCACTTCCTCATCCTCTCTATTCCCCTCACCAGCATGCCCATTGAAATCTGCTCCAGTCACCACTCTCTCACCCTTGGGTACAGTCATCACCACTTCATCCAATTCACTCCAAAATTTTTCTTTCTCATCCATTGCACACCCAACTTGTGGAGCATACTCACTAACAACATTCATCATTACACCATCAATTTCCAGCTTCATAAACATCACTCTATCCGACACTCTTTTCACCTCCAAAACACTCTCAGCATATCGTTCCTTCAGAATAACTCCTACACCATTTCTCCTCCCATCCACACCATGATAAAACAATTTGAACCCACCTCCGATACACCTAGCCTTACTCTCCGTCCATCTGGTCTCTTGCACACACAATATACCAACCTTCCTTCTGTCCATCATATCAGCTAACTCTCTCCCTATACTAGTCATACTGCCAACATTCAAAGTTCCGACCCTCACTACCACAGTCCTAGCCTTTATCCTCTCCTCCTGCCTTCGGCCATGTCTTCCACCTCTTCTCCTCCTTCGGCCAACAGTAGCCCAATTTCCGCCAGCACCCTGTAGGCTAACAGTACTGGTGGCGGTCATTGTTAACCTGGGCCTCGACCGATCCGGTATAAAAATTTTTCTTGGTGACTGCATGAAATGTTTTGGTGAAGTTTTACGCTGGCTGCCCTTCCTGACGCAACCCTCCCCATTTATCCAAGCTTGGGACCGGCACAAAGAAATGCACTGGCTTGTGCATCCCCAGTGGCTGGGTTTTATATATATATATATATATATATATATATATATATATATATATATATATATATATATATATGTATATTGCAAAATTTTTCAATAAATATTAATGGTGGAGTCACAAAATCAGCAAATTGTAAATGAAAGAAAAAGAATGCACAAGCCCTTTAAACTTTGCTCACCCCAGTCCAACAAGGCTAAACACAACTTCATTAAAATATAACTCACTAAAATCATTAAAAGAAGCAAAGCTTCAAGATAAATGTCATCAGAACAGGTGGTAGTAATAAGTCTTTCTACAACAACATCAACTAAATTTGAAAAATGAAGGAGATAAAACAAAAACATAGTGTGTTAAAATAAAATGGTATTACCTTAGTATAGCCAAGAGATATGACATACAGAGTTAAATCAAATTTGAGGTATCACATGGAAAACTCAGCTATTCTTCCTCCCTGTAACATGATCTCAACTAAAATTAGCTCCAAAATATTTACCTCTGGCATTGATAAGGGAAGAAATACCAGTACCACAGAAACAGATGCTAGAAGCCTAATTGGTGGTTTATCTGTGGTCCATTTAAATAGACTATTTTGAGAGAAACTTTTATGAAAGAAATTCCAAAAATCACAAATCGAAAACTATAAAAACACACACAAAACATTTTTGCTTAAGGGGCAAGCCCCACCAAACTCCAGGTTTGGGAGGGTCTATCCCACACACCCTTCTAAATATCATATACCAACTCCATGGTCACAGTATTGTGGAAAAAAGGGCAAAAACTCATTAAAAAGAGAACCAGTGGCTCAGACAACTCAACCTACTACAGCAAAACTTACAACAACATTATTTTTTTAGTGAAAAACACAAAAGGAACAAGCAGCGAAGGTAAGTCCTAATTGTTGCAACAGTCTAGAATATTCCCTAAGTACATTCTTAACACAGCATGCAAAATTATGTCCCTGATATCTGGAAGCAAGTTATTGTTGTCCTAATCAACTACAGTGGCCCTTCCACAGACCCCAGTAATTGCACCTCAACAAGTCTCACCATCTCATTGTGCAAGGTGATGGACAGAATCACAACAGAACTTATTCAGGTCAACACAGGATACTTCCGTTTCCATTAACTTACACAGCCCAGTTATGTCAAAGACAGAACTTGTATGCTTAACCTGACCGAAGACTAGGCTTTGCAGCTAACCTCAGTCTGATTAATGTTTGACAGTATACTCCATGGCAGAATTACCCAAACTCAGGTAACAAAAGGTAAAAGAAGCCGTAACAGATTGGATTCACAACTGCCTGTATAATGATACACAACAGGTGGGCCGCTTTCTTCACCATCCCCTATCACCAGTACAGTTCCTCAATGCTCTGTCAAAGGCCCGCTCTTTTTTTTTTTGGTATCTGTTTTCAGTCATCAAAAATTACTATAGTGTCATGCTCCCATGTATACAGATGACTATAAACATGGTAGTATTATTATTAACCCTGTTGAGACCGCCTCCCTACAAGTTGCAATTAAGATTACATATAAATGGTGTAGAAATGATCTTACCTTCAATGTCATGAAATGCTACAAAGTGTAGCTTAGATGTGTAATGCCAGGACTACAATGAGGCCTTAGTCAGAAGAAAGATAAGTTTGCAGCAAAACTGGACATTCTGTGGGGGTGGAGTTAGCATAATGGTTAACTGCTTTACCTCACAGATACAAGGTACAGGATTTAATTCTAATTACCTAATTCTGAGTCATAACGTGTTGTTGTTGTTGTTGTTGTGTCTTTTGGCTTATCCCGGTTAGGGGTCGCCACAGCGGAACTCCGGTCCGCTAATGGTTGGTAGTGGATTTTATGTGCCGAGTTACCAGCCCTGATGCACAACCTTCAATGAAGGCATGCCCATTCATGCATGCCTCCACACAGAAGACACTCTAGCTGAGAATCGAGCACAACAACGTCTTGCTGTGAGGCAACAACGCTACCACAGCACTACATAAGGTGTACTTGCAGTAAAAGTAAAAAAAAAAAAAAAAGAAAAGAAAACAGGTTTTCACAGGGTTCAAATACTTTACAAATAATTTTGAAATTGGGGTTTGATATAATGTTTTAGCTATTTACCTAACAGTAATCAAGCAAACATTATCGTGAACGATAAAATAAAAAAAAATGGAAACCAACCGGCATATGTCATGGTTTACCTTGCCAGTTGTAACCCATGTGAGGCATTTTACTTGGGGAAAACTAACAGAAAATTAAGGGACAGAGTAAGGGAGCATATGTATGATATGAGGAAAAATAAGTCTACTAATGCCCTTTTTAGACAGTGTTCAGTGTCCCAATTTTAAAAACTTTAAAATTTTTGTGATTGAAAGGGTGAGAGTCATGGATCAGATGGGAAAATTTGATACCCTTTTAGAGTTTAAGGAACTCCCTTGGCACCTGAAGCTTAATGTCGCTGTTAGCCCAGGAATAAATGATCATCTCTCACTAGTTAGTGTGTTGAAGAGAAAGGCTAATGTGTAAATGGTAGTTATTTAAATTATACAACATTAGTATGTTATTATCATAGTAGTATAATGGTTTTTATTAACCAAAATGTTGAATAATGTTATGCATTATTAGTGACTAGTGTCTATTAACTGTTTTTCATAATTCATGATATGTAAATTACTGTGTTCTGATTGGTAGATAATTAGCATTTTAACATGGGAAGATATGTTTAAAATTACTCTGATGAAGTCTTGTTTATTGAAGTCAGGACAAAAGCATTAAGTCAAACAAGTTAATAAAGTGTGTTTCGAGATACTGTACGTCAGTTGGTTTCTGTTTTTTATTTTCATTGTTTACTTAACAGGTTTGATACTCACCTTTGAGGGATATTGGCTAGGCTTTAAATGGCCCACAAGGGCAGCTAGCTTAGTACCTCCCTATGAAAATAATATGCATGCTAACGACGACATTCATCCTGCCATATTTCACATTCCTCCAATTCACCTAATCACAACCCACCCACTTCCAGCAATCCATAACAGCACTCTCACAATGAAATAGGACACTCATATTACTAATCTATTCCACGCCACAATACAACTTGCATCCAAAATACCCCTTTGTGGTGATGTATGCCCAAATCCTGGTCCCAACACTACACTTAGGCACCCAACAACACAAATCCCAACCCACCCCACTACACATCTTCTCAGAATACCCTCTGACCTGCTCATACATAATATTAACATCAGAAGCATCACAAACAAAATCTCCGACCTACATGCACATCTTTCCCACTACTCTCCAGCCATTGTGGTGCTTACTGAAACATGGCTAAAACCAGACGTAACCAACAATGAATTCATTCCTCCTGGCTACAACATTCTGTGTAACGACAGAACTGAAAGAAAAGGTGGCGGCATTGCTATCTTATTTAAGAACCAGTTAAACATAGAAATAATAAGCCCTTCATTATCTACTTTAAAAACAGCCAAAATAATACTCACTAAACTACTCTTGACCAACAAAAAAACTATTAACCTAATTGGCTGCTACCTTCTGCCAGGTAATAATACTGACACAGTGGAAAACCTACTTAACTGGGCATCTATGTCAGTACCACAAGAGACCATAATACTAGGGGATTTTAATATCAACTGGCAAACTTGCAACTCCTCAAAACCTACTAACTTCTTAAACCTATGCGGGGTCTCTCAACTTATCCACCACCCAACCAGTGTCGACAAAACCACAAAAAGGGAATTAATACTCAATTGGATATTGTCAAGCAGGCCAGACAACATTAGTAAAACCAGCTGTCTCCCTGACAGCCTTAGTGACCACCTCCCAACCTATCTAATCAGAAGTCAAACCCATATAGTAAAATCTACTGTCTACCAACTGATAAGAAGTAAAAAAATTATTTAACCCCAATAGCTTTACTAACACTATATCAAGTTGTAACTGGCACCCCTTAAGAACACATAACTTGGACAATGCTGTATCATACTTTAATTCAACTTTCCTCTCAATACTAGACCACCATCCACCCCCCAGAACCATTTGAATTAAATCTAACTATGCCCCCTGGTTATCCAAGGAGACTAGATCACTATTATAGAAAATGGACAAAGCTTGGGGCTAACTGGAAAAAGACAGATACCAACACTGACAAACAAACATATCTTGAGCTTTGGAACAAAGCAAAGAAACTAATTAAGATTGATAAAACAAACTATTATCACAGCACTCAAAATCGATATCAGAACAATCCTAAAAAAATGTGGGCATCCATAAGCAATCTACTCCACCCAGGTAAAGCTGGCACCCCTGCTCCTGTTAACTCTGACAACTCAACAAACGTAGCAACCCAGTTCAACAAATTCTTCAGACTCCATTCTAACCCTAGCCAAATCGTATATACCCCCAACTACCATCAAACGACCCAACCTCAATACTACTGATCTGGGCTTCTCACTGCAACCTGTCCCAGTCTCCTCTATTAAAAAGATGCCTACTAAACTTAAACCTACAGCCTTCTCTGCAGACAATCTACCAGCTGAATTCTTAAAGACTGCTGCTAATGCTATTGCATATCCCATAACAATCCTCATTAATCGCTTTATAACTGAAAGCTTAGTTCCCCGCCTCTGGAAAATTGCCTATATCATCCCATTCCACAAAGGAGATAACTCTTCCCCACCTCTGGAAAATTGCCTATATCACCCCACTCCACAAAGGAGGTAACTCCAAAGAACTAACTAACTCTCAACTAATTGCCATACTCTCTCCATTATCCAAAATCCTTGAAAGATGTGTACACACACAAATCATGACTTTCCTAAACTCTCATAATCTATTAACTAAAACACAACACGGCTTTAGACTTTCACATAGCACCACAACAGCTCATATGTCCTTCACACACATAGTCAACAAACACAGAAACAATGGTAACTACGTGTCAGCCATAACCTTAGACCTCTCCAAGGCCTTTGATATGGTAAACCACAACAAACTCGACAAGCTTACAGATTTAAATCTGAGCCCATCTACCATTTCCTGGTTCAGAAATTACCCAACAGGCAGACAACAGGCAGTCAGATGGCAACAGGAACTCTCCTCATTACTGCCAGTCTCACTGGGGTCCCACAAGGCTCCATTCTTGGGCCACTGTTATTTTCTATCTTTACCAACAAACTGCACGCAACCACACTCCATGCCTCCATCATACAATATGCAGATGATTCCACACTTATCTGTGCCTCTCCCAACCCCAAGACACTCCCCCACCAAACACAATCCTCTTTTCTTTCTATCAAGAACTGGCTCTCACATTCACAACTAATACTAAACCCCAATAAGACTCAGCCTATTATCTTTCCACCCATACAACACTCCTCCCATAATATTACCTTTGATATTACCTCTAGTAACAACATAATCATATCACCAGTTACCCACACAAAACTACTAGAGGTTATCATAGACAGCCAATTGGAATTTGGCACACATATATCCACCACCATAAAGAAAGTACATAAAAAAACTTGCCATGCTATACAGGAACAAACAGTTCCTAATTGACTCCACCCAAGCCACCATTGCACTTACCCACCTCATTTCCACACTCTTATATGCATCGCCAATATTCACCAATTTCAGAAAATCAGACCTTACCATTCGTCAAACCTGCGATAACAAAATTGCCAGAATTGCCAAATTTGCACAAATATGCCCCATCGAACCCATCACTGCACTCCTCTAAAAACTCTTGGTTGGCTGGAACTTCCCAGCCTTATTCTTTATAACCAACTTATAACAACCCACAAACTTTTTCCACCCCTGACAAAATCCCTGCTCTACAAAACCTACTTCACCCAAGCGCCAAAACTAAGGTTCTGTGATCAAATCAGAAACTCCTACTAGAAGTAACCAAAGCCAATAACTCTGCAGGCACTTCCCTCTACAACAAGTCTGTTGCTGAGCAGTGGAACAACCTCCCCCAACATCACAACAATAACTACACTACCCTCATCCCCTTCAAAAAAGCCATAAAATCCCATCTAAAACATCTTTGGCTATATAACCGCGACAACCCTGACTAATCTCTTATTAGTATTTTCAGGCTGCTAATACATCTCTCTCTCTCTCTATTCACTCTACCCACCCCACTACTTCAACTTTTCCTTGCTCTGCTATTCCAGTAACACTTCCCCTCTCACGTGTCTCTGCTTCTCCCACTAAGTCTTCTCTTCCTTTCCTTAATCCAACTGACTTCCTACACAGCCCACCTTCCAGTACTAACACTACTAACACCCTTAGCATTGCTCTTCATCCTCTGCATGTCTGTAACTTTCCTGCTTACCCTAACTTTAGACCGTTGCCACCTACTACTCAATACCAGCCCCTCCACCTCCAACTCATTACTTCCTTAAATATAAATACAGGAAATACTATAAATCCCACACAGAAGAGCCACTTGTGACCACTGGACCTAATTGTACCTCTCATAGCAATGTGGTATAAACCATTTATGCAAAATAAATAGGAAACACGTAAGCAAACTATAAAGCTTACTTTTTGAATGCATGTATATAATTAAATGTCTAGTAAGCTATATACGGAGTCTATATACATACTAATTAAATAGACTCTGTAATGCCAGCATGTGCTTGTCATTTGGCATCTACTACTCAAGAACGATCGACAGTGCATAAGTAAGGCAACTTATTATTGCAATATATATGTAAGCATAAGAACGATCTTTCCATTGCTTAACATTAAGATTAAAATTAAGGTGTCAATATAATATCAAAGAATAAAAGTAATACATATATGTCTCAATATATCAGAAAATATTTTAAACTAAGACCTAACAATAACATAAAAACAAATTATAATAAACTACCCAACATGCCTTATTTGTATCAGAAGAATTATGCGTGATACCTAAATATGCAAATAGAGGGCCAAGAGAACAGTGGGTACATGGTATCTAAACTAACTATAACAATAACAATGATGTTAACATATATATATATATATATATTTCACTAAATGCTGAAAGTGAAAAAACTAAGATGTGATAAACACACAGCAACAACCCCACCCCCTGAAAATGTAGTACACCCATCAAACTACTCTCCAAACACCCATGTGGGCAGACTCCCACTAAGAGGTATAAATCCAAGAAAGAGAGACCAACGAATAAATGGAAAAACCAAAGCAGAGCTAAACATTTTCTACCCATATCTATCTGTCTGTTAACTAGTCTAACATCAATGCACAGGAAGAAATACACTCAAGGAGATGGACTGCCTAGGAATGGGAACCCAATGAATATAAAACAGAAATAAATTCATTGTTATATCAGTGCAGTACCGTAAAAATGTATCAAATACATGGAATATGCATTAAAACAAAAAACAAATTCATAACAATATAAACCTATAAAATAAGCTCATTTCAATATAAATTGAAGCAAGTCTATATATCAAAGTATAACCTTTCCACTAAAATGTGTAGTGCGAGGTTGACCTACACTGACTAACATGTAAATAGCACAACAAAATAAAAATCTTGTAGCCATAACATCTCTAACACTAATCAGTGCAGATGCAATAGTTAAAAAGAATGTGTGCAATATATTAATGAATATTCAACCTAATAAGCTGGTACATACAGTTATATAAACGAAAACATAATATATATAATAAAACATAAAAAAAAATGTATATAATGAATACACTAACTACTACTTAAACATAAACTGTAATTGAAGGGGCTACTAAATACAATTATATGAATAAATAATATTAGTTATTCAGATTCATAGTAACCATATATAAAAAATAAATTAAGTATTGAAAACAATATCGAATTATATATAAATGATATCTACTGTTACATCCACATCTACATCCATACAGGGCCTACCAAAAATACATAAGAATTGTGTTTAACCACCCATGAGACCTATTGTAGCTGGTAGTGGATGGGTGACTGAACATTTTTCTTTATATGTTGAGAAATATTTGAGACCAATATTGAACAAGAACATGTATATCCTTAGGGATACTAAACAATTTCTCCTGGATCTATATCAGTATGGGAGCTCTGAAACCACCTACAGAGATGTATACTTTGTAACCCTAGATGTTCAGTCTCTGTTCACTATTATACCGAATGACGTAGGTATTGATTCAGTACAATGATATCTGCACAGACACAGTGAGTTAGGTATGGCACAGATTGATCTAATTAGTCTCTTCCTTGAAACGATCTTAGAGAATAATGTTTTCACCTTTAATGGGGATATATTTTTACAGTGCCATGGTGTAGCTATGGGCACTTCATGTGCCAATAGCTATACCAACATGTTCATGGCTGACTGGGAGGAGGAGACCTTATTTAAAATGGAATTATTCACCTGTCATGTGAAATTTTACAGATGTTTTGTAGACAATCTTTTTCTTAATGGGACAGTCCGAGTGAATGCTTAGATCGATTTTTTGATACCTTGAATGATAAATATAGTTATTTAAAATTTACCATTAATTATTCCAAACTTTTGATAGAATATCTTGATGTGCATGTGCAGAGACTGGATAACGGTCTGATCAATACTGGTATTTTTAGGAAGAAATGTTATAAAAACACATTCTTACATAGGTGCAGTATGCACCCAGGATATGTTTTCAAAAACATTATAAAAGGGCAAGGTATGAGGGTATCAAGGCTAAATGCCTCAGATCAAGGCTTTCACACTGAAATTTCTGAGCTTAGACAGATGTTAGTGGATAGAGGCTATACAAATGCTGAACTTGATTCTAGCTTAGAAGGTCTAGGTGAACTTCGAACTGGTAGAGCAAGACCATATTTCTCTTCTTTCACTCAAGTGAACACAATGAACACCTGTATGACCCCCGATAAATTGAGGGTCTCTATGTTTTACACATCAGATGTTAATAAGATATCAGACATCATTAGAAATAATTGGAAAGTTTTATAACTGACCCACAAATTAAGATGACAGTTGGGTAAACACATTAGTTTAGATATAAGAACAAATTAAATCTTAGAAGAATGTTGTGTCATTCAAGTAATTCGCAAGTAATTCCTCAGACTAATGTAGGTACGTTTTCATGTGGCAGATGTAACTTCTGCCACCTTATTAATAATTCCAAGTTTTTTGTCCACCCGGATACTGGCAGGAGATTTGACTTTAGAATTCTTGCTGATTGTCAAACCTCTAATGTTGTCTATTTAGCTATTTGCAAGGCATGTCAGTCATTCTATGTTGGTAAAACCAACAGAACAATCAAAGAAAGAATGAGAGAACATGAATACTGCATTAGAATTAAGTATGATAAAAATGCGTTGTCAAAACATATTATTATTGCAGGAGAGGAACATAAGTTTCAGTTTATGGTTATTGATAAGATTTTTCCTAATGTTAGGGAGAGTGATATTCGGAACTATACTGAATGCAGAGAAACCAAATGGATATTAAAACTGAGAGCTGATAGAGGGAAGGGTCTTAACGAAAGAGCATCGATTAAACCATTTTTAAAATGAAGGAAACTGTTTTGAACCATTAAAGATTTCTACATATAAGAACAGTAGATATTGTTTATATATAATTCGGTATTGTTTTCAATACTTAATTTATTTTTTATATATGGTTAATATGAATAACTAATATTATTTATTCATATAATTGTAGTTAATAGCCCCTTCGATTACAGTTTATGTTTAAGTATTAGTTAGTGTATTCATTATATAAAAATGTTTTTTATGTTTTATTATCTATGATATTTTTTCGTTTATATAACTGTATGTACCAGCTTATTAGGTTGAATATTCATTAATATATTGCATGCATTCTCTTTAGCTATCACATCTGCACTGATTAGTGTTAAAGATATAATGGCTACAAGATTTTTAGTTTCTTGTGCTATTTCCCATGTTAGTCAGTGTAGGTCAACCTCGCACTACAAATTTTAGTGGAAAGGTTATACGTTGATATGAAGATTTACTTAAATTTATATTGAGATGAGCTTCTTTTATAGGTTTATATTGTTATGTATTTGTTTTTTGTTTTAATACATATTCCATGTATTTGATACATTTTCCAGTACTGCACTGATATAACAATGGATTTATTTCTGTTTTATATTCATTGGGTTCCCATTCCTAGGCAGTCCATCTCCTTGAGTGTATATCTTCCTGTGCATTGGTGATAGACTAGTTAATAGACAGATATGGGTAGAAAATCTTTAGCTCTGCTTTGGTTTTTCCATTTACTTGGACTCACTTTCTTGGATTTATACCTCTTAGTGGGAGTCGGGAGTCTGCCCTCAGAAACTGCGGCGGTGGTGCTGCGGTAGCGTTGTCGCCTTACAGTTAGACATTGCCCGTTCGATTCTCAGTTAGAGCGTCTTCATGTGGTGACATGCATGAATGGGCATTCCTTCATTGAAGGTTGTGCTTTAGGCCCGGCAAGCCAGCACGTAAAAGTCTACTGCCAAGCATTAGCGGACCAGAGTTCCACTGTGGCGACCCCTAACCGGGAAAAGCCAAAAGACACAAACAAACAATTTCTACTGCGGTGGTGGTGCTGCGGTAGCATTGTCACCTCACAGTTAGATGTTGCACGTTCGATTCTCAATTAGAGCGTCTTCTGTGTGTCGACATGCGTGAATGGGCTTCCTTCATTGAAGGTTGTGCGTTAGGTCCAGCAAGCCAGCACGTAAAAATCTACTGCCAATCATTAGCGGACCGGAGTTCCGCTGTGGCGAACCCTAACCAGGAAAAGCCGAAATACAGTTTAGTTTGAGTCTGCCCTCATGGGTGTTTGGAGAGTAGTTTGATGAGTGTACTACATTTTCAGGGGGTGGGGTTGTTGCTGTGTGTTTATCACATCTTAGTTTTTTCAGATTCAGCATTTAGTGAAATATATATATATATATATATATATATATATATATATATATATATATGTTAACATCATTGTTATTGTTATAGTTAGTTTAGATATCATGTACCCACTGTTCTCTTGGCCCTCTATTTGCATATTTATGTATCATGCATAATTCTTCTGATATAAATAAGGCATGTTGGGAAGTTTATTATATGTTTTTATGTTATTGTTAGGTCTTTTATTTTCTCATATATTGAGACATATATGTATTAACCAAAAATTAAGTGTGTTGGTGCAAAATAAACTATGAACCAAAGAAAAAAGCACCAAGGAACCGTAGATACTGTTTTTTAATATGACAAAAAAAAATAAAATCATACAGAATGAACCAAGTTAAGCGCTTTCATCATGTTAAAATGACTTCATCAGAATAACTGACCAAAATTGCAATCCACATTTAAATAGTCTCCCACAAAACACTGCAAACCAATTAATACACTAATTAACCAGCATTAAAACATTTAAAGCACCAAGTATTAAGATGTTGAATTTTAAACATAAAATATGTATACATCAAATACAATTCTCATAATATCTTATTTATACACTTTTCATATTATATTGTATATATATATATATATATATATATATATATATATATATATTCACATAATTCATAATTTTATATAAAACTTTATCTATACAAGGTAATACATAAAAAATGTATTCAGTTCAAAAACAGTTAGTGTACTAGTGTCAATAAACTCAAACCTACATTCAAGTGGGGCTGTATACACTATCTGATTTGATTAGCCCTTTCCTTTAAAACTGAAAATAATAGATATGTGATCATTTAATCCAGGATAAAAATTTGCAGCCTATCTAAGCTAATACATTAATTCCTTTTTATATAAGTGATTTTTCCAATCTCCCCCCCTCACATCTAGACTCACTGAATCAACAATAGCAAACTTGAAACCAGTATGTCCACTGCAAACCTGGCTATGTCTATAAAGAGTGTTTGCTTCCTTTTGATGTTTGATTTCATATAGATGCTTGTATAATCTACATTTCAGGGCTCTCTCTGTTTTCCCAATATAGAACCCATCGCAGGTGTTACACAATGCAATATAAACTATCTTGTTGGTATAACAGTTCCCTTTCCTCAAATATATTACACTGCCAATTCTGTTTTTTAAGGTTACCAAAGGTACCTGAAAGATGTACCCACAATAAGAACAACGTCCACAGGGTTTAGTATTTCCTGTCATGTATCCCATCCACTCTAGTTTTCTCCAAATTTAATTTGATGTTACTACCAACCTTCATAGAAAAAATTGTGTTTTCCCTACCTTATTGTATACCTCAATATTTACCTTGAATATACCCCAGTTTTTGTATAAAATCTGTTTGATCTGATTAGACAAGGGACTGTGCTGAATAACACATGCCTGATTGTAATTTCTAATATTAGAATTCTTAAGGCTGTCCTGTTCTAATACATCCCCTGTTTTACCCATTCCATCCACAACTCTATCCATCTTAGATCCAACCATAGTACAAGCACTACCCAATAAGGGCTTATGTCTCTTCCCCCATTCACCAAGAACCTCCACAATAATGGGTTCAACTACATGGGGTGGATATCCCTTCTCAAAAAACATATTTTTCAAGACTTCAAGCCCTTTTATTGCATCTTCTCTATCCAAGGTCATTCTAGCCACCCTAATTGCTTGAATTCAACTATACTTTTTTTCTGTTTTTTAGCGTGGTGGCTCAAATAATGTAGGTAAGCATTACAAAACGTCTGTTTCCGGTATACATTAGATTTAAAACCCTGTTTGGAAATCCTCACATTGAAAAAGTTGGTTTCTAATTTATTCACCTCATGAGTATATTTCAAAAATGATGTGGTTTGATTCAAATATTCCATAAACAGGGTAATATATTCTTCCTTCCCCTTCCACAGAATAAAAATGTCATCCAAAAATCTTTGATACGTGAGTATATCAGCCCGAAATTTGCTATTAAACACCCATCATACTTCCCAGCCAAACAGGACCAAATTGGCATACAAAGGGGCACAGGCCACTTCCATGGCAACACCCCTTATTTGTTGATAGTATTCACCCTCAAAACATATAAAGGTATTATCTAAAACATGGGCCATAATTTCACAAATCAGTTGAACCCATTATTGAACCCATTATTGTGGAGGTTCTTGGTGAATGGGGGAAGAGACATAAGCCCTTATTGGGTAGTGCTTGTACTATGGTTGGATCTAAGATGGATAGAGTTGTGGATGGAATGGGTAAAACAGGGGATGTATTAGAACAAGACAGCCTTATGAATTCTAATATTCAAAATTACAATCAGGCGTGTGTTATTCAACACAGTCCCTTGTCTAATCAGATCAAACAGATTTTATACAAAAACTGGGGTATATTCAAGGTAAATATTGAGGTATACAATAAGGTAGGGAAAAAACAATTTTTTCTATGAAGGTTGGTAGTAACATCAAATTAAATTTGGAGAAAACTAGAGTGGATGGGATACATGACAGAGGAAATACTAAACCCTGTGGACGTTCTTATTGTGGGTACATCTTTCAGGTACCTTTGGTAACCTTAAATAACAGAATTGGCAGTGTAATATATTTGAGGAAAGGGAACTGTTATATCAACAAGATAGTTTATATTGCATTATGTAACACCTGCGATGGGTTCTATATTGTGAAAACAGAGAGAGCCCTGAAATGTAGAATATACGAGCATCTATATGAAATCAAACATCAAAGGGAAGCAAATGCCCTTTATAGACAATCAGGTTTGCAGTAGACATACTGGTTTCAAGTTTGCTATTGTTGATTCAGTGAGTCTGGATGTGAGGGGGGGAGATTGGAAAAATCACCTATATAAAAGGAATTAATGTGGCAGCTTAGATTGGCTGCAAATTTTTATCATGGATTAAATGATCACATATCTATATTTTCAGTTTTAAAGGAAAGGGCTAATCAAATCAGATAGTGTATACAGCCCCACATGAATGCAGGTTTGAGTTTATTGACACTAGTACACTAACTGTTTTTGAACTGAATACATTTTTTATGTATTACTTTGTATAGATAAAGTTTTATATAAAATTATGAATTATGTGAATATATATACAATATAATATAAAAAGTGTATAAATAAGATATTAGGAGAATTTTATTTGATGTATACAAATTTTATGTTTAAAATTCAACATCTTGATACTTGGTGCTTTAAATGTTTAAATGCTGATTAATTAGTGTATTAATTGGTTTGCAGTGTTTTGTGTGAGACTAAATGTGAATTGCAATTTTGGTCAGTTGTTCCGATGAAGTCATTTTAACATGATGAAAGCACTTAACTTGCTTTATTCTGGATGATTTTATTTTTTTATCATATTAAAAAACAGTATCTACGGTTCCTTGGTGCTTTTTTCTTTGGTACATATATGTATTACTTTTATCCTTTGATATTATATTGACATCTTAATTTTAGTCTTAATTTTAAGCAATGAACAGATCATTCATATGCTTGCATATATATTGCAATAATAAGTTGCCTTACTTATGCACTGTCGATGGCTCTTGAGTAGTAGATGCCAAATGACAAGTACATGCTGGCATTACAGAGTCTATTTAATTAGTATGTATATAGACTCCGTATATAGCTTACTAGACATTTAATTATATACATGCATTCATAAAGTAAGCTTTATAGTTCGCTTACGTGTTTGCTATTTATTTTGCATAAGTGGTTTATACCACATTGCTATGAGACGTACAATGAGGTCACTGCCCTATATATAAAGCTGTATTTTTTAATTATTTTAGCTTATTTTTTGTCACTGCTAATGCTTTCTCGAATAGTTAATGTTTTTAATAGCTTCATACAATTTGTGTCTTTTTATAGCTGTTATACATAATGAAAAACAGTTTACTAATTAGATAAATGCTTTAATGTGATTAATAGATGAATAAATAGAATTTTAAACCTTTTTAAAACTTTTTAAATACATGTTTATGGAGACATTATGTGTTCTTCACAGAGTTCTGATATGTTGCTATTTTTGTTACAAATGTTTCCGCTAGGGGTGTTTAGATACTTAGTAGCGCTATTCAGGATCTGATGTCATTTTTTTTACTTTTTTGATTGGATGTTTTAAACTTTTTAAATGCGGGTTTTATCCCATTATGTTTGGTCTGATGAAGCTATTTAGTGAAAGCGCTTACCATTCGCAATAAACTAGTTTTTGTTTACATCTCTCAGTTCATGATTTTTCAGTTTGCCATATACGTTGACTGCTGCTGTTGGTCTGTGTGTTTGGATATACTTCCTTAAATATATCTAACCCCTCTCCCCTCTACTGAGAACTCTTTCTATCCACTCTATCATTAACACATAGATCATCCTACCCGCAATATTATAATGTATATATAACCCAACCAGTCTGAAGTGTTTGATGTTTAAACTTTCTTTGTAAAGTATTATTTTTCAACAGCATTATTAAGACATAAAAATGTATGGATGCTATATAGGATTGCATGTAATCCAACTGTATATCAACTGTCTAGTGTCATATTTTTACTCTGTATGTGGAGCTTTTCTCCCCAGGCCTACGCTGAAAAAGTTTTTTTCTGGTATCAAACAGAAACATTGGAATATAAAGTCATTTAAATGTACGTAAAGTTAAAGGCATAAATAAAACAAATGAGTTTTGACGGTAGTGTTTTCCTTTGTAAAAAAAAAAAAAAAAAAAAAACATATACTTGTGCATTAATGACATTAATGAATCTAAGTGAATAGAGTGGTACAGATGTAAGCCATTCAAGAATGTGGAAAGTAACACCAGTCATGCAGCAACAAAGAATTCACATATCTAAACATACAAATGATGTGAAAAGAGGAACACAGTGAACTAATCTACTTGCAAAGATATTCCTTGTGTTATTAAAGCTACTATTAATATTGCATAGAATGTGCATCAGTTTCTAGTCTAATATACCAGGGTTAAAAACACACTGAATGCATGCATTAAAATTCCTTCCCTGACTGACTTCTGTCTATTCACAGCCACGTGTGCACTACAGACAGACTGCCTGATGCGTGGGTTATATTTTTGATGGTTCTGTATGACATAACCAAAACTCTTCTGTCTGTTGATATAACTTATTGATACTGTGTGCAGGTTATCTGATGTACAAATCATGAAAGCATTCCATTCTCCCTTACATACTATAAATCCTTCAGTGCAAATGTCAGATGGATAATACACACGCAATCTGCACATGATGTGGTACACATTCTGATAACCATTAATGTATCTTCTATAGTATTTTGTGCACGTTTACTGTCTGTAGTTTATAAGACCTGTGAAGTACACATCTGTAATAACTATTTTCTCAACACATGCACATCTGTTCTGCCCCTATATGCTGTATTCACTGAAATCCCATGTACATCTGTACAGATCCTAAAGTGCTACATGCACTTTAGGTAAGAGTTTCTCTGCAGAACCATTTAGATCCTTTTGAATATGATGTGGTCTAGTGAGCAGTGGTGTACACATCTTCAGTAGCTACGTTCATATGGACTGTGTTCCTGCTCATCTGTGGTTCGAGTTGTTTAGGTGAAGGATACTTTAGTCATCTGAATCCTTCTTCAGACAATGATCTAGTGGGAGATACATTGTATTCATCTGTACTAACACTGCTCACACAGACAATGCACAACTCCAGTGCACCATTTATCCTGCATGTACTAAAATTGAGGTCACCTCTGCATACACATCTAAATCCTTAGTAACATTGATATGATGGTTGTCACTGCAGACATTTGTACTGGCCTTGCTCAAATGACCTATGCACACAGGTAATGTATCCTCTGTGTTGCATCTACTGTAGGTAGGGTACCACGCCTTTAGCAAGACGGAAGTAATACAGGGTGTGAGTTGTCTGACAGGATGGAGATCAGCAACTGTGAGTAAAGCGTCAATGAATCAACATGGACTTCTCTGTGTCATTTATATCCACAGCCTTTATGCTTCAATATGAAATAGCATTAATGCATTTATTCTAGCTGTATAGAACTTGAATCTAGCATCAGCAGATAGTGTGAGAAGTAACTTCACATTTAAACTAAATTCAGTTTTCACTTACAAGTCCACCTCAGTAAATTCATTCCAGCATTCAGAGAAGTTCCCAACTCATAAACCATGTCAAATATATGCATATTTATAGATTTATATGCATAGAACTCAAATAGCAATGTTTTTTAGAAAACTGTATCTTCACTTTCTAGTTGGAAATAGCATGCAAACAGCACAATACAGGAATGTGTACAAATTACAGTTTGACTAGTTATCATTTAAATTTCATAAAATGCTACTAGGTCAACCAAAATTGCACATATGTGGAAACTACTCAAACGTGTCTGAAATCAAGGGTAACTTTAAAGAATTCTTCAAGCCGTCTACTAGGGGACACTTACTAAACTACACAAGCAGCACATTTGACAGACGAAGACACAAATAACAAAGAGAACAAAAATTCAAGCAGCATCCTGGGAACTTCTAGTAAATTCAAAGTGAATCAGCAGAATGAATTCAGTGACCTTTAGGGAATACCAAACTCCTTAAGGTAAGCGGGACTACATAGTGTGGGGTAAGCATATTTTGAGTTGAATGTTGAATGTTTTTTTCAAGGATTTCATAGGAATGCAGTACAGATACAGCAGCACAGCCGTTAAGTGTCCATATCAAGATGTAGTAACCAAAAGTCCTACTGCAGAATTCTGCACTAGCTATATATGACCAAGCTCATGGTATGACAGGACAAGGTACAGACTGCTGCAGAAGTCAAATGTATGCTTCATTGGAAAGATTCAGAAGAAATAAGGAGCAACATGTGTGAGACAATATTCATCATGAATAAGGAGCCATGTGTATATGAAATTCCTCTTTTGGAATAAAGTGTTAAATGGGTGAGGTACACCTCAGACAGAATAAGGTGCTGTGTGGGTGAGGTACACCCCCAATGGAATAAGGAGCTATATGAGGGAGATATTCCTTAGATGGACTAACATGCTATCTGTGTGAGATAGATACACATGAGATGGGATCAGGTGCATGAGGTATGAGATACACCAGAGATTGATCAGGTAATGTATGTCTGAGATAAACATGAGATGGAACAAGGTGCTGGATGTATGAGACACACCAGAGATTGATCAGGTGCTGTATGTCTGAGATAAACCTGAGATGGAAAAAGGTGCTGTATGTGTGAGATACACCAGAGATGAAAAAAGGTACTATATGTGTGAGATTCACCTCAGATGGAATCAGGTGCTGTAGGAATGAGATACACCTGAAGCTGATTAGATGTAGTATGCGTGAGAAGATACACCTGAGATGTAATAAGGTGCTGCATTTGTGAGATACATCTGAGAAGGAAAAAAGGGTGCTATATCTGTGAGATACACATGAGACAGGATAGGGTGCTGTATGTGTGAGATATACTTCAGATGGAACAAGGTGCAGTATGTGTGAGATACACCGAGATGGAGTAAATTACTGTATGTGTGAGACACTGCTGAGGTGGAATAATATGCTGCATCACTGAGGTACTCCTAAGATGGAATAAGGTGCTGTATGTGTGAGTTACACCTGATACAATAAGGTGCAGCGTGCATGAGATACACTTGAAATACAAAAGGGTTTTGGATGTGTGTGATGTTACTCAAATAGGATTAGTGCTTAATGTGTAAGGTACTCCCCAGATGGAGTCAGGTGCTGCATATGTGAGATACACCTGAGATAGAATAAGGCAGTGTATGTACGAAATACACCTGAGATGGAATACAGTGCTGTATGTATGAGATAAACCCAAGATTGAAGTAGGTGTGAGATATATCTGAGATGCAACAAGGTACAGCATGTGAGAAATACTCCTGAGATGGAATAAGGTGCTTTAAGTCTGAGATACAGCTCAGATGAAATAAGTTGCAGCATGTGTCAGGTACTCCTGAGATCGATAAAGGTGCTGCGTGTGTGACAGACATCAGAGACAGAATAAGGTGATGAATGTGTCAGATACATCTGAGATGGAATCAGGTGCTGCATGTGTGAGATGCACCTGAGATGCAATAAGGTACAGTATGTGGTAGATACTCCTGAGATGGAATAAGGTACTATAAGTGTGAGATAAACCTGAGATGGTATAAGGTGCTGTATGAGTAAAATGCAGTGAGATATAATAAGGTGCTGTATGTGTGACATGCAGCTGAGATGCAATAAGGTGCTATATGTATGAGATACACCTGAGATGAAATAAGCTGCTGCATGTGTGAGATACAGCAGAGATACAATAAGGTGCTGCATGTGTGAGACATTCCTGAGGTACAATAACTGTTGCATGTGTGCGATATCTAAGAAGGAATAAGGTGCTGCATATGTGAGATTTACCTGAGATACAATCAGGTGTATTATGTGTGAAATGCACCTGAGATGGAATAAGGTGTTATATATATGACATACACCTGAGATGGAAGTATGTCTGAGATATATCTGAGATGCAATAAGGTACAGTATGTGGGAGATACTCATGAGATGGAATAAGGTACTATAAGTGTGCGATAAACCTGAGATGGAATAAGGTGCTATATTGTGTGAGATACATCTGAGACAGAACAAGGTATTCTATACAGACTGAGATAGAATCAGGTGCTCTATGTGTGATATACTCCTATTTGAAATAAGCTGCTGCATGTGTGAGATACATTAGAGATACAATAAGGTGCTGCATGTGTGAGACATTCCCGAGGTACAATAACTGTTGTATGTGTGCGATATCTAAGAAGGAATAAGGTGCTGCATATGTGAGATTTACCTGAGATACAATCAGGTGTATTATGTGTGAAACCTGAGATGGAATAAGGTGTTATATGTATGAGATACACCTGAGATGGAAGTATGTCTGAGATATATCTGAGATGCAATAAGGTACAGTATGTGGGAGATACTCCTGAGATGGAATAAGGTACTATAAGTGTGAGATAAACCTGAGATGGTATAAGGTGCTGTATGAGTAAAATGCAGTGAGATATAATAAGGTGCTGTATGTGTGAGATACACCTGAGATAGAATAAGGTACTGTATGTGTGAGATACACCTGAGATGGAATAAGGTACTGTATGTGTGAGATACACCTGAGATGGAATAAGGTGCTGTATGTGTGAGATACATCTGAGATGGAATGAGGTGCTGCATTTGTGAGATGCACCTAATATAAATCAGGTGCTGTATGTGTAAGGTGCACCTGAGATACAATAAGATTCCATATGTGTGAGTTGCACCTGAGATGGAATAACGTGCAGTATGTGTGAGATACTCCTGAGATGCAATCAGGTGCTCTATGTACAAGATACTTCTTGATGAAATAAGCTGCTGCATGTGTGAGATACAGCAGAGATACAATAAGGTGCTGCATGTGTGAGACATTCCTGAGGTACAATAACTGTTGTATGTGTGCGATATCTAAGAAGGAATAAGGTGCTGCATATGTGAGATTTACCTGAGATACAATCAGGTGTATTATGTGTGAAATGCACCTGAGATGGAATAAGGTGCTATATGTATGACATACACCTGAGATGGAATTATGTCTGAGATACATCTGAGATGCAATAAGGTACAGTATGTGGGAGATACTCATGAGATGGAATAAGGTACTATAAGTGTGTGATAAACCTGAGATGGAATAAGGTGCTATATTGTGTGAGATACATCTGAGACAGAACAAGGTATTCTATACAGACTGAGATAGAATCAGGTGCTCTATGTGTGATATACTCCTATTTGAAATAAGCTGCTGCATGTGTGAGATACATTAGAGATACAATAAGGTGCTGCATGTGTGAGACATTCCCGAGGTACAATAACTGTTGTATGTGTGCGATATCTAAGAAGGAATAAGGTGCTGCATATGTGAGATTTACCTGAGATACAATCAGGTGTATTATGTGTGAAACCTGAGATGGGATAAGGTTCTGTATATGTGAGATACACCTGAGATGGAATACAGTGATGTATGTGTGAAATACTGCTGAGAAAGAATAAGGTGCTAAATGTATGAGATATGTCTGAGATAGAATCAAGTGCTGTGGATATGAGATACACCTGAGATTTATCAGGTGCTGTATGTGTGAGATTCACCTATTTGATGCTATGAAGCCAATAGTCAAAAATGCTGATGTTAAGTACATGCGGCATATAGCCCCCATTTAAGATTTTTGGATGATATTTTTCTTGTTTGGAAAGGTAGCCAGAGTTAGAATATTTCATAACATGTTTTAATAACACTGCTGTTTTTCTAAAGTTACCTTTACCCATTCTGGGGAATGTATTAACTATTTGGATGTGCAGATTATTAAAGATTTCACACATCACAAATTTGAATGTAGATTAATAGGAAACCCACTTTTTCAAACTGCTTTTTACACTTTTCCAGCAACCACCCATTGAGTCAAAAGACAGGGCTGGTAAAAGGCCAGATGGTCAGAATATCTATAATTGTTTTGGATGATAAAAAAATTCTTAAAGAGATAGAGAGGTTGATTGATAGGTTCATCTTAAGGTGCTATCCCAAGAAATTGTTACTTGAAATTAAAAATGAAATATTAAATAGAGAAAAGACAGGTTCTCCTCCTTTTTAGGAAAACATAATTATGTTATCTACAAAACACACAAAGAGGATTTTAACAAATGTTAAGAACATACCATGCTTTTGACTTTCGTGGGGGAGGCCAATGCTATAAAACAGCTTATAACAAATCACTGAAGATCATTCACTGTGATGTTGCCATTAATAAATGCTTAGGTAATCAACCATGGTTTTTGTATAAAAGACACCTAAATATTAAGGAAAAGTTGGAATCAGCAAATGTTGACACTGCTTCTGTTTTAAACAATAGGAGATTTAAAGGTTTAAAAAAATGCAACTTTTGTAAGCAGTATAAATATCTGTGAGAGGTAAGTATTAACTTTAAAGACAGTGAATTATGAGTTGAAATTGATTGTAACTCAAAGGTGTAGTTTGTACTGCATTTTGCAATTTTGATTCTCAGCTAGAGCGTCTTCTGCGTGGAGACATGCGTGAATGGGCATACCTTCGTTGAAGGTTGTGCGTCAGGGCTGGCAACTCGGCACGTAAAAATCAACTGCCAATCATTAGCGGACCGGAGTTCCGCTGTGGCGACCCCTAACTGGGAAAAGCCGAAAGACACAACAACTATGTTGGTAAAACTGAACATGCATTCAAGAAGAGAATTTATGAGCATTACTATATTAGTAATGCAACCAGCAGTGGTGGTGCTGCGGTAGCGTTGTCACCTCACAGTAAGACGCTGTCCGGTTCGATTCTCAGATAGAGCATCTTCTGCGTGGAGACATGCGTGAATGGGCATACCTTCGTTGAAGGTTGTGCGTCAGGCCTGGCAAGCCGGTATGTAAAAATCAACTGCCAATCATTAGTGGACCGGAGTTCCACTGTGGCGACCCCTAACCAGGAAAAGCCGAAAGACACAAACAAACTATATTAGTAATGCGAACGAGAACAACATACTTTATAAACATAAATTAAATTGCACATATGCAGTACATATTTCATCTGAGGTGTATCTCACACATACAGCACCTTATTCTAAATTTTCTTTTTTCATTTTGGAACAGGTTTTACTCAGTCCTAGGGGCAGTCAGTATAGACTTGAATATAGAGAATTATTGTGGAAGGTTAGGTTGAATGCCTGCATATTTTCTGGTCTCAATGATGTTTTATCTTTAAGAAGTGTGCTGAAATTGAGTGATGCAAAATTTCAAAATTTCAGTAAGATAATGCATTTTATTTATTGCCTTTTTGAGGGGATTTTATTAAATTCCTGTCTTTGAATGACTTTTATTCATATGCAGTTTATATCTAGTGTTTGTATTGTTTTAAATGCATTTATTATTTATGCTAATTTGTTTTTTATGATCAGATGCAATTGATGTGCTGAAGTGCTTAGACAAATGCATGAACGAGATCAAGGCCTAAGTATCATGAAAGAGCAAAACTGAGGTTACAGCTCACAAGAATCAACATGGGCATTGCAAAGCTTGAGTCTAAGTGACAGCATTACATAACACACAAACCATGCCTGAGAGCAGAACCATTGCTACTATCTCCATTACAGGAAGGTCCTTGGAAGGAAAACCGTGACAGATGTATGTGTTCAATGGAAACAGCTACCTTGAAGAACTGAACTATTTATCTTGAGATACAGAAATTTTGCACAAGAGTAACAAAAATATAATGTCCAGGTTAAAGGCAATGTATAACAGAAATGGCATACTAGATGGATTATTCATAGATAACAATACACAATTTGCACCTGCAGAGTTACAAAAATGTGGCAAAAAGTATGGCTTCCTGGATACTACATCAAGTCCTCACTACCCACAGTTCAATGGAGATGTAGAAAGGGCACTTCAAACTGCCAAAAAACTTCTTTATCAACCTGAACCCCACACAGATCTAATACTTACCAAACTGCTCCACACAGTGCTATGGAAGTAAGCCCTACACTTCAGATGCCTAGTAGACAAATCATTACTAATATATTTATGCTGGGGCCCAAACTGAGATCAAAGATACTCATTTCAAATCTGTCAAGAAAAACAATGAAAAAGCAGAAGATGCCGATTGTGGCTGACAAGCTGGGGCTGACATTGTGGTTGTGGGCTTGTTATTATGGTTAGAGGTGTTTACCTTACAGACACAAAGTACAGGATTTGATTCTAACCATTGGGAAGCATTGTTATGCTTAAAAAGGTTGCCTGGGGGGTCATTATTCTAGTGATCACCTATGAATCTGTGCTTCTAAACACTTCTATGACAGGTGATATTCCACCCAAGCTCTTCCTTGCCTTCAACCAGGCCAATCAGTGCACCTAAAGCTGGGAGGAGAGAGAAAATGGGAAAGAGCAGTCATAGTGGTACAAAAGCAGAAAGATCACAATTCTATATAGTAGAAATAGATGATATTGTCATTGTGGGACATAACTGGAGACATATCCAGGCCATTCCTGAGGAATCTCAATGTGAAAGCCACTTACCAGAGAACCCTATCTACATGTTAAAACCAAGGATGGTGAATTCCTTAGCTAAATGAAATATACATATTCCATCAACTGTACTGCCACAGGCAGCTGTCTGAGGTAAATGTAGATCAGAGTTTGTGATATACCTTTAAGAAGCTTTCCAGTCAGCAGGCATGTGCATATAAGTATTGAGCATGTGCAAGCAAGACTGCCATTTTGTAGTGAGCAGTCAAGATGTAAGCATGCATATGTGTGTGTTACTCAGTCAGTTCAAGTATAATGTTCATGCTATCCATCCTGATGTTTGTATATAATAAAATACTTAAACGAACTCCCAAGCCTCATCATCTTATTCAAATATACAAGACGAGTGAGATGGTGTCAGAATGGTATGCAAAACTGAAACCATGAGGTACACAGTTAAAGTTTGAGGAATATACAAGAGTGGATCACCTCTACTGATCAAACGACTTGCAAACAGGTCAGAAACAAATTCCAGGTACTAAAACTTATTTCAATTATTTTTTACTCAACAGATATAAAACAAAGCACTCAGAACACTCAAAACAAATTTCTAATTAAACAAAATGTCTAAGACTACAACATATTGATAAAAATAGTCAAAATAATTACAAAAACATTTGAAACAATATCCAAATCACATAATATGTACGAAAAAAGGAAAACAACTGTACTTTTTCACTATGTGCTACTTTTTCGCATTAACTAAAGCTATTTGAAGTATATGAAGGGTGCTAAGTGTTGGCAAGTGTGTGCAGTATTACAGTACAGTTATTTCACAAAATACAGCCATTTCAAAGAATATTTTGCAAAATACTATCTTTCAAAGAGTTTATTGTGCATTTAAATATTATTACAAGTACTTGGTGTGTGTGCATGTTCATACATAATTACAAGGGCCATATTTGCATTGTGTTTAAACATACTTTGTTGGCATGGCAGAAAGATTTTGCAGACCAAGTCCACTTGTGTTTGATAACAATATTGCAGAAAATTAGAAAGTGTTTGAGCAAGAGTAAGATATTTTCATACAGGCTGCTTTTTCTGAGAAAGATGCACATACAAAGGCATTTATTCTGCTTAATTTAGCTAGTTCAGCAGCCACTGAAAGAGCGTGTTCATTTGTGTATGCACCTGCTGCATATGTGGGGGAGGGGGGAACTGCCATATAGGGTACTGGCTGAAACTTGCGAATAACCTGAGTGTTTAAAACATAAATTTAGAGAAATACATAACCACCAAATTAATATTACAATGGAAAGACACTTATTTTACACAAGGGATCGAAACCCTGATGAAACCTTTGCAGCATATACAACTGACTTGAGAAACAAGGCTAAAACGTACAGATCTGGTGATTTGAGAGATGAATTGATAAAAGACAGGTTTGTGTGTGGTATTAAAGATGATGCAGTGAGAAAGATTTTGCTTCGAGACAGTGATTTAACTTTGAATAAGGCCAGAGATTTGCCAGATACATGAGCTCACAGAAAAGTACACAAATATGCTTACAAATGAGAAAGGCATGCTTCCAGTGCTAATGTAGACAGCATGTAGCATGTGATTAAAATGTACAGGCCAAAGGGTGTTGCAGCTTCAGTGAAACCCAGAGCCTTTCTAGCAAGTTCTAGACCATGCCCTATGAGATAGACATGCTTAGTGAAGCACAAGGGTGAGTCAGCTAAATCAAAGAATGTGCATCCACCTAGCCTCATAGCCAGCTGTTGTAATTGTGGTGGTAGTCATGCGCCTAAAAGGGAAAAGTGCTTAGCTTTTGGTCAGCAGCGCCACAAAAATAAAAAGTGGAATCATTTCAAAAGGTTTTGTAAATCAAAAAAGGCTCATTATTTTATTAAAAAAAGAGCATTCAAAGAGACAAGTTGATCAATTAGAATGTTGCGACCCTACTTTTTATGTTGATGGTGTGCCTGTGCTTGCTGAAACAGTCAATGCAGTAGATTTGTGGGCAAAGAATGAAGTATTTTGTACTGCTCTGATTGATGGAAGACATGTGGAGCTCAAAGCAGATACTGGTTCAAAGTGCAATGTTATGTCAGCAGAAACACTGCTAGAGTAAAAGTTAGTGAGAAACTTGATTTGGCAAAGTGTGCGAAGCTTGATGCTTATGGTGGTGAAGAAATTCAAACAGAGGGCTCAGTAGTGCTTTCATGCTACTCTGCTGGGAACAGCTATGACTTGCAATTTTATGTAGTCAATAGACACATGCAGTCATTATTAGGCCTGGGATTGCTTTCATTTAATAAGGAAATCCACCATGTAAGCTTGAAGGATGACAGCTCAAATTTTGCCCAGACTATTTTTTCTGACTCTACTGATCTTTTCAAAAACAAACAAGGAAAACTCCCAGTTGTGTACTCCATGAGGTTAGACCCTGAAATAAGCCCAGTTATCAGATCAGCACAGAAGGTTCCAGTAGCTATGCAGAACAGAGTCAAGGCTGAGCTAGACAAAATGGTGCAGCAAGGAGTAATTTGTCCAGTTGAAGAACCAACTGAATGGGTATACTCCATGGTGGTAACTCATAAGAAAATCTCAGATGATATTAGAATATGTATTGATCCAAGAGATTTGAACAAAGCACTAAAATGGCCTCATCATTCAATGCGCACAGTCAAAGAAGTTGCTGCTCTTATGACAAATGCTACAGTTTTTCTGTCTTAGATGTAAAAAGTTCATTTTGGCAAATTTTGCTTGACCATAAATCCTCATTGCTAACCACATTTGGTACACCATTTGGAAGGTATAGATTTCTGAGAATGCCATTTGGAATAATTTCTGCCAGTGAAGTCTTTCAACGTGCAATAGAACTAATGTTTTTAGGCTATCCATGTGCTGTTATAGTAGATGATATTCTTGTAGGAGGCAATGGTGAAGCCAAACATGAAAGAAACCTCAAGACAGTTAGGCAGAGCTCGTGAAGTCAGCCTTAAGTTAAATCCTCAGAAATGCAAATTCAGGCTATGAGAAGTTACTTATGGTGGTCATTTGTTTACCAGTTCAGGCTTATGGCCAGACCCTTCCAAACAAAATGCAGTTCTTGAGATGCCAGCTCCAGACAATGTCCAACCCCTACAATGTTTTCTTGGCATGGTCAACTATTTAGATAAGTTCATTCCAGACTTGACAGCACTGCTGAGAGAGCTGACATGCAAAGATGTATCCTGGTCCTGGTCAGTACAACACCAAAGAGAATTTGATGTCCTGAAATAGAAAATTGCTGGTTACCTACTTTAAGATACTATGATGTTCACAAACCAGTAACTCTTTCTTGCAATGCTTCTAAGTTTTGTCTTGGTGTAGTCATTCTTCAAGAGGGTAGACCACTAGCCTATGCATCGAGAATTCTAATCCAAACCAAGATGCAATATGCTCAGATAGTGAAGGAACTCTTAGCAATTGTGTTTGCATGTTTGAAGTTCCATGATTATATTTATGGCCAACCTATTCAAATCGAGACTGACCACCAAACTCTAGTCACTATTTTGAGAAAGCCAATGCACACAGCTCCTGCTAGATTACAATGCATGACGCTCAAATTGCAAAAGTACAATTTCAGTCGCTTTTACACAAAAGGCAAACTTTTTTATCTTATTGATACTTTATTCAGATCTCCCAGAAAAAAACACTAAACAGCATGAGAATGAGAAATCTGATTTTGAAGTCATGGAAGTGATAAATCTTTCTTCCACACATCTTGATGAGGTTAGAACTCACACAGCTTCAAACCCAGTTCTCCAAGCTTATCCACTTGCTCAGTCAAGGATGGCCTTCTAAACAATCTTGCTTACCGGTAGACATGCAGCAGCATTTTCCTTACAGAGACAAGATTTTGACTGACAATGGTATCATCATGAAAGGATCAAAAGTGATTGTTTCAAAATCCTTGTAACAAGTGTATATTAAAATCTTGCACTGTGGCCACCCAGGAACTGATTCTACCAAAAGATGGAGAGAATACTAATATTTTGGCCTTCTATGTCAAAAGATATTGAGAGAGTACTTTCATCTTGTTCTGTATGTAATAGTACTAAACTGCATCAACAAAAAGAACTTCAGCTAAGCCAGATTCCTGAACTACACTGGTCGACAGTACCCACTGATATATTTGAGTGGAATAGTCAACATTATTTGGTATTAGTACAATCTTATTCAAACTGGTTTGAGATTGAGCTACTTTCTAACCTCACATCCAATACTGTCAATACTAAGTTGAAGAGACATTTTTCTGTCCATGATAGTCCAGGCAAACTAATTTCTGACAATGGTACACAATTTACAAGTCAGCAGTTCAAATGATTTGCTGAAACTTGGGACTTTTTTCATATTATGAGTAGTCCTGAATACCTGGCTTGACAAAATGTGCAGTTCAAAGTGCAAAACAGCTGTTAAAGAAATTGAAATGAGACAATATTGATTTTTCTAAATCCCCTGAATATCAGAAACACTCTTTGTGATAATCATCTTGGTTCACCTGCCCAGAGACTTATGTCGAGCAAACCAGAACCACACTACCAATCAGTAGCAATTTGTTGGTTCCATGTGCTAAGAACAACAAAGCAGTGAAAGCTCAACTCCTGAAAAAGCATCTGTCCCAGAAGTCCTATTATGATAAGACCAGCAAATCACTCAATCCATTACAAGAAAGGTAGATAGTGAGGATGCAGACAGCAAAAGGTTTTGATCGGATTGCATTTGTGAAATGTTTGTGTCAAGAGCTGAGACTGTACATTGTAGAATCTCAAAGAATCAAATTTAGGTGGAATCAGAAACATTTATTACTGGTGTTCGAGCCAGTGTTACAGCATCCTGTCTGTAATAAAGACTCTAGTTCTCAGAGTGACTTATCCAATGTTCCAGTTCCAGAGAACATTCCAGCAGATATCCTTGTTCCTGAGAATATCCCCGAGAGTCCTAAAGCAGAACATTCACCTGTGACTGTCCCTGTTTTTAAACCCAGTCCTAACTACTACATTACAAGTTCAGGTTGCATTTCCAGACCTAGTTCTAGATACACAGCATCCTGGACATGAATGTTGTTTTGTTTATTATTGTGTGTATAATTTGCATGCCTATTCAAATGTCATTATCATTGCAAGACAGCTCAATAAAGAGGGATAATATAGATCAGAGTGTGTGATATACCTTTAAGAAGCTTTCCAGTCAACAGGCATGTGCACATGCAAGCAAGAGTGCCATTTTGTAGTGAGCAGTCAAGATGTAAACTGTCAAGTGTGTGTTAGCCAGTCAGTCAGTTCATTTAAGTTTAATGTTCATGCTATCCATCCTGATGTGTTTGTATATAATAAAATACTTAAATGAACACCCAAGCCTCATCGTCTTATTCAGATATACAAGTGTGAGTGACTACTCATGGCAGCATAGCCGGCTTTAGGCACCAGCAAACCTTGCAGTTGCTGGGGTCTCCCTGTTCCTGGGGGACCCCCAACCACAGCAAGTTACCTTACCTTGATATTTTGTAACATGTCTGTCAAACCAACAAAAGCTAGAAAATCAATCTTGTATACTTAATAAACCAGGTGAGTAATAATGCTTATTTATATCTCCTTTAAAATTCAAAAATATCTTTGCTTATAGTAATAGTGTTTTATCAAGCAAGGGCTTTCACAATTCCATTAAGTATTTTACCACTAACATAGTGGCCATGGCTTAGTTAAACCCTGCTGGTGGAAATTCTGTACACTAAAGCTAACAACATAGCCCATTTTAGGTACCTGCAAATACATGTTGCTGCAAGGGGGGCCCCTTAATCATCTTTCACTGTGTGAGGGCCCCACAAAAGCTGCTGCTGGTTGGGGAAAAATGAGGAAAAAATGTATCAATTTCATGATTATTCTGTTTAACCTGAACAGACTGTGCTATGACCCTGTTAGGATAAAGCTGATAATGAACATGAGCAAGGCAAGCACTAGAGAGATCAGCAGCCCAGTGTGACCAGTGTCCGTGCATACCTTGGATTTTAAGAAGAGCTAATACTTCTCATCTACAGGGATGGTTTTCTCTTTTAGGGAGTTTTATAAATACTTGCAGAATACCAGATACTGGAACTCTCAACTTCTTTACTGAAGAATTCAGTGCAATACCAATAATAGCAGAATAGAGGCTCAAAATCAGGAACACATTTTAAATATTACTCTGATTCAATGAAAAAGATAATAGAATAACACATTTTATATCAACATGTTTTTTTTTGGACATTAAGTGTAAAACTCGAATGTCTGGATTTATTGACTATCTGCAATCCCAAATGATTTGCAGCAAATCAAATGTGTTACAAAGGACAATAAAAGTATGTGCAAAATTAGGGAAGGTCTGTGAAATCAGGGACAGTGACAGGTTTGCATTACTCCTCACTTAGGGAAGGTCTATGAAATCAGGGACTGTGACAGGTTTGCATTACTCCTCACTGAGGTAAATAAAAGTGACCCATCCCTGCTGCTGTTTGATGACTGCTTAACAGCAGTCGCTGATCTGGTGTGCACAATGTATTGCTGAAATAATATATAATGTGTGTGTTTGTGAAAATGTTAGTGAGTTTTATCTGTGCACACGAGCAATAATGCCAGGATGCATACATTATTCTTCTGAGTGTCAGTAAAAACTGTAGCTAACAAGAAATTATATTTCAAAAGTAAGTCATAAAATGTATCCCAGAACATTCAGACACTTAGATCTTCTAAGACTCTGGGGGATCCCTACTCCCCAGACTGTATAAATGGATACAGGTGGCTCTGTTAATCATCCTTGACTGTGTGGGGTCCCCACAAACACTGTTGTTTGAGGAAAAATGAGGTGAAAAAATATATATATTTTTTTTTCTGATTATGCTCTTTAACCTGAGCAGGGCTGTGATATGACCCCGTTAGGATAAAGTTGATAATGGCCTCTGCTCTCAACTGCACCCAATCTAAAACCAGCCCTTTTCGGATGTGTGTGCACAGAAAGCTGCTGTAGGTTATATGGGGGGGGGGCAGGATTGTGGTGTTACTCCTCACAGTCAAATCTCAGACGTGTGCACATGAGGTCATTACAACTTGTGTTTGGGCTGAGGACAGTGTGGTCATTGTTTCTTTTACTTTTCTGACATACCTCAGAGGTGTACAAAGAAGATTACTACAGCTTGTGTAGGAACAACAAAGTAGAATACGTTACTATAATCATTATTTTTCACTCTCACAATCACACTTAGGACATTTACAGGTGGCTGGCTTTGACAGTTTGGGTTGAGGAGTGAGGAGACCTACTATGTATATGTATATCAGCAGTTCCTTGAAATACACAACTGCGGCAGTTTGAACCTCTGCTTTCATCCCAATTTAACACCAGAGGGATGCATAAGCAGTATTTTGGGGGGGATTGGGAGGCAGGCAACTCCCAGATAGGACCTGTGTATCCAGCAAACAAAGGGTTGTTAGTTTATTGTGAGCTACTGTTTTGTCATCTTTGCCTTGGGTGCAACTTACGTCATCCATGAAAGAAAAAAAAACATAAAACTGAAATTCTTTTCTTATTTCCTAAATGGTTATTACGGTACTGTCTTTGCTCAAGAAATGTATGTTGAAAGGATGCAATGAAAACTAAAACTGAACAGCAACACAATTTCTTTACTTAATCATAATTTCTGTTCAAGCCATTAAGGATGAAAAAGTGTGTAAAAAGAAAAACTTTAAAATGCACTTCATAGCATGTAGAAAGTTATAGCTTCTTGAAAATGTTGAACAGTAAGGCAAACTGTGAGAAAAGAAAGAAAAAAAGTAATGTGCATGGTATGGGGAGCCCAAGTTGGGGAGGGGGAATGGGAAGAGTGGAGGCTATTGTGTGTATGGGGGAGGTCTGAAACAGTAGGCCTAAGGCACCATTTCACCTAAGTCCAGACCTGTACATAGAGTTGCTGCAATATATCATTGTGCAACTAAATGCCAGTAACTGTAAATGTCCCTTTTTGTGAGATGGGCCAACACAGTGTAATGCACAAGTCTTGTAATGTAAGAACATTGTAGCTAAACATCAGTCAGTGCATACTACTTCTAAAAGTTTGCAGCATGAACTAAAAGGTTGCTTAGGAAGGGTGGCAGTGACAGGATGATACATAGACTGGAATTGCCTAGGGGGCCCCCAGCTTGACATCTGCTGGGGGCCCCCAAAATGCTAACACCGGCCCTGCATGGCAGTGAGGTTTATCTACAGAAGTGATACACAGAGGCAAACATGCTTGTGAACAGAAAAGTGTATGATTCCTTTTTACTACTTCAAAAGCTGTTGTTTGATTTGTACTAGTTAAAATGTGTACAATGTTTTCAGTCTTTTTTTCTGATGTTACTGCATTGCATTCACGAATGTTAAGTAGGTACATCAAACAGCAAGTGGTTGTACATAAGCCTTTAACAATGGCTTTTTCTTTCTCCTTTGGAGGACAGCTATGATGATAGGAGTTTTCTGTATAGCTTTCTGATAAATATAGATGAAATAGATATAGATATAGATATAGAAGGGCCTCTGTCATAACTCTGAATCTTCATTTCACTGAAACTCAAATAGTAAAACTCATTCATTGAAAACTAATTTCACTGTAAATTCAGTGAAATGAGATCAGAGGGAGTAATGTGATGGTTGACCGGGCAGTCTAGAACAGTGCAGTAATTATCAAGCACAAGTTTATGCTTAAGGAAATTATGAGGACAAAATTGTTTTCTGTAATGTATTATTAGTACGTTTTATTTCTAATATTTGTTCCTAGATCAAGGGCAGCAAGAAGTAAGAGGCATTTGGACCATGGAATGAGGATAGCCTTAACAGTTGCTCAGCAAGCTTCAGGTATGAGCAGTCTTTAAATTTTGCTAGCAAGTTTTAGTTCCTCAAGACCTTTTGGAATGACCTTAAAGACATGAGTGAAGAAGATCAAGAGGGGTCAAGATAAACTCCAAAATAAATGAATTCATCAGCCTAGGAGATTTCTCCACCAACACAAACTGAGCAACTACTAAACTTTTCTAGTCAGGATCTTACAACAATTAATTGAGTCTTACTGGAAATGACAATCAATTATATTTATATAAAACATGTCTGATATTCCCGTATTTATGTAGGCATTTCTGCAGGGGTTTTAGATATAACCATAAACAGTACCCTTGATTAGTAGCACAGTCTGTGGATGTCAAAAGTGAGACCAGTAATATAGGAAGAAGAAGCAATGATGTCATGACCATAGCTGACTCTGGAAACACATCAGTAATGTATCCTAGAGTAGAATTAACACCTAAGTAGTGTGGAATGTTGTACCTATAGAAGCTTATGCACATCCTTGCATTCCTGTGCATTTTCTGAAAAATTACTTAAAAAGCAGAACATAAACAAATGTAAATATTTTGCTAGCTGTACAGATAGCAACATTATCAGTAATAAGTGTTCTTTACAGTTAACTCAAGGACTAAAACCTAATGCAGAATTATGCCTCATTGTCCCCTTTGGCAAAGAAGTAGCCCCTGCTAATTATGTTATAGATAGCACCCCTCTAAGTTGAAACTCAGTCGTGCAGGACTTGGAAACACAGGTTGATAACAACCTAAACTTTGATCACCATGTGCCTGTAGTGGTAAGAATAGCATTCTACTTTGTGCATCTCATAAATAAGGGCATCACATCCAAGACCAGAGAGGTTATAGCTCCACTGTAATTGACCCTTGTCAGACGACTAATTGAGTACAACGTTCCCTTCTGTATGTACCTCACCAGACATCTGCAGCAACTGGAGAGACCACAAAGGTTTCTAACCAAGCGAATCCATGGCCTCCAAAACATGACATACATGGAAAGACTGAAAGTCCTGTCACTGTACCATACAGGCTGTTGAGAGATGACCTGTGCCTGTCCTACAGTGCACTCTCAGACCCTGTTCTAATGGAAATGCTGCACATCCGCAAATCAAATGGGACAAGAATAACTTGCTCCAGAGATCTCAACCTAGCCTGTGACATCAATAGAACATGCTGTGGAGACAGATATATCCCCCAGCAATTCCCACTTCTCTGGAATAAGCTTCCACTCCATGTGAAGCAGAGCTCCTCAGTGACCCTATTCAAGTGCAACCTTGACAACTGGATGGGTGACTGTAAATTCACCCTGGGGGTGGCACCTATGTCCCTCGTAGATAGGGGCAGTCGATGCTGATCACATAATCTCTCTGACTACCTAACTATGGTCAAAAAGGTACCTGGGATTTTACACAGCTAGGCTTGTAAAGGCCCAAGGGCCATTAGCCTAGTAACCTCCTATGAATCTATGAACCTATAATAGTCAGTGAATCCAGTCATTCCGCAAATACTGTATTATAATGCACACAAATTCAAAATTATATTTTTTGCTAAACATTCACAAACAAATTGTCATATCTTGGAAATATATTGTTAGAATACTTTTGTTAACTAGTCATAGGCTTTCATGTGACTGCAAAAAATTACTCTGAGTGCATATTTACTGATTTCCAGAAATATGAAAACATAAGCATAAAGGTATAATTAGCAAGATCAGCAACACTGAATATCTCTCAAGATGTACAACATACAGTACAAATATACATTACAGATTTCTTTGACATCTAAAGTTTCACCTAATGTTATGCAATAGTTTTTGAAGTATTGAGAAGACATGGAAATATTGCTTATTTTTATAACTACAAACAACTAGCAATATCTCAAGTAGAGTGTGATATAAATGTATAGTGACAATGAATTTTCCTGTCTCCAACCATGGCATTTCATACCATGCCCCTCAATAACATGTAGGACTCTCAGTTATGAAAATATGAACATAAATATATGAAAATATGAATAATAACTGGTAAACAGTAATTCATTTCTCTGCTGCAGAGATGAAGATCTTAGTACCATTTTTTTAATTCTTCCTTGCCCTTTCTAATACTGCCTATTATTAGCTGATAAGTCACTAAGTTTAAGAAACCAGACCCTAAAATCTGTTTGGACCCTATAAGGAGCTATGGGTGTTAACAGAAGTAGACAAAAAGATGCTATAGGCTTGAATGAGTCAAGAATGTACTTCTTGACTCTTCCATTAGTGAAGTACTTTATTAATCATTCTATTCAGCCTTTTATCTTAATGTTTTAGCCGAGAAAATGTTAAGAGCTGATGGGTAACTGACTTGAATGCATCCTTTACTTCTACAAAAAGGGCACATCTAAGTAATTCACACTTAATACTTACAGAAAATTTAATCTGTTGAGTAGAGCATTGACCTTTCCTAAAATGATGTTTCTCTGTTGAAAAATAACTTTCCTTCGTCTACTCAAGAACCTACATGAAATCTTTAAATAGTTTAGCTAATATATGCTGCATAGCTGTAAAGCTGTTGACAGACGGATTTGTAGTTTTTGCAGTTTTGCAGTTGAGGAAATTTTCTTATGCGACTGCAGGCATCTGATATCACCCAGTATCTGAGTAACAGGGTACGGATAAAGTAGAGGAGAGACCATAAACACTGATCTAATTCTTATGGAAAAAAATACTAAAGTGGGTCTCTGATTTTCTTTCTGGGGGTGGTTGCAACAGTTTTAAGATTCTTTTAGATATAACTGCTTCAACAAGGAATTCTAGTATACCCAAAGGTTTTTTTTCTAGTCAGTTCCAATATTAACATAACGATTAATCAGTCAAACTTGGTGTGTTGTGCATCAGGGACTGTTTAAACAGAAACCGAATTAGGTACTTACAGCATGACAGTATGGGTGTTTCTTGAGGCATACATAGGGGATCAAAGTTTGATCTTCCTGTTATTTATAGGTATAATTTCACACCAAAACAATCTGGGTTTATCAAGTAATGCCTTTACAGGGTTTTGAGGCAGATAACTAAATCACATTTAATCTCAGTCCTGGACAGTTGCTTAAGTTCTTCATACTGACTACACAGTTGAGACAGGCTAGAGGTTTTTCAGTGTTTCCATGGCAGGTCTCTTCATTTAAGTTGTCTTTAAGCTGATTATTTAGCTGTGAAATTCTGCTACTTAAAACCATTGGGTAAATTATATTTTGAAAAGTATGATGCACCGTGGCGTTCTTCAAAAACTCTGACTGATGCAATGAAATACTTTATTCATTTTTCATTTATTAACCAGGGAATAGCACTAAACTATGTGTACCACTTTCAGGCTGAGTTCATGAAATATAATAATTAATTAATAAGCTAATCAAAGGCAATCACACTGAAGTAAAATACTAATTGCTTGCTGTCAAACATCAATAAAGCATTGAACTGTTCCACTGACAGAAATGCTGAGAAAATGCACAAATCACAATCAGATGAACAATTGTTTGCAGTACTTCTTGTGAGAAAAAAGCCCCTGCTCTCCTTCTAGACTTAACTTTAACCCTAAGATAGTCTACTCATAATGTCAACATAAACCTTAACCATAACCTAATGTGTATCTAAACTCAAGCCCCAGTGACACTGAACTTTAAAAGCATTATTTCATTGAAGGCTGACCATCTGGCATTTCATTCATTGTAACATTTGCACAAACTGAGCTCAACCAAAAGGATTCAAAGTGAACTCAAGCAAACTGTCACTGACCAAGCAAGTTATTACTATATTCTTTTTTTTTTTTTTGTAGAGATGGTTATACCAATGCTGAGAAAATGCATAAAGGACAATCAGATACATAATTGTTTGCAGTAGTTTTTGTGAGAGACCAGTTGGCACAGTGGTTAAGGTCTTTGTCTCCAAGGTACAAGGTTTGATCCTGACCTCAGGCCAATGCCTGATTGAAGTTTGCATTGTCTCCCTGTGTCTCTCTTGGGTTCCTCTCACCTCTGAAAAACATGCTGAGTGTTTCTATCACAAACTCACCAACCACTTTGTGGTACACAGTATCCTCAAGATAGGAGAACATGGATCACAGACTGCATGCAGTGGCAAGGCTAGCCACTGGATGGTTTAAAATATAGCTCTAGGTGACTTGGTCATGTTGAATAATGTTGTCAAATGGGCATGGGTATTTGCCAGTGATAAGCTGGTTGAGGACCCTACCTACTCCAACCAATGTGAAAGCTCAAAGTAGGTTCAGTGACAGGATGCAGCAGTTTAAGTGGATGATATGATGGCACAGAGGACACTAGCTTGGGATCCAGAATCTACTACTCAGGAGGAATTTTTGTGAGAGAGAGGCTTCAGATGGATTTCATCAGATGAGTGACAAATTCATGGCAGTCACACTCTAGTGCAATAGGGCAGTATTCATAATACGGTTGTGATAGTGGGGGAAAGAGTGCATTCAAACATCATACCTACTAGGCCAACATGAATTGGTGTAATGGGTAATTTGAATGCATATATTGGGACAAACAGAACATACTGCCTGGGTCCACATAGGTACAGCAACAGAATAAAGAAGAAGAGGCCATTCTAGACTTCTGTCTGGCAAATGGCTTTGCAGTAGCCAACAAATGGTTCAGAAAGAGAGACAGTCACAACATGCATCCCCAGCGAAACAGTCAGTTGCCACAGTCAGTGATCAGAAAAGGCTCTAAGGTCAACAGTGTCCAGGTTGAGGACCTGGAAGTTGACTGGAGAGAAAGTACAACAGTTCATGGAATTACTCAGGGCTCTAGCACCCCAAGAAGAGGAGGAAGTAGGTGGAGTTGAAGAAGAATGGTAGCACCTCAAAATGGCATGTGTGAGGACTACAGAGCAGATATGTATCCAAGTATGGAAATAAGATACATAAGGAAAGCTGGTGGTGGAATGAAGTCGTCCAGAAAAGAAAGGAAAAAGAATGAAGGAATGCAGGAAAAAGTGGGAGATAGAAAAGATGGACCAGGCTAGGAAGGAATACTGGTTGGCTAACAAAGTGGCTAAGAAAGAAGTTGCGGTAGAACATAATAAGGCATCGGAGGCACTCTACCAGCTTCTGGAAAGTGACTCAGTAGGTGGCACAAAGAAACTATATCAGGTTGCAAGGCAAAGACAGAAAGATAAACAAACCTTCAGACACCCTTCATAAGGGATGCCACCCTGCTCACCAGTCCACAGGACATCAAAGGCAGATGGAAGGAGTACTCCCAGCAGTATATATATATTTTCTTCTATTCCTGTTTCAAGTTCTCTCACGAGTGAACCTTCCACTGAGCCATGCTGTTGGTTGAAAAAGTGCCTAACAGATAAAATGTAAAGATAAAACTGATAACTTCTCTGAAACCTGTTTACTCAAGCATACTACAAGCATCCATACTGAGTCCACTTCTGCTTTCACTTTTTTGCCAATTCAGTCACTACAGAGTTTTATGGTCTGAACATTGTCATGTATGAACAGGATATGCTTATTACTAAGATGTCAACTTTGAACAATAATATTAAAGAACTGCTTTAAAATAGACTGTTCCTTGTGATCATGAGTTACTAATAACATGGGATATTTATGTTGATTACATTAATCAACAACTCTTATGTTATTTACGGATGCTTTATATATTACACAGCAATTCTTTATAATTTTTTGGCTATTTGTTATGGTGGGCCATGTTGATTGGCTTTAGAAAGTATATGCTTTTTGTTATTGGATGTAACCCATATGCTATGATTGGATTGTTTCACCTGCTAAAATCATATGCATTGGACTATGGGAATCCCATGTAATTGGTTTGTTTGCCCATTAAGGCGTATTGCAATTGGTTATGATTGCTAACATTTTTGGGTACATTCCTTCACTTATTATGATGTGAAATATACACGTATTTGATGCAATTTCATTTGATAGATGATAATATCTATATAAAGACATATTCTTTATTATTGATGGTTGCATTTTACGGCTTTTTTTTCACTGTGACCTTAAAATGCTAACTAAGTTGTAATGTTGGCAGTATACATGCAAGATAACAATTTTTATGTTATCTATTTATGTGTTCTTATATTGCACATGGTTATGCCACACAATTTTCGACAATGGTTGTAGCAATTCACAAAGACAGGTTGTTGACAAGAAATATCTTTTTGCATTGGACACTATCTTTTAGTATTGGACACTAATATTCATGATATGATTAGTTTGTTTTATAAAGAAGTCATTACATAAAAAACATATGGGGTGACATGTTAATTATTTACTATCGGTCCATTTGGTTATTAGATACCTTACAACTGGCTATAATGAATGACATTTTTATGGTTGTTACTGTTATTTACAGCTTGTTTTTGCAATCACTGGTTTGCTTTGTGCGAATGAGCTGACATGCTGTCTTGTGAGTAATTTCTGCTATTGGTTTGTTGGCGATTTGGATATTCTGTGATTGGTCATGGTGGGAAATGCTCCCTTTCCATTTGTTCAGCTTAGGCATGTCTGCATTTGGTAATTACTGGCTATATATTGCGATGAGCAGTGCTGATTGGCCCTCGCAAAAGTAAATTCTCCCTATCATTGACAATTACTATGCACGGCCCGCTTCATAACCATTAGGCCGTTCTATGTGATAAAAGTTCACTGATTGGCCCATAAGAGGTCTTCACTATTGGTATAAGTGTAAACTAGTCATCTTTGATTGGTTTATTCAATCATTGGGCTGCTTTATGCTACAACAGTTTGTTGATTGGCCTATAAGTGGCTTTTGCCATTGGATGATATGCAAATTAGTTGTTTCCTGAGTGGTTCATCCAGGATCTATCTTTCTTTTTGAATATTGGCCACTTAAAAGAGGTTGTCATCTAGTATTTTAATTCTGATTGGTTACATTTTCTTTTTAAATGATGTTCCCCATTTTTCAAGATTACGATCTGATGAAGGATTTTTCCAAAAGCACTTATCGTTGGATACTAAAGGGGACTTTTAATACGCTTGAATTCTTATTTCTGGATTATCTTGGATTTTTATCTAATAAAGGATTTTATCGCCAGCCTGAAGTCCATGGTGGTGTCATTTGTTTTGCTTTGCTTTTTTTCGTTTACCAGTGTGACACCTTCAGCAGTTGCAAGTATTTTTCTTTTCCTTTGTATATGATTAAGGTCTTGACCTTTCCTTTAGCCACTGTGTTCACTGCCTGAAGAAAAAATAATAATTTCTAGTTAGTGATTGCATGTGGAATGTGTAGGTTTGAGACTAACAAGATGTGAACAATCTCTCCACAGAATAACTAAGCCTCCCACCTTGCACTGAACCCCTATGGAAAAAGGTACTGCTTAGCGGTCCTGGTCAATAAGCTAAACAGGTTAATCTCTTTGTCTGCACTCAATGCCATTCCACAGAGAACTAAGACTCCAGCCTATGGAGAAAGAACTGACCTTGAAACTATTTTTTGTACTCGAAAGTTTGAGTACCTTAGGTGCCGACTTCGACCTTCTGTTGCTATTCACAGTTTTTGACTTCTCACTCAGTGATGGTGCTGTCAGCCTTAACTGTTTAAATTTGATGACAGAGCATTTTCTTCACTTGAACCTGTCAGATGGGAGGCTGGTTATGTGACACTTAGAAGTGCGGACAACTTTCAGACATTCAGGGACAGGCTTCTGCAATTTCTGAAGATGAGAGATGTATGTGAATGCATCGGGTAATTACCATGACCTAAGTCATTCCCCCTTGCTAATTGATATCTTACTACATACATAATTTGTTAGCTGCTGCCATAGAGCCAAACTATACTGCATCTGAGATTACTGGTCACTCCGTTATCATATATTGATGAATTTCAGCAGCATCTGATAACATAACATATCACTAATTGCCCATGCTTAGGATGTTTATGGCTATATTGCACCTAATTATGTTCACTGTACAACTACCATATACATGCAATTCCATTGTTTACATGATGCATATGCACATATTTCCTTTGTCTGCCTTTATTATAGATCACTTACTTACTTAAGAAACAATAAAATAAGATGTTTTGAAGTGACTTCCTTTGGTCTGTTCCTGTAATTAAGAATGGTTCCCCTAGAGTAAAGCTGCTGTGAACATGATCATATAGAAATTACTGGAACCAAGACATCAGCATTATCTTTTGCCAAGGAAGAGTTCCAGTGTTACCCAAATTAGCATCATAAAGAGGTGACAGAAATATTCACATCCTAGTCACCAAAATAAGTTATCAGGCTATGAAGTAAAATTAATAGAATGATGCAATTTCTGTTATGCGGGAGGACATGATATTAATGGACCGAGGTCAATGAAGAAGATGAAGTAAGATGACTGACTGATGCAGTAGGATATGAGGAGGAGAAAAAATTATAAAGTGGAGGTCATTTTGGAAAGTGAATGTGTTACTGAATTAATTACAGGTCAAAGAACTAAAGCTATGTATTGCCAAAAAACATCTTCCTATAGTTCTGGATTTGACTTCCTCATTCTCTGTTAATTTACTGTGCAACATTTCTTCTGGGTCACTCCAGTAAAGGCACAATTGCACCTAGTGGGTTTATCCAAGTACAAAAACAATACAGTTGAAAAAATGTAACATTATAGCACCACACTATGCATTCCACCAGTTGGAGGAAGGAATCTGTATTTATGCAGCAATGTAGTTTTCTGATCATGTAAAAATCGATGGTGGAGGCAATGTGTTATGCAGTATCTACCTACGAATGCTGCACTTACCCAACAAGAGTGAGGTCCACGGTTAAAAGGAGGCATAACCAGGTCTTACTTAGATGCTGCACAAGTGTGCCCTCACCCCCACCCCACCCCCAGCACATACATACATACTTGCATACAAATTATGGCTATTATACCTTTCTATTTCTTTTTAAATTGGTTTCCTAATTTGTTTTAATTTCTTACATCTTATGGAAGAAGATATTACAAAGCAGTCCTTTTGCTCAGAAATTATTTATTTCTTTGTAGTTGGTGTATTACTACCTCTTTTGCAAATATTGCGAACAAGTCGGAAATAATATTTTTAGAAAAGGAGAAAGATTTTTGTCCACTTGAAAATTAAATAAATACTATAATGCTTTTTATTTGTGAGGCTACCCTTTGAGAAACCATTAATGTTAGAAGAGAAATGAGTACCAGAAGGATATGAAAGTGTCGAACTCACACAGAATCACGGTGTAACTTCATATTGTCACAGCCTGTTCCATGGGAGTCCTATGACATGAATAAAGAAACACAGAGACTCAAACTCCTTCTATTATTTTGAATTAGAAAAGTTTGAAAATCCAGCAATTCAAAAGTCACATTCTGAATCAGTAAATGTAATTTGAAAGTCCTGTACGCTTTCATTTTAACAACTTAGAAGACAGTGTAATGGCAGGACTTTGAAGCACATCACCTATCTCATTAAAATAATTGCTTCTTTTTTTAAATGGACTACACAGAAGGATGTATATTTCTTAGTTTGTGCTTTCCACATAAACATGATGACTATTCAGATTTGTAAAGTCTTATTTTGTTCAATGGGAGTAATTCTCACTTTTTTAAAATAAAATCAGATTATATAATGAGAAAGCAAATAGCTATGGCTAGAGGAAGAGTGACATAAGTGCTGATTTGCATAGCATAACATAATATGCCATGTTATACAATGACTGGCCATTAATATTCAGAAATCGAGGCTATACCAACAGCAAATGACTGACCGCTGAAGTATCATTGAGTGGCCAGACTTTCTGCTATTTCTTAGACAAGCATTAGTCTGAAGGAAAGACTCAAACTAAAAAGCATGTCATTATTTAGTGACTTTATTTCTCATAAAATTTGTTTTTTTTTCTGACAAATCACTGAGGAGCAAAGTCACTAAATAATGACAGGCATTTCAGTTTCAGACTTTCTTTCCTTCAGACAATGCATACTTATTCTCCCTTTATTTATGCTTTGTCCACATTTTTTCAAATAAAAGATTGAGAGGTACGTACGAGACCAGAGAAAATACAAGGAAAATCAGGTATGTTCTACAAACCAAAACATACCTGATTTTCCTTGCATTTTCTCCTGTCTCTCTCAAACCTCTAAACTGTTGGGAGGTTACAGTTTTTTTTTTCTTTCAAAAGAATAGCAACAGAGATCATCCTTTCTCTATTGGTTGTTTGCTAAAGCAGTGATGTACTGTGTAAGCCTGGGAACACAAGTCCGATACACATGCACGGTACATTATTAAAGGGTAGAATCCAGAAACAACACAGAACCATGGCGCCATTATACAAGCACATTATTTAAGAAACTAAGTAATTTTTTCCTTAAACAATGTCATTGCATAACAGCAATAACTGATTCCTGGGTGTGATATATTAAAGATTTACCCACAGTTGCCTTTGTTTAATCACGTGGGCTTTGCCCTCATGATTAACCCACACATGGATAAATCTTCAGTATATCACATCCAATCGTCAGTTATTGCTATGATATATACTAACATAATATATGAACATAACATTACATGTTGTAACATAAATGTTTATAGAGCAGTATGACATATTCCATGCCATAACATAAAAAACCTTTCAACTTCCCAAATACCTTACTAATAGCAGGCGACATAAAGGGTCTATATTATCATATCACATGCTCAGAAGAGCAAACGACAGATAATCGACCCCATGTAAGTGAAAGCTTACAACGTCAAAACTTCAGAACAGCGATTATTCTCCAATGGAAAACAATCGCTGTTCCGAAACAAACAAAAAAAAAAACAAGTAAAACATTACTTAATGTGGGGGGGGCTTCACCCCCACACCCCCCCTACTTAAATATGCCAACTCCAAGATCGCACTACAGTGCCGAAAAGGCAAAGTAGCAAAAGCGGCCAAATAAATTCTTTCCCAGGGAAAGAATTTGCTGAACAGCCACTTCGCTATTTTGCCTTTTTGTGCTTTACTGTTCGACAAAGACGCATTCGACAACCTGAGTCTGTGACAGAGTAGTAGGGACCTGACATAAACCCTAATCCTGGTCCAACTACAAACCCCTCCATTTCATTAAAAACCTCTCCCAACCCTAGCCAATTATCCTTATCAAATAAACAAGTCTCTTACTACTATATCAATACTCAAAGTATCCTTAACAAACTAAACCACTTTCATGCATGGGTATCTTATTATAACCCAGATGTTATCTCTGTCACTGAAACCTGGCTTAAACCCCAACATCAATATATTGACATTCTCCCCACTGGGTACAACATACTTCACCAAGACTGCCTAAAGAAAAAAGGTGGTGGTATTGCTATAGTCTATTCAAATAACCTCATCCTCTCCCATCCTAAGCAATCAATTCCCTCTTTTGCACCCACAAAAATATTATTAGCAAATCTTAAACTCAATAACTATACTATCATTACAGTAGCAGGCATTTATATTCCACCAGGGGACAACATTCCCCTGCTAGAAAATATACTCTCATATCTTTCCCAAAACATCTCTAATGAAACCATCCTTCTAGGGGGATATTAACATTGATTGGCTGAACCTCAGCAATTCACAGTCGCCACATCATATTAATCTCTACGGATTTACACAACTAATCTCCCAACTAACTCATGCTAACTCGCATTCTTCTAGCTCCCTGATAGACTGGATACTAGTCTCTAATCCCTGCAAATACCATAACCCAGAAACACTACCAGACTCCTTGAGTGATCACTCACCTATAAAGGTACTCAGATATACCACCCATCTCCCTAAACCACATCGGATTATCACCTGCTGCAAATTCTCTAACTTTAGCCCAGATGCTTTTTGTACCCTCCTCTCTAAAGTGGACTGAAACTGCTTAACACAGCTTCCACTAGACAAAGCAGTAGAAACTTTCAACTCAACTTTCCTTAGCATTCTAAATTCTCTAGCTCCACCCGGAAAAGTTCATGTAAAAACAAATATTTCTCTTTGGCTATCTAAAACCACCCCGTACCCTCATGAAAACTAGGAACAGAGATTGGAAAATATGGGTACAAACCAAATGCCTAACTAACTTACAAAAGTACAAAGAACTAAGAAACCAAACAAAAAAACTCATCAACAAAGACAAAAAAAGATTTCTATTCTAATCCCCCAACTAAGTCTAATCCCAACAAATTCTGGAATGCATTAAACCACATAATACACCCTGGCACTCCTACGTCACCTAATCCTTGTCCTGACAAGTCACCCGAAGAGACTGCCAGTATCTTCAATATGTACTTTATAGAAACAATTTCCAAACTATTAACCCCAGCCACTCTTGCAATAACACTCCCAACTCCCCTGAAACCCACTCAACTATCAACTCATTAAACCCCTTCTCACTCAAACCTGTCTCCACTTACTGTATCAAAACTCTACTCTCTCAACTCAAACCATGCTCTGTATCTGCAGACAACATCCCTTCATATTTTCTCCATACTGCTGCACACTCCCTTGCTATCCCTGTATCTAGCCTAATAAATCGCTCGATCTCTGAATCAACAGTTCCATCTATCTGGAAACAATTTTACACTCTTCCTATTCATAAAGGAGGTAACTCTACAGTAATTGTTAACTTCAGACCAATTGCTATCCTCTCCCCTCTCTCTAAAGTCCTAGAAAAATGTGTACACAAGCAAGTTAAGCACTACCTCTTACAGGAAAACTTGCTCACTACCACGCAGCATGGCTTTCGCCCCAAGCATAGTACCACCACAGCTCTACTACCATTGCCCATGCCAAAGACAATCATAAACTCATATCTTGCCTATTTCTTGAGCTCTCAAAAGCTTTTGACACTGTCTCTCACTCTCAGCTACTTAAACTCATTAACCATAACTTCTTCCCGGATACAGTTGCATGGTTCTCTAGTTATCTCTCTGACAGACTGCAGTCAGTGAGATGGGACAGTGTACTATCTACCCCCTTCCTGTTAGTACAGGTGTCCCTCAAGGATCCATTCTTGACCACTACTCTTTAATATTTTCACCAATACATTTTACTCCTCTTGTCCAAAGTCAAATATAGTCCAATACACAGATGACTCTACAGTCATCACTATTGCAAATTCACCTTTGAACTGCTTTCGACTACCCAGGCTTCCTTTAACTCAGTAGAAACATGGCTCAGAAATAACCAGCTCATTCTTAACCCTACAAAAACAAAATTAGTACTTTTTCCCCTAAACCTAGTAACCACATCAACACATCCTTTTCCGTAATGTCCCTAAACAATACTCCCATAAAAGTTGAATCAAGCACAAAACTGCCTGGCATTACCATTAACGATCAACTAAAATTTGATTTACACATTTACAACTGTATAAAAAAAAAACATCAAAAGCTAGGACTCCTGTACAGGGACAACAAATTCCTGACAACAGAAGCTAGAATTACTCTTACTCATGCATACCTTCTACCATGTTTAACTTATTGCTCCCAAATACTCACTAATCTAAATACATCCCTACTTACCAAACTTGAATCAACCTATCACAAGATAGCAAGATTTGCTCCTCAACAAACAGATAAATCTCACCACTGTCTCTCCCTAAAATATCTAAACTGGCTAGAACTACCTCACCTGCTTCTTCAATCTCAGCTGCAAATCATTCATTCCATTCTATATCAGCCATCCTCCTGCCCTGCTCTATCACCTCTCATCTCTAACTATTGCCCTACCAGGCATCTCTGAAGCGCTACCCAAGATCTGTTAAAGGTTCATAAACCCATTTCCAAGGCAGGCTGTAATATATATAGCTATCATCCCTCTATAGCATGAAAGAAACTCCCACTAGAAATAAGGAACCTTACTCACCCCAAACAATTTAAATTAGCTAAGAAAGACTACTTTAAAAAACACTGGACCTGCCACTGTTCACAACCACCTTGACCACAACCAACTCACTCTGAAATGTATAACAATTGCTCACCACCTAACATAATAACTTACTCCCTTTACTTCCTAGGAACTTCTCTTAAAGTATTGTCTATACTCTGTTTACTATTGTTAGATACCCTATCCTACTGAAACTAAAACAATTAACTTCCTATGTGTTACATTTTTATCTTTTTTGATTTGTATTGTTTAATCTTGCCAACTACTTTACCAGAATGGTAACCATATTGCTATGAGTGTAAAAACTGTTATTAAATTGCTTTCTATATTGGAGCTTTTCTCCCCAGGCCACCGCTGAAAAAGGGCTTTAGCTCAGTCGGACACTCCCAGTCAACAAATGTAAAATAAAATAAATAAATAACATAATATAACATAATGTATAATTTCACCCAAGTAGCTCATTTCATAACACTGACTACTGGTACTGCTACAAACTTTTCATTCATATTGATTGTGCAAGTGAATGATAAACATTTTGGATGGACATAAAAATGAATCTCGCATACAAGTACCCATGGTGTCCCAGGGTGTGCCATCAAAGTCTCTGCATGAATTAGATAAAAAAAATAAGTTACAATGGGGATGAAACTTGAAAAGTATGAAGACAAGGCTGGTTCTAAGATAAGTGAGATCATATCTTATTTACTGACTTGAGTCAAAAACATCTAAAACCTAGAGATATTAACAGGGACATTCTGAACATTACAAAGCACTAAAGCATTTCCTTTATGCACAGGCCAAGCCCCTGCTGCAGCACAATGTTGTGGTAAGCTGCCAAACCCCATGCTATATCTATCTAGCTATCTAAATCAGGATAGATAGATATAAACTCTATAACAGGTAGAAGATGAGGAAAACAAAACATTCAGCTTCTCCATTAAGAGAGGCCACAGGTGATCTTCCAGGTCTGGAAGATCTGTGCAGTGACGTAATAGCTTGCAACTAACAGTACAGCTCCCATTGAAGGATGGTTATCCTTGTTGTTAAATTTGTTGACTTATGAGTATTCACTAGTTTTGTACATCAGTTAAAAGTTAACATGTAAAATCTACTTGTTTACAAAACATTGCACTAAGAAAGAGAGTGAGTGGGAGACAGAGAAAGAGAGAGAGAGAAAACAACCCAGTGAATGTGCAGACAGCAATACAGTGAACGTGAAAATGTTGAAGACAGTATTTTCTAAAACTAAATAATGGAAAAGTTAAAACATTAAATCCAGAACATAATTATGACAACAAACAGATGAATTCTGAAAATAGTTTCTTTTAAACTTCAATGTAGTAACAGTAATGTTTCACAAATGTTTGAAGTAGGTTCTGCATTCTCTTCCAAATCCTGCTAACTATATTAACACTGAGGTCACAATTCCTTTGAGAAAATGTAATATATTTCTCAGCAAATTTAACTTTTCACATGTTTCTGAGGTAGTGCAAACATGAAGTTTGTATATAATGTTATCAGTGTTGGGGCAGACTCCCACATATTGGTGAATATAGGTGGGTAAGCCTTTCCAGCAAACATGTCTTTGCCCGTAATATGAAAGAAATTAAAGTTTTCATACTGTCCCGCCATTTCCTTTATAGAAGAATAGTGTGAGTGCAAACAATTTTAACATGAAGAGCTTTGCTGTATATAAACTCTAACTAATCAAATATTTGCCTGCCCAGTACTGGAAAGTGTCTGTGACATTCCCCCTAAAGGAGTAAGTAGCCCTTGCACTCTAAGAACCACTTATTAAGTTGGGCATTGCCCTTTCTGACCAGTTCATTACACTGCATATGCCAGTTACTTCATCCTTCTAGATTATTGGTGTCTGCTAGTACATGAAAGAAAATCTGTTCTGCTTTGTGCGTCCTTGTTAATTGCTCTGTACCGGCAATAAACTGATTGCTGTCTGTAATACTTGGCCTGAGGGTGGGAATCTACTACCTATAACTGCATGCCCTCACACACTCCAACCACCAAACACTCCATACTTCCTTCTATATCCCAAACATGCCACTACTTCATCTTCTATCCCTAGCATTTCTTATTATACTCACACTATCAACCAGGTATGACAACTCTATCTCCAGCTGTTACTTATCTTCACCTACCAAGCAATACATAAACCAGAATGCCACAACACATTTCTCTAATATCTCATCCAGCCTACTCAACATTAATTTCATTAGCATGCTGAAATGCAAGCAAGCAGCAGACGCTCCATCATTACCCAAAGTCATGTATAAAGCCAAGCCCAAATAAGTCGCTCTTCAATAGCCACATTGCCAACTGGACAATAATACTGGGAGAGGATATGCATCCCAATTCTGGACCCACTCATCTAACTCTAAACCTCACCAAACCAGCCCCCCACATTTTCTAAAACAGCAAAAGGCCACCTCTCCAACCAGCTAGGACTTAAAATACTACACAGTAACTTAAGAAGTCTCAATAACAAAATCACTGAGGTTCATGCCTGATCTCTTCATAGCAACAGAAACCTGATTAAAGCAAATTACCAAAGATACATAAATGCTTCGACCAAGTTATTATATTCTCAGACTAGATACAACTAACAAAAAAACAGATGGAGTCACTGTTTTCTACAGAAATGTTTTTGATCTGTCCGCTTACAATGATACTATACCCACTATCAACAATACTGAACTTCTCATCTCACTCCTCAAACTGAATACTCACAAATCTCTATCAATTATAGGTCTACACATACCCCCTGTTAACAGCATCCCCGTCCTGAAAGAGATCCTCTCCTGGTTCTCGGACAACATAAGACTGGAAACCATCTTGCTAGGAGATGTTAATATAGACTGGCAAAAGATATCCCTAGGAAACCGAACAACTTTAATTCAGCTATACAGCTTCTCTCAATTCATCAAAAACTCCAACTAGAATTAACAAGGCCATATCTAAAGAATCCATCCTAGATTGGATTCTAACATCCACCCCAAACAATATTGCCACAAGTGGCACCCTACCAGACAGCCTAACTGACCACCAGCTAAGCTACATGATCAGACACCCCAAGCAGCCTTGCAATCTTCATAACTATAACACAGTAAGAAACCTCAGTAACTTCAGTAAAGAAACTTTTACTTCCAGCCTGCTCCAGATCAACTGGGCTCCATTTAAAACTCTTCACTCTTCTTCTTGACAAAGCAGTAGACGCAATTCATGAAATATTTCTAAATATTGTGGCAGAACAAGCACCATTAGGAACCAAAAGAGTTAACAAACCATCCCCTTGGTTAACTAAAAAATAAAATAATTAAAAAAAAGCAACTCATGAAAATGGAGAAAAAAAACGGACTACTGTGGACATGCATGTTTCTGTGTGTGACCCTTTTACTCTTTTGTTTTAGTTTGTTAGTTGGGATATTTTGTAGATACCTTAATGTTTATGTATATCAGCTGGGTATGACAACCTTGTGTTTCCAAAGGTCAAACATTCCTCTTTTGCTGTGCTGATGATGTGATGAGAAGGCAGAAACATGCATGTCCACAGCTAGAGGGGTTTGGCTATAATGACCTGAAACTGTCCATAAATATACTTAAAAATGAAAGTGAAAGAAAAAGTCATGGACATTTACAATTGCCACTTAGCTGAAACACCTGATATCCTTAAAGGGTGATTTGCATATATTCAATAAGGCCTCTGATGCAAGAGGCTTAAGGTATCACACAGTTAGAAGTCTAGCTTTGCTAGATTTTTCTTTTTGTGTTTTTTAATAAACTGCTCTATACAAGAAAAATATGTCACCACCTTATGGAAAAAAAACACTACACAATACCCTCCATAAAGGTGGCTCATCAACCAAGTTCACAAACTATAGACCAGTCAGAATTCTCTCACCTTTATCCAAAATCTTAGAAAGATGTATTCACTGTCAATGTACTACATACATTACTTCTGATAACCTCCTCTCTCCCTCACAGTCTCATGGCTTGAGACCCAATCACAGTACAACCAATGCTCTTCTAAGGTTCACAAATATAATAAATCACAATAGAAATTCAGGTCTTCTAACTTTAGACCTATTTCTGGATATATCCAAGGCAGTTGACACAGTCAGTCATCAAATTCTCCTAACTAAACACTCTTTCTGTAGGTGATCACCTTCCTCACTTAAGTTGTTTCTTAGTTACCTCACTAATAGGTCCCAATAAGTGAAATGGTAAGATGGTTGCCTTCTTTTTTCCTATATCAATCAGAGTTTCACAAGGCTCCATCCCAGGACCACTACTGTTTAAGTTATTTATCAATGACCTAAACACAACAGCCAAGGAGCTCACCATTGTACAATATGCTGACAACTCCACTCTAATTGCACTGCTAGGACACTACCCATGCACCAAACACTCACTCAGAAATAATTGCTCTCCCATTGACAACTTACAACTCCTCCTGAATCAAAAAAAAAAAAAAGCTACTACTGTTCACCCTCAACTCTCTCTCCTTAAAAAAACAATTACTTTTAATATACTGTCATTCAATAAACCCAATACAGAAATGGAATCCCACACCAAACTACTAGCTGTGATTATAGATGATCATCTGAAATTTGATTTCCACTTTCAGCAAGGCATAAATAAGACGCACCAAAAGCTAGGCTGCCTCTGTAGAATAAAACGCTAACTTCCTAACTCTGCTATGCAAGCAAGCCACTTACTTTCTATTCTCCTACCTCTCCTATCCTAACCAATCTTACTTCCTCTCTATCAGCCAAACTTGAACAATACTACAATGAAGTAGCCAAATTTGTAAACAAACAACAATATAGATCACATCACTGCCTCTCTCTAAAACAACTAATGTAGCTCAAACTAAATAATTCTTAGTAGTACATTCAATCAACTACAACTTTCCAACTACTGCACAGCTCTGAAAAATTCCCATCTCTTAACTCCATCATTCAGACTTACACTACTAAGAGAGCTCTGAGCTCCACTGACAAAGCATTACTCTCCATAACTAAACCTAACAACAACACAGGATACTCCCTGTATTCATTCTGCATTGCTAATGGCTGGATACCATCCTTTTCCACTTAAGAACAGTCTGCAACCTGAAAGACCCTAAATGCCAAATGAAGCAGGAAAAAGACTAATATTTGCAACAACATTTATTGTACTCATTCATCATTTATATGAAGTCCATCATTCAGTGAAACAGCAAGAATTTTAGGAATTAGACAGCAACTTCCAGAATGTAGCCCCACCTCCTTCACAAGCGTAGCCCTCTGAATCCAAGGCAGTGCATTCTGTTGACGGTACACTTTTTTACCACTTAAAATAAAATACAAATTCCTGAAATGGTAGGTTTAAAAATAGCCAACTAGGCAATCTGGAAGAAAGTATAACTATTAATTTGTACCACATTTAATTACATAAAGGAAAACATTTAAAAGTGTATTATGTGGTACATATGTTCCTGTCTCTGGCTACAACCATACCTTGACATCAGCTGAATCTGTGATTGCCAAATTAGCAGCTAAGAATGCAGAAACAGAAGACATCCTTCAAAGACAAATAGACAAAAAAAAGAGATGCCCAATGTCCTCACCAATTTATTGAGGTGAGCATTACCTGGGCATCTAGTGACACCTGAGTGATGCAATTTATGTTATCACATATACCTGATTTCCAAATGTCAACAGAAGTAAAACCCAGTTAAAGTGAAAAATGCATGACATAATAACTACATGTGTCAGAGGTTGGAGTAATGTAGGAGTTATACCATTATCATACTTGTATGTCATCCATCAGTCTTAGCATTAAACATGCCAAGTTGGTAGTAAATCGCTGTATGTTGGGAATACATCTCTGCATAATTCCCAGACCTGATGGGCATATATCTAGGACCAATACAGATATATATATATATATATATAGGTGTGTGTGTGTGTGTGTGTGTGTGTGTGTGTGTGTGTGTGTGTGTGTGTGTGTGTGTGTGTGTGAGTGAGTGAGTGAGTGAGTGAGTGAGTATGTGTGTGACTGTGAGAGTGTGAGTGTGAGTGTGAGTGTGTGTGTGTGTGTGTGTGTGTGTGTGTGTGTGTGTGTGTGTGTGTGTGTGTGTGTGTGTGTGTGTGTGTGTGTGTGTGTATCTATGAATCTGAATAGTACTGTAGTGGAAGTAAAGACAAAACTTTTTAAAGGCCTCGCAGACTGGAAAAAAGTAATATAACCTCTGCCTTCCATTTATTATGAAACTAGATTTGTCACATAGTTAGTTCCAAATGGAAAAAATAGACATTGGCTTTAAAAAGACTGATAAAATCATGAGGCTACATTAATCATTAATGGAACTTTAATCATAGAGGTAAGTAGTGGTACATTATGAACCAGACATCTCTTCTGTATAAATTATTCAAGATAACAGCAATTCTGTCACTTCAGACTTTTAAAGCAAGTTAAACAAGGTATTTAAGCCATTAACATTTCACCAGCAGACTATGAAATAAATAGTTAAGAGCTAATAAATTCAGAAAGATCATGTGTGGAGACAAAGGGAGTTTTTTAATAGATGGAGCAATACTGTGTTACTGGCTCAATCACTTACTTTAAAAATAATATTTCTTACACTGCAGAAAGCAGCTATTAATCCAGACGAGAATCATATTTCATGTCTCTGAAAAATTATCTATAAACAAAAGCTACATGGAAACGTCTCCCATACTGAAATGATCAGCAGACAAATAGTACAGCATAAATCAAAAGGAAATGAACCCCTCTCCAGATCAGCTTTGTAGCCTTATTTATGACAAGTGTAGGGCCGACTTAATACTTCACAAACATATAGCTTCAAATGGCCATTTTTTTACTGCAGTATAGGTCATGCGGTATTCAACAAATCAGTTCAAACAGTTTTACTAACCATCAGTCAGAAATCCTTCAAAATGGTACACGAACAGAAAAGTGAACAATTTACAGCAAGTGATGCATTAGTGATTCAGAAATGAGAAACTATTATGCGAAGTGAAATACCTTTATAGCATCACATTCAAGTCAACCAAGGGTTTGTACTTACATTAAAAAGAAACGTCAAATCTGTATGTGCCATCTTACCAGTAGGTGTTCATTTGTGACCTCTTTTATTTATCATAGTGTTTTTTTTCCGAATCCTGCTGTTTATGCCTGACTTTCATTTAAGTGAAAAGATGTCAAAACATATAGCCACTGTTGGTGCAAAACATAGTTTTTCAGCCACATTAATGACACATAACTATTTAATTGCAGAGATACATACAAAACCCGCTGACTTTGAGTAGCTATTTATTTTATGGTTTATTTATCCAGCAAGCTCCTAATAATATGTTTTGGTTAGGTTCTTTCTACTCTGCTTGAATACTAGCTCTGGCTGGGGAGCGATAAACAGCACTCAGTGAGCAAAGAATCACTAAGTGCTCCTCTTACAGTTATCATCGTGTGAACTTTCAAAATGGATAACGGTTTGTTAGCTATCACTTAAAAAGGACTGAGGCAATTATGCCAGATACCAGACTACCTCAGCATGTGGGACACTGACAGACATTTGTTCTTCCCTCTTACTATGTATGTGCCATGTGGAACCAAAGTATGTTTAGTCAGGACTTAATGGTGGTGCAACTGCCAACATAAAGTATAGGGAGGCAAAGCCCTCCACAGAAAAAAAGTTTTACTATACTTCATAGCAGAGCCATGAGCTAAGCTAAATCTTTATTTATCGAACTATATATCAACACTGCCTTAAGTTGAGCTAAATGTTTATTTATCTAAAAGTAGCCTTTGTATAAAAGCTGATTCACTGCAATTTAAAGAAAGCATTAGGCAATGAAAAATACATGTATGCAACAGAAAGCGTTATTCTGAAACTAGGTATTAAAAGTATTGCACTGATGAGTAGTATAATATACAAAAATAAAAAATCCATATCTTCTGGAAGAGCAATCTTTTTATTATGTGATGTCTTAATTGATACCGATCAAATATGACTTGTGCTAGTGAGTGATTAAAAGACAGTGAAAAAGAACCAATGTCTGCATACTGCACATAAAAAGAAAAGAAAAATAACTATCTGGGGTACTCTAGCTGTCTGTATTCTGTTTCAGACTGACAAACTAGCAAATCCATTCTTATGCACTTCTACCACATGGGCACACATTAGCAGGTTTAGGCATCTTGTGTGCAATGTTGTTGTCTAGCAAGCGTAACTGGTAAACTGAATACTGCAGTTACTGTTGATGGACCTCTTTGTGACCTTTCTGGTATGTAAGGTACTGACATGGTTGGGATGTGAGTGGTGTGTTTAGCAACAACAGCTGATGAAAGAAATTCTCACCTTATCGCACAGATTAATTTCCTTAAAGGGGCATCTAGTCTTCACAGTAACCTTTTTGGTTCTTCTCAGGGAATAATAATAATATAACAAACACTGTGGCAGCATGCCAGACATGATTTTTTTTAAATTCTCTGTTGCTACTTCCAAAAGGCTGTGCTGGTTGCATAGCAGCTGTGGCAGGGACCTTGCTTGCTTTGCTAGAGACTCTCTTGCTTGAACTCTGTGTCTTGTACACCATTGTATGTAGTACCATGTTCTCGTTCTTCATTCTGTTGTTAACAAGTAACATAAATTAAGCTCAGCTTCTTCTTTTAAGAGATGAGAAGGAGCTTACTGCATGGTTCTCTGTATATTAAACTTGTTCTTGGTCTAATGTCCTTTGAGTAACATGGTGTCCATCATGCTGAATAAAAAACATATGATTACCTATATGATGCTTAAAATGATTCAAAGATGTGACTGATCTAATACATTCTGAATGTTTATTTCACAGTCATACTTACATCAAATAATGAATCTGACATATTAACACTGTTATTTTTAGAAATTTATACTTGTGCTCAGGGTTCCTACTCTTATGAACTGACTCATAATAATGTTACCATCAAGCAAACATCATGAATGATCTTGAATGCTAGTAACACCTATCCTGTTAGTAATTTATATCTTATACTATACAATTTTTAACCTTTACAGCCCATGTGCTGCACCAGACCAACTTCTTCCAGGTCAAAGGACATAGTCTGTTTGCCTTAATTATCTTTGGTCACACTGAACCTTCCCATCCTCTCTAACTCTCCTTCTTCCTTAGCATTGACTTTATACTGCATTTCTTTTCTAATTTCTGCAGCCCCTTGTCTAAAAGCACTGCTTTAAACTGTACCTAACCCACTTCACTGCAATACTTCTAGTGCCTTCAGTTATATGACTACCACCTACTAAGCCTTATCACATAATCATGTAGACCATAATATGACTGCACCTGTTGAAAGCTGTTGGCTTCGAAGTATCGATATTCACCATGTGAGTTTGGTTATTCTTACTCTTATTTTTATGTAAGATATAATACACCTTGATTTATGGAAGTGTCATATCCCAGAGATGATAAATCGTTCTTTATTATATTACATAAGTTATGAATATGTAACTGCCTGAAAGTTTTCTTTATATAAGGCTCTTTTTATACTCTGTGTTGTCTTATGTAATTTTATAGCGTATTGTTAGAGGTTTTGTGGAATTATTGGAGAATTTTTCTCCAGGCCTCCACTGAAAAAGGGTATATTTACCCAGTAGTTTCATGCCTTTAAAAACATGCTAATGAAATAAAATAATAAATATGGTGATGACAACCTGGTTGGATATTTAGTGCTGAAAAAAAATAAGACAGGGCTTTATAAATCGCATTTAGACATTCTTATTAATCTCAGGTTTTGTATAGCAGCAAGAAGAAGAATTAAACTCACTGACCAGGTAAACTGACACTTTAAACTGTTCAATCAGAAAAATATCAAAGAAATAGAACCAATCAGACCAGCAGTTCATTTTGGAAAATGTACCATTTTATGAACATTTCCTTTGATAGTTTGTTAGAAATAACTATCATCAGATCTTTAATTTCTGAATAAATTGTAATTGATGGGCTAGAGAAAATAAGTTGTGAATGATGGCATTACTGTTAATACATACTGCATTTGCTAAGACAAAAACTGAAATCATAACTTCAACACCCTGACTCAAAAATAAATCAAGAAAGTCTGAAAAGGTCGTATCATCACAAGAGCTTATTACAGTCTCACTTTTAAAGTCATAAATAAACTTGACTGGCCATGGACAAATTTTAGAAGATGGAAGAGAAAGCAAAATATTTAGAAGAACAGCTTTCAAACCTAACACTTTCAAATCTACTATTTATTCAACAAGCAACCTAACCAATGAAATGTGGAATGTTACTGAGCTTAGTTCAAGCATGAAATATACCTTTATGTGGAGTATAACTACTAGCTTTTAAAAGACCCACATCCAGGAATTTTGACGTCCAAAACCGTCCTAATAGCTTCTGATATTCAAAAAAATGAAAACACTTCATTATTACTGTAACAGTATATCCATGTTGTCTTCTTCCATTTGTCTCAGCCTGTTGGTTCTTTTGAGCTGATCAAATCCGACACTGGCCATACCAATACCTAAGCTCCAAAAGCACCACTTCCTCTCCCGTGATGGCCACTATCCTACACCTCTTCAGATCATGTTTCCCCTTATAAGCCTAAGCCTACAGGATAAAAGGAAAAAAAACAGACCCCTACAGGAAACAATCTGAGAAACAGAGAGAGATGGGAGGGTTCTAGCAAGTCTTCAGGCTGGTCCATGAGGCCTGCTAAGAGATCTATGTGCACATCAATGTGACAGTTTGGCAGGGGGGAATGGAGGATGGGATGGTTGAGATGGCCAGAAGACGACAACATGGATCTAGCATTATGGTGATTAATAGTTTTTGTATCCAATGTTGACTTTTTCAGCTACTTCAATCTGTGGGACAGAGTTCTCAGTCAGTCCAAAAATGGTGGTACTAGGAGAGAATATTCCACAACACAATGGAACCAAATGCAGATCTAGACCAGGACTGAATTGTCTAGTTTGTAGAGAGCAACAAAAGTATGAGTACTTTATGTTGCCACTGAATAAATTTCATCCAAGGAAGCATGACCAGAAAAGGCTGTGAAGTGTCAACTGCCCTGGTGGAGTGAGCCTTAGGCTTGCAGAGGAGAGATAGCCCTCTACTAGGGTAAACAGGAAATAGAGTCAGATAGCCATCTGGACAAAGTCACCTTAAAGACCAGCTTCCCTAGTTTGGATTTAGAAAATGACAAAAAATAATTGATAAGACGTCCTGGTGTGCTTAGTTCTGTCCAAGTAAAATCTAAGTTGATGATGCACATCTAGACAATGAAAGAAATATTCCCCCTTGTTCCTGAAACTGGGAAGAAAAGCCAGCAGCTGAACAGAATGATTTACATTAAATTCTGATGCTACTTTGGGGGGGGGGGTGGATTAGAATGCAAGAAAACCCAGTTCTTGTGAATGACTAAATAAGGAGGGACAATGGTTAATGACTGAAACTCTAAAACTCTTCTGGCTGAAGAGATAGCCACCAAAAAGAGAGTTTTCCACAAAAGCAATTTCAAATCAGTTGTGGCAAAAGTCTCAAAAAGACAAAAGGCCAAGGCTTGAAGAACCATGGGAAGGTCCCAATGGGTGACCGGGTCCATAATCAGGGGCCTCAGTAAAAGGTACATTTCAAAAAGGCTTTAGATAAATCTAAGGATGCCAAAAATATTTTCCTTGGCCAATATAAAAATTGGAAATGGCACCAACTGTACTTTAATGGTTAAGCTACTAGAACCAGAATAGAAAAGACCAGCTTAAAAATCCTGGACAGTGTATGGGGGGGGGGGGGCTGAAAAGGGATCCAGACCTTTAGAAGCAGCCCAAAGATAGAACCTTTTACGTGTAATAGAATACACTTTTTCTCATGGAAAGCTTTTGAAAAGAGGAAATGATATGAATGATTCACTCAGAAAGCTTGGGATCTCTGGCCATCACTGCAACTACAGAAACCAATTTGAGGGACATCACATCTGGGTGAGACTGGCCCACTAGGTGAGAGATCGGATCCAGATCCAAGTCCAGAACCCAGGGATGGTATGTCAGCTGAGCCTATAGGAATGGGTACCGAACTTGTGGCCAGAAGGGAGCAATGAGAATCATTGTTGCCCTGCAATGGACAGCTTTCTGTAGGAATTTGGTGATCAGAGGTGTAGAGGTGGAAGGCATACAGAAGCCTGGAAGACTGGGCATGCACAGCATCATCTGTTGGTGACTGTCCTTGATGAAGAATTAGGGCAAAATAGCTGCTGTGGTTTGTATTTAAGGGGCTAGCAAAAGGGTCAGAGTAAGTCTGGTCACAGACGTGGAAGATTAGAGCTGCCACAGAAGGACTAAGAGATGACTCATGAGGCATCAAAATCATCCTGCTGAAATTGTCCATCAGAATGTTGGACATCCTGGAAATGTGTACTGCTATTTGAATGCTTTGCAAGGACATCAGCCATTGCTAAATCATCATGGATTCTTGACACAGGTTAGTAGGATTAGGTTCCATTTTGCTTATTTATATACAAGATCAAAGGCATGTTTCCATTTAGATAGCTGTCACACCCTTGGGGAGGGAGTTGTGAAAGGCTTGCACTGCAAGAAAGACAGCTCCTATCTCCAAAACATTGATGTGAAAATGGGCCTCTAACAGCGATTAGGTACCTTGGACCATATTCCCAGGGAATTGCTACCCCCTCCTCAAGAGAAAAGTGTCCATGCTGATTATAGCCTTGGTCTGGGGAAAAACAAAAGGTGGATCTATTACCACTTATTCAGAAGTCAGCCACCAGGCAATGTGACATCAAAAAATATCTGCCATCAGGTGTGTTGCTAATGACCATTGAATGGACAAAGTCCACTTTAGTGCCCTCATGTGAAACCTGGCCAATGGCACTAAGGGAATGGTTCTGTCCAAAAGACTAAGGAGCTGTAGCAGAAGTGAAGCATTCATATCAAACTCAGATGTAAATCAAGGAGTCTGGAAGGCTGATTGGTGATGTCCAGATGCAATCCAATGAACTCTAAGGTTTGAGCAGGATATAGATTTGATTTCTGGAAGATGACAGTGATCCCTAAATATAGACACCAATGGAGCAAAAAGGCACTGGTCTGGATTAGTTATTTTTCTGAGGGCTTTTGAGGGTACTGTGAGGAGCCATTCACCCAGGTATGGAGAGGACCGATAACTGTGTAGTCTAAGCCAAGCTGATACCACTGCTGTGCATTTGGGATACACCAAGGGAGCTGTGATGAGACCAAAGGGCAGGGCACAAACCTGGAAATGACTGTCTTCCAGTATGAAGTGCAGGAATCTCCCGGATTGCCTTGCTATAGTAATATGGTAGTAGGCATTCTTGAAATCCACTGAGCATATCCAGTCATACTTCCTGAGGAGGGTATTATTATTGGAAGAACATTATTGCTAGAAATTAATTCATACTTAAGTCTTGATGAGTACTTTCACATAGTGGACCCTGTTTTTACAAAATCTCACCACGATAACACCGATATATTGACTGTATTTTATAAAGCATTTGTCAAGGTGGGTTAAAAAATAGAAAGCACGGCTATGCGCACAAATATTAGGATGAAAAATTGCCCAATCGCGACTATATCAAGTTATCAAAATCTTACTACATCGAATCACTAAAGGTCAACCTCTAGTGATCGATGTAGTAAAACATCGAATAACGTATAAAAAAAAAAAAAACAAACAAAAATAAAAACTAACTAGTGTAGGCAGGGGGGCAAGCCCCCCTGCACCCCCCCCACACCACCCTACTTAAATATTCCAACTCCAAGACCGCACTACATTGAGGTAAACGGAAATCTCCCCCTACAGAGATTTCCATTTACCTGCACAATGTTCTGCGCTTTCGATGTTATGGTGCCAACATTATCAGCTTCGATATTGTCGGCTTTCGACATCGTGAAGTAGACCCACCCAATCAAGCTATATGCACTGGTGCTAGGACCGGAAAAAAGGCAGTGTAGATTCCTCAGAAAATAGCAACATTCCTAAAACAAGATTAGGCCAGTCTCAGAGAGAAGATGGCCTCCTTTTTGTAGAAGGAAGCAAAAGCTGTCCACCAAACCACAAATTCTGACAGGCCAAAACACAGCCTTAAAGATGACAAAGTGGACTACTGAAGGTAAAGAAGAAATGATGTATTGTTACTATTATGCAAGAAGCAAAGAATTTCCAGATAGAAGATATTTAGAAAGATTATGAGAGAAATTAAAGGAAATAAAGCATTTGCTCAAAAAACTGTTAAAGGCTTCAAACAGAAAGTTGCATTCATTAATACAACAGATTTATAAAAAAACATTACATAGATAAAAAAAAACTTTGGGCCTCCTGGAAAAAGAAGTGAGAGAGGATGTACAAAAATATAAAGAACAAAACAGAGATTTTAAATAAAAAAAAAAATCTGTTATGGTGTAATATTTATGCAAAGTAGAAAGAATAGCTAATCAATATAAAAAGCAACTTCCAAGATATGAGAAGTACAGGCAAAGACTCTAAGTTATGAAACATTTCAGAAAAATAATAAAAAAACAAAGGGAGAATGTAGTAAAGAGGATTAGTAAGGTGGAAGTTAAACAGATAGAAACTGAAGTTCTGGATTATCTGGTAAGTGAAGGATTTAATGAGGAGAATCAAACACAGGTAATGTGGCAACATGATGGAATAATGGTTTGGTTAAGGAGGAACAGGTGCAGCAGGATGCAGCTGAGGAAGATTCATCACATGATGATGCTCTGGGGCCTTGTGTAGGAGGCCAGCATGAATGTGCACTTGAAGCTGCACAGCAAGGGAAGTAGCAGGAAATTGTGGCAACTCAGATGCAGGTAATGTTGCAGAGTGATGGAACAAAAGGTTCCCATATGAAGGACCAGCATATGAAGCAGAGTGTAGCTGAAGAGGATATGTCACAGTAAGGTTTTCTGGAACTTTTTATAGAATACTTGCAGGAAAGACAGAGCAAAAAGAGATGCTCTCAATCCAGAAAAAAGGATTTAAGGGGACATCTGTTTGATTTAATAGACTTGGGAGATATATTAAGATAGATGAAAGAAATAGATTACAGAAAGGGAAAAAGAAACAAAATGTTAGAAGATTGGCAAAACAGATAAACATAGTAATTAGGGCTATTTAAAATTAAACTAATAACAGATAAAGTATTACCACAAAAACAGCGTATCGAAGGAAAGGAAGGGGACCAAGTAAAATGGCACCAGGGAAGCACAGAATAAAAAAAAAAACTGTAAAGCATTTAAGACAAGAAGTATCACTGTTAGCAGAGTATATAAAAGGGAACAGATCATGAAAAATGCGTAGAAAGATAAATGGGATGAAAGCAATGCAAAATATCAGAACATGCAGAAAAACTTAGAAGGTATGCTGATAAATATAAAAAAGTACAAAATAAGCGATTTATGGATGACCCAAAAAGATTTTATAGAAAATTGGGAAACAAATCAAATGAAATAGAAACACCACCAAAAAAGAAGAAATAAGCACATTTTGGAGAAGTATTAATGAGGACCCTGTTGAACATAACAATGATTCTGAATAGATACAAGAATTAAAAGAAACAGTGAGGAGTTATAATGTAGATGATATGAAATAGGATGAAGTAACGGCCAGAGAAATTGAGAAAAAAATAAGAAAAGCTCCTAAGCGTAAAAAAAAAAAAACAGTCCCAGATGCACTTCTTAACTTCTGGCTAAAAGCATTAACATCTTTACACAAAGGTATAACCCTGAGTAAGGATTATTTATATGCACATCCCGAAATGACACCAAACTGGTTAACCACAGGAAAAATGACACTCCTCCTTAAGAGTGAATCGCAGGCCATCCTAAAAAAGTATAGACCAATAACTTGTCTCCCGACAATATACAAGCAATATAATGGAATTGATGTAAGCAGAGTTTATAGACGTTTAGAAAAAAATTCAATAATAGAAATAGAGCAAAAGGGTAACAAAAGAAAATCACATGTATCAAAGGATAATCTGTTGCAAAGTAAAGCCATAATAGAGAATTGTAAAAATGGAGATCTAAACATGACATGGATACATTATAAAAAAGCATCTGACAGCATTCCACATTCATAGATAAAGGAATGCTTACAGATGTATAAGATACACTCTACATTGATCAGTTACATTACAGTGACCATGAAACAGTGGCAAACCATTTTGCAGTTCAGCCATGCAAAAGGGCAAATTATTATCCTAAGGATAAACATTCAGATGGAGATATTCCAGGGTGATTCTCTGTTACTGCTGCTGTTTTGTCTTGCCCTTAATCTATTAAGCTTTTAACTAAACAGATTAGGCTAACCCAGGATTTTCTTGTAATTTTTTTTTTTACTAATTGGTTTGGCTCTGTGTCCTATTACTCTTTTGCTTACTTGTTGTATGGGATATTTTGCAGACACCTTAATAGTTATGGACATCAGCTGAGCACAACTCTGTGTGCTTCCAAATGTTAGTCAAAGAGTCCACTTATGCTGTGCTGATGAAGTCATGAGAAGACTGAAACATGCATGTCCACAGCTACTGGGGTTTGGCTTTATTGGCTTGAGGTTTGTCTATTAACAGACTTAAAAAGAAAAAAAAAAGTCATGGGCATTCAGAACTGCCATATAGCTGAAACAGCTAATGGCCTTAAGGGGTAATTTGCATATATCCCAATATTCTCTTTTACAAGAGGTTTTAAAGAATCACACAGTGAAAACTCTAGCTTGGTTAGGATTTTCTTGTAATTTTTTACTAATTGGTTTGGCTGTTGGTCCTGTTGACTCTCTTAATAAATATAGTAGTAAGTACAGAGATCTCCTAGAATAACTGCATGTTGACTAAGATTTGATGCATGAATGATTAAGGAGAGGTGAACTCTAACCAAAAGATAAAAGGCAAATACTGGTGGACTGGGATAGTGGACTCCGTACACATTGGTTTACAAAGTCCATTGAACATGTGGATGGAAACAGATAAATGCAGGTTTTATAAAAAATAAACTGGAAAGAGTTGCACATATTGTTTCTGGATGTGATACACTCAAGGCAGAAGGCCTGTTTAATAAAAGGGACAATACTGTGACAAAATTGTTGTATTAGGGATTATGCAAACAGTACAATGTAGAAGTAGCTCAGAAGCATTTGAAACATGAACCACAAAGCATTAGAGAGAATAATGAAGTTTATATCACATAGAATCACTCATTACCAACAGTTCAAACAGCACATGCAAGAAACCCACATATAGCAGTCTATGAAGAAAAGACAAAAGTAGCATTAATCATTGAAACTGCTACACCCAATGATCACAGTGTCTTACATACAGAGAGAAACAAAATCATAAAATACCAGGTTTTTCAGGCAGAAACAGGAGTATTGTGGAAGAAATATACTCAAACAGGTCCAGTAGTAAGCAAGAAAAAAAGAATTTATCTCCATATATAACAGAAAGAACAGAAATCCAAAAAACTAAAGCAGCATTCTGTTCTCACCAGAAAACTCACTTTATTGAAGCTATGTTTGAGCGTTTTTATCTTGAAGTCTTCAGAAATAAAGTTGTAAGAGACACTCCATTTTAAATATGCAGTAATCATGTTATGAAAGTCATGTACTAAAAAGTCTTGTGATAAAACATCATGTGATAAAAACATTATGTGTTAAAAGTCATATGATATCTATAAACACAAAGTTATATAACATGATTAAAATAACTATTTGTATTTACAAAAAGCAGAAGTTAAATATTGCACCATCAAAATGATCATTTATATTATTTCTGCCTTCATTTTAAGAACACTAGTAATACTGATAGATTCATTTAGACCTGGGAGGGTGGTTGGCATTAAGTCTGAGATACCAGTAAAGTTCATGGTATCCCAAAAAAGTTTCCCAGCTTCCTCTGCCTGAAGTCATGTTACATTTTTCCTAAACCATAAAAGTGAACTTGGAAAATGTCTTGCAGCAACCAGCATGTTTACTTACTACACTATTAGCTGAAACCTTTCTGATGTTGTAAACATGCTCATTTATTATTTCCCTTATGCTCTGTTCAGTTTGCCAATGTAGAATGCATCACAGGATGAGCAATCAGCTAAATATACAACTGCTCTAGTCCCACAATTTGCTCTTACATGTCTAAATGTTAATCTGTGATGCTTCAATATTTCTCTACACCCACTGACATTAATAAAACTACATAGTTTCATAGATTCTAACTAGGCTAATGACCCAGGCAGCCTTCTTAAACCAAGCCAAGCTTTCCCAAAAGAATAATGATGCCCGGAATCCAAATAGGACATTGAGGCCCAGGCATTTATAAGCTTCCTCTGTCTTTCACACTGAGCTAATCGGAGGAAGTTGGAGGAAGGGCTCTGAGCTAACTAATCTGTGATATATAACATTAAGTATCCTAGTTTTTGCTTATTTCTGAGTTATTTACAGCACTTTTATTGTCTGCATATACTTATCTAGTTTCACTGTGTGTGAGGTATTAACTAGATTTTTCTACAATTGTTTAGCATCTGGTTGGGTTTGTTTGTTCTGATTTCCTGCTAGGAGTGTATCATACAACTTGTTTGCATTTAAAAGCATTCTCTAGAATTTCCTTGATCCTTTATCTGTTTAAACATTTCTGCAATTTTTTTCTACCTAAGTAGTGTTGGTAGTGTAGCATTGTCCATATTCAGGCTTGTGTTTTGGGCCTAGTTGTTTGTTAGTAGAGGCTGTGTGTCTGAGCACATGTTCCAGGCCATCATAGCTTAGCCAAAGCCAGCATAGCATTTCAGTAAGAGTGAATTGTTTGTGGTCATTGGCTGACTGGGGTTGCCTGGACTACACCTTGGAGTAAGCACCTCATTGGTTCTTTCAAGCTTTTTTAAACTTGTTTAAAAAGTTTCAACTTTGTTACTTAAGAAGTTAACTTGTGAGTGTTTCTGCCATTTCACACTGAGCTAATCGGATGGAGTCGGAAGAAGGGCTCTGAGCTAACTAATATGTGATATATAACATTAAGTATCCTGTTTTTTGCTTATTTCTGAGTTATTTATAGTACTTTTATTGTCTGCATATACTTTGCTAGCTAGTTTCACTGTGTGTGAGGTATTAACTAAAATTTTCTACAATTGTTAAGCATCTGGTTGGGTTTGTTTGTTCTGATTTTTGTTTCCCACCCTGCCTCCCCATTGGTATCTTGTTTTTATACTTGGTGGCTTTGCAGTTGCCCGCCCCTACTGTAAATTTGATCTGGGACACTCCTCCCAGTCTAGTGTCATAACCTCATTCTACCTAATCCAGTGAGAACATTTGAGAAGGCCAACCCAGTTAGTTTCTGCTCCTCCTTTCCCCTTTCCACTTTACAAAAAAAATAAATAAAATTTTCTAAGCTTGTTCCCTGCCTTTCCTGTAAATTGTCTAGCCCAGATACAGATTTGCTGTATCCAGGACTGTTTGTAAGCTTCTGAGCCCCCAAGCCTTTCTGTGTTGAAGGGAAGCCTTCTAGCTTAACTTTGTTTCTTAGAACTAGCCAGTTTTCTGGTTTCAGCACTCAAATCTGTTTCTTTGAGCTCAGCAGTTGTTCAGAACTCATTGTAAGCACTAAATAAGCTACAAATTACTACAGTACTCAACTTTCCTCACTTGTCTAGAGGAAAACAGTTTTTAGTACTTAATAAATAAGCACCTATCCAGGCATGTCTACGGGTCAGCTCCCTGTGTTTTTTTCCTGTCTACCTGATGAATCTGGCCATCTTGGGGCAATGCAGCAATTGCCTCATGTACGCAGACAACCCTCTCCTCCTACCACTCAACACTACAACCTGTGAGAGATGCACTTATATAGCCAAACTGGAAGCAAAGCTCTCTTCACCCAAGACTGCACTAGACAGTCAAGAGGAGAAGGTAAACACTTGCACCACACCACACTCATCACATAGTCCCTCAAAACCTACACCATCAAAACACACACATAGAAACACAAAACACACACCTACATTCACGGAGGCTCTCAAAAAAAAAAATCTACCCAAGCAACAGGGACCTCCAAAGCAGAAACGCAAGCAACCTCCACCCCCCAACACAAACCAAATGACACACAGCCCACAAACTCAGTGTGCCACTCAACTACAGCCCCATAAGGCATAACAACATACCCAAGACTCTAGTCATAGGTGACTCTATAGTCAGGCACACTGATGTTCCACGCAACAGGCTAAACAAGGAGAAAGTTACTGTCAGCTGCCTGTCAGGTGCCAGGATCCACCACATAATGCATGGACTCAGGTCAATCCACAACAAGTACAAATATGACTTTGTCATTGTCCATGTTGGTGTGAATGACCTGAGACATACCTCCCTGGACTACATGAAGAGAGACATGGAGGAGCTGTCCGATCTTGTAGCCCAGGCAGGTATGACCCTAGCCCTGAGTAGCATCCTGCCATCACCCAGAATGATACCACAGTACAAGGACAAAATGACTGACTTCAACAATTGGCTAAGCTTCTGGTGTCAATCTAAGGGGCTCCAGTATCTGTCTGCCTGGGATGACATGATTGACAATCCACGATGCTTTGCCAGACATGGCCTGCACCTGTTGTCCTTAGGATTCTGGATACTGGCTAAGGCTCTTGCCACCCCTATAGTGCCTTTTTTAGGCAAGATTCAAATGACAAATTCACCACTGTAACAGGTACAAGCAAGCAAAATATGAGGGTAATGCTACTTAATGCTAGAAGTCTAAACCTCAAAATGCACTCACTCGAGGCACTCCTTAAAATGAAGAACATCGACATCTGTGCAGTGACAGAGACCTGGCTCAAGGCTCCAGAGAGCACCCCTGCATTACCAGGCTCTAATTCATACCAAACCTTTCAGTCACCTAACCTGGACCGAAGCACTAAAGGCGGAGGCGTGTCCATATTCATTAAGGATATCCACACCTCCAGGCTAGTTGTTCAGCATAATGCATCCGAGATTATCCAAGTGCAACTAACTCTGGGCAAGACCGTAATCCAAATTGTAGCTTGCTACAAATCCCCCACCATGCCCCAGGATTCCCACTTCTCATTTCTTGATACACTGGAAATATTAGGGTACAACTTAACACCCTAATAATGGGCAATTTCAACTACCCCACCATTAACTGGGAAAACTACTCATGTACCAACTCCTGTGCTCAACGTTTTCTGGAATTCATAAATTCCAATGCCTTGGATCAACTTATCCACACCCCCACTAGGGGCAGCAGTATCGTAGACCTGGTCATTACCAACATGGGCAACCGGTGTTCAACACCAGAGGTCAGTTCCTTGTTGGTCAGATCCAACCACAAGCAAATCACCCTAGACATCCACATCCCACCCCCCATTAGGGAAACCACGATAAAAAAATTTCTCCAAAGCCAACTTCACGCTTCTTACAACAGAAGTGGCAAACTTCATGACACCCATGCTGACGGACAATAGAGATACAACTGCTGAATCTTATACAATTGCACTTTATAAGCACTTACATGATTGCATGGATCGTGCAATCCCTAACAGAACCAAGATGCTATCCTGCAAAAAAAAGGAAGCCAATCTGGTGGTCCCCTGCCATAAACAAACTCTACAAAAGAAGAAAGAAACTGTTGCAAAAAAGAGTAAAATCCCATGAGTGGAGGAACTCCGTTTTCAGCCTCAGTAAGAAGCTGAGATTCCTCATAAAATCTTCCAAAGCTAATTACAAAAGCAAAATCACCACTGATTCTAAAGACAACCACAAAGCATTCTATAGCTGTGTCAAGAATCTCAATGGCAACACTCAGATATGCTCTGAGTTACAGCACAATGGCACTAAATATACAGAACCAACTGATATTGCCAACATCCTGGCAGATAGGTTCAGTGCTAACTTTACCCCTCTCTCCTCCCCTTAAGGGCCCATTTCTATACCAGTAGAATGCAAAGTTCCTGTAATCAAGGCTGCACAGGTAAAAAACACTCTCCAAAGCCAAGAACACAGCATCCATGGGACCTGACAACATCCCAGGTTGCATTCTACATGAACTACAGAACGAACTGGCACCCCACCTAAGTACAATGTTCAATCATAGCCTCACCTCAGGCTTTATGCCCACTGAATGGTGCACAGCAACAGTTATCCCACTCCACTAAGGAGGAGCCACCATGGACCCCAGGAACTACCGCCACATTAGCCTGACAAGCCTGGTCTGCAAGGCTATGGAATGTATCATCATGGAACTTATAAACAATGACATTGGTAATCTCCAAACTCTGGACCCTACCCAGTTCGAATTTGTAAAAGGCAGATCATGTCTCCTAAACCTGATAGACTTCTTTGAAGTGGTCACCAAAGCCGTAAATGAGGGTAAGGTCGTTCACACAGCCTATCTAGGTCTCGCCAAGGCTTTCAACACCATCCTCCACTATGGAATTATAGATAAACTCACTAAACTAGGTATAAATCCCTATGTCATAAGATGGGTTGCCAACTGGCTCACTGACAGAACCCACACTGTGAAAGTAGCAGACTCTAAATCTAACTTCAGACCAGTGACAAGTGGAGTACCACAGGGTTCAGTCCTAGGTCCTCTCCTGTTTGGTATCTACTTCTTTGAAGTACAGGCTAACACAGAAGGTCTTTGGCTAACAAAGTTTGCAGATGACTGAATTCTAGGAGCCATAACCAAAACTCCTAACGATGTGGACATCCTAGAAAAGGGCCTCACTGAGACAGATGCCTGGTGTCAAAGCCATGGCCTCAAGCTCAATGCCAAAAAGTGCACTGTCATCCCTTTTGGTAAAAACTCTGTACCCATGAACTACCACATAGGCGGTAGTCTACTTAACACCGAAAGTGTGATAAGAGACCTTGGGACACAGGTGGACAGTAGTTTCTCCCTTGATAATCACATTGCCACAGAAGTCAGGAAATCCTTCTACATGGCACACCTCATCTCAAAAGGTTTCTCATCCAGGAAAAAAAAAGAGGTCATTGTTCTCCTCTACTCATCACTCATTAGACCCATTATAGAGTACAATGCCCCTTTTGGTATGTACCTCACAAGACATCTACAACTGGAAAGGCCACAGAAATACCTCACAAAGAGGATTACTGGCATCAAACAGTAGCCCTACGCAGACTGTCTCAAAAACCTCCAGCTTTACTCTGTAGCATATCGCCTACTCAGCAGCAATCTCAACCTAACATACAAAGCTATGTCAAACCCAGAGATGCTGGACATGCTCCACTTAAAGAAATTCCAATCCCTCCAAGCTACACGCTCTAGGGACCAAAACCTTGTCACCACAATAAACAGAACATGCTGAAGGGATAGATTCTTGTCCCAGAGACTTCCCATACTCTGGAACAAACTGCCTATCTATATTAAACAAGGCTCCTCATTAGCACTCTTCAAGAAAAAATCTTGATGATTGGATGGGAGATAGGAAATTCACCCCGGGGATCACTTCTGTGGCTCTGCTTGACAGGAGCACAGGAAAATAATTTTCTTGGGTGGCAAAAGCCAGGCTACCATTTTGTTAGGCTTATATAGGCCCTAGGTCCAATAGCCTAGTACCTACCTATGAAACTATAAAGGACATGGGCTCCACATGCAGCGTAAATTTCCTATTCCCCATCCACTGGTCTAGGTGGTGCTTAAACATAACTTGCACTGACCACATTTCCTGGTCCCACATAGCTCTATTTCAGTTTTTAAGTAGTTCTCAGTCTTAAATTCCAGTACATTTTTGATGTTGGCCCCTCTCTTGTAAATAAATCCAGGGGCAGTACCTAATGTCTCTCTTGAGTTGTCAAAATAATGAGTAGTTCTCCAGTTAGTATGGATTGTTTTCTTGATGTCATGCACACTGTTGCTATACGTTAAGATAATAATTCAAAATTTGTAGATTGTGTGGGATTCATACTCCCAAATTCATCATTACGTTTGAGCATGGAGACAAATCACAGTGCCATCTCTTCCTGCGCTCATCTCATAACATCAGCAAATCAACCATCAGAGTAGCCTCTCTCACTAAACATGTCGCTTAAGTTGATCATCTCAGTGCAAATGTTGTCATTATTATATATTAATCTGGAGAGACAAGCCATATGGCCTTTTATCATTTTTTGAGAGGGTGGCACCTCCTGTAGTGCAAATACAACTTTGAAAAAGTCTCTTTGCGGCAGATATTCAAGGAATATCAGCAAAGAGAAAAATTCTTATATAGCCACCAACTAGATAAGAGATACCATAATATGCTAAACTGTAAATGAAAAGTTGAAAGGGGGTGCTATGATCCACAAACTGCTCAAATTGATATAGCACCTCTTCAGTATCTTGCCAGAAAATAAAGATCTAGGTACCTGAAGTAAACTTTGCAGTGCTTCCTTTAGAAGCTACAAAATTGGTTTCCCTGTACCGCAAGCCTAAATTAGCATACATGGGGACACATCCTGCCCCCATTTCTACACCACCAATCTGATGGCAAAATTCACTTTCTAAGGGAACAAATTGTTGTATAGATCCAGTGTCACATATTCCATCTCAGAACAAGACAACAGCCTCTCTGCAACATCAAATGCCAATGCCAAAGCTGGATGGGTAGCCTAAGAGACCCTTTGATCCTTTGACTTTAGGGAAGCTCCCCTACCAACCACTGACTGGGACAGGTCTGATGAAAAGAATGGAGATGAACTATCAAGCACCAAAGTGCCCAAAGAGAGAGCATGATCTGAAATTCATGATCCTAAGTGTTCAGCACTGACCTATCAGCACCAGGATGCCTCTGGAGCCAACAAGGCAGCAGCCACTGCTGAAGGTAACCATGCTCTCAGCACTGACTCAGGGATGAACTGGATTTAGACCAAATCCAAAGACAACAGAATGGAGGGAATGTCCAAAGGAAGAAAGCAAGTCATTGGAATTGGCTGAACCAAACCTTGCATGATCAGAACTGACTGAGAAATACCTTCCACCTTCAGGGGAGGGGATGATCACCAGCTCCATCTGGGTCTTGAGGAAGGATCTCAAAATCTGGTCCAAATAAATATCCTTGATACTCCTCAAAGACCTTTTAGACCTAGATGAAGCCACAGAAAATGGCTTCTTGGGTACAGAAACAGCAAAAGTAAATTCCTCAATCCCGAAGGGTGATTCATGGACCCAAAGGGGAAATTACTCCAGGAAAAACTCTACAGGAGTAATATGGTAAAAGGGGGAAGATGTCCTGCACAAGACTGGAGCTGTCGATACCCAGGGGCTCAGGATATCCTGGCCTGAGGAAGCCATCAGATTCAAGGGGTGGACCATGTCAGGTCCAAAGAAGAGTGAGAATGGAACTGAGGTGGTACTGTTTCTGATGAAGGACAAACCACCAGAGCAGCTGAAGGCCTTGGGGTCTTTGGATCTAGAGAAATAAGGGAGATAATCTACTTTCCACTTTCTCTATTTTCTCTTCCTAAATTTCTCTCTCTCTCTCTCTTTATTTTTTTGTCTTTTTCTTTAGTTTTATCTCCCTGAGTTTTTTAAAAGAAATCTTGTCACCTTCCTGCTTGTTATACATTTTTTTACTAGAGAAGGTGATGGAGAAGAAAATGAAGGCACACGAGAAGCAAGTAAAAATATGATAGAGGCAAATACACTGCTATTAAACCCCCTAAATATAACTAGAAACCAGTAAACAGTTATAATCATAGCAAAACCCCTATGCAATAACACCAATTCCAAGAACAATCAACACCAAAGGACAATAAGACATAAAAACACCACCCTAAATAGAATATCTACACTAGAGAAAGGGAAGACTTATCAAGAACACCACATTGAAAAATTAGCACTAGCATAAAAAGGAGAGGTAGAAGGAAAACATTTCTGCAAAAATGCTGAAAAAAAGTAGTCAAAAAGTTAAATACTTAGCTGGAGCTGATGAACACATCTGGTACATACTGTGGCAAACAAGATCTGGGGAGTAAGAGGTTTGCTGGGCACTATGAGAGGAAAGGTGGAACCTTTCCAGCTGTCTTGGTAAAGTCGGTGTTAGAACTGATCAGATCCAAGGAACCCTAGAAGATTAGATGGATGCAAAAGACAAATTTGGATGATTTGTTAAAGAAGACCTGCCCTGCATAAAGCCATGCTGATGAGGCACCAACAGTAGTGAATACATATTAGTTTGAAACAAAAGTTCAACTAGGCATCATTCAGCAAACCTTTCATGTGCACAATGAGTCTGGGAAATTCCAAATTAAAACTATGGGAAAAAAGTTGTCAGCAGCTCAAAGCCTTATGTTTCTGCACTAAACTGCCTGCCAGCTAACTGTTCTTCCAGTCCACTATTGGCCATTGTGCACAGCCACACCTGGAATAGAATTTATTTTTATTTTATTTAACATTTGTGTACCGGGAAAGTCTAACTTGGAACAAGCCAATTTTCAGCAGAGGTCCAGGAAGAAATGCTCCAAAGGCATATCTTGTAATATGGGAGGAAACTGGAGCACCCAGAGAAAACCCCCACGAATGCAGGAATGACATGCACACTTCGCACAGAAGGCAACCCAGCTGAGAATCAAACCGGAGAACCTCTTGCAATGAGGCAACAATGCTGCACCACTGCACTGTCCAATTTAAATATGAAGAGTACTCAGTCACGGATGTGCATCAGTCTTATGGGATTTTTGCTGCATTACTGATATTCTCCTGTATGTGTTCTGTTTTTGGTACATCTCATTAGAACAATCCAGTACCTGCACTGCAGAGCTTACACTTGCTACTTGTCCAGTTTTCATTAAACTCTTTACTATATTTGTCTATACACAAACTTGGGTCCTGCTTACCTGGGAGAGTGTGTAGTGTTGTATACCCTCAGTAGAATGAAAGACTTCATGTGGGAAGGTAAGGACTACTCAAATGCACAGAAGAGACAATTAACTGCTGGGGCTATTCAAGCCTATGCTCATAGCCATTTATCCAGTAATTCAATCCTTTAAGAATGCGTTTGCAATAACATCACTTGAGATGGATTTCAACTCCCTGGAGTTTCAACTTCCATGAAGTTCCTTATCCCTCTAATTCCTTGTTTCAAGAAACAGTTGTTATGGTGGATCTAATGTGTAACTCTCAATCAATGGGACTCTTCCAAACCAGAGACACCCAAAAACTGTCGACATATTACTAAGTTAAAACTTGGGGGCTCATTCAGGACTCTAAGAATTCAGGGGAGATGTAACAAAACCCAAAGGAAGAAGAACATCAAAGCCAAAGAGATTATGTCTGTAGATTTAGCCTGAAACAATTTAAACAGGTATGGCAACTTGGGACCCTGCATATGCTCAATTACTATAAAACATTCATGAAGTGCATCAACAAGCAGGGATATAGCTACTCTTACATTCCATGTAGTTTTGCCATGGGTGGTTCATATCTGTTTTAGGAGTCATGTCTGAACCTCAGAGCATCATACATTCCATTACAGAGCAATGATCTGGCAGATAAGCTAAGCAGAACAGAAGTAGATCCTCAAGAATGGATGCTGGAGACAGGCGTATTTCTGGACATGGTCCATGGACAGATTGCATCAGAAATATATATATATATATATATATATATATATATATATATATATATATATATATATATATATATATATATATTTTTTTTTTGTTTGTTTTTGCCTCTTTAGAAAAACATTTGTGAAAATATTGCATCAGGACACATGACTCGGGATCCTCAGATGGTCAGGCCTGTTTCTTTATGCATTTCCTCCCAACCTTCTCCTCAGGGTACAGGAGGACAAACCAAAATGATAGTCATAACACCTTTTTTATCTTGGACAAAACTGGTTTTCTCTCCAAATGAGCATAAAAAGGACAGATCCTGTACCACTGCCTTAAAGTGTCACTCTATCCCAGAAGAAGGGTTCACTTATGCACCCTGAACTGTAAACATCAAAGCTATCAGTCTGAATGGTTTAGCCCTCATTGCCAATATCATATGTTTATCAAAGGCACGTTTGTAATTATTATGGAGGCTAGGAAAACAGACACAAAAAATTATACCTAGCCTAATGAGAAATCTCCTTTTTGTGCTGTAAAGAGGTCTTACTTTCAAAGCAGACAACAGTATCCCTGGTCTTCAAACACCTGCTAGACCTTTGCTAGTCAGGCTTATGTTATACTTCATTGAAAGTACATACCGCTGCTATCTCTGCCTATCTCCCATGGGATACCTTCCCCCACTTTACCCCTTATTAATTGTGGAGAAATTACTCACATGGGTCCAGCACTTGAGATTTCCCAAGAAGAAAATCGCCCCCACTGGAACCTAAACTATGCACTGAAAAAAAAAATACTCCACCACACTCTGAGCCAGCGATTTCAGCAACTCTCAAATGTCTGACATGAAAAACTGTTTGCCTAGTGGCCATAACCTCTGCCAGGATTTCTGATTTGCAATTCTTTATGTACAAACAGACTTCCTCATCTTACACAGGGATAAGATTAACCACCAGATTAATCCAACCTTCATGCCCAGGTAGTGACAGAAGTTTCTCTTAAGCAGGCAGTCAGTCACTGTATTTTTACTGCCCCAGAGATCAAGGCAGAAATGTTTCTGCATAGCGTGTTTGTGAAGAGGCAAATTAGATTTTACCTAGAAATGACTAAGTAAGTGAGAAAAACAGATGAGCTATTCATAGCATTTGCAAAGGTCAAAGAGGGCAGGGCAAGCTGTGTTCCAAATGGCTGTCACACTGCATCTCATTTTGCTGTTTGATATATGGAAAGAGTGTTTCAGAGTATGTCAGGATGTACTCTACTAAGACAAGAGCAGCAAACCCAACATTCCTTTGGTGGAGGGTTCAGCACCCAGGTCATTTTGGAAGCACCAGCTTGATCATCTGTCTATATTTTTTTCCAAATACTACAACTTGATTTTCCTCCAATTAGGGCAGATTTTGCCCAGCCATCCTGTAAGGACACTTACAAAGTATTCCTTACTACTACAAGCCACTACACATTATATATGTTGTGGGAATCTTCCCAAGAATTAGCACTACTACAGAAGTGAACAGTGCAAAAAGCATAGTACACTTGTGCAGAAACTTACCATAATTATAGATGGTCTAATATGTTCTCTGTTGCAGTAATATTTCCCTCCCTCTGTCCTCACTGTTCTTGACTGGGTTTGGGGTGAATATCCAGTCACCTCTTGTTCTCACCTTCCCTCTTTCTTAGCCCTACAAGATATCTCATCTCCTCAGGTTTGTTTAGTGTTTGGAGAGGGAATTTCAGGGAATTGCTCACTGGGCTGTTATCCCTAAGTGCATTTGCCCACCTGGGAAGCCAGTGCTCTAACATCTGACAGACGCTTGCTATTTCAGGGGCAAGAAAGAAAGAAAAAAGGTGCAGATGGATATCCCTGTTGTACAACAGATATCCTGATGTCCAAGAGAAAAGATATTTACAAAGTCAAAAGGGGGAAGGCTGAAAAGCTCTGGAAGTCAGGCTGGATGCCAGGCCTTCGGCTGCAGAAGAAGTTTCTATGCAGTTGTATTTTCTCTATCATGTGGAGGGTAAAATCTTTCCATTGCATTGTTATACCATTTACAAAACTAATGTTCACACAGCTAATACTAGGACTAAGGGATAACTTGGAGAATCAAGGAGTTAAATAAATGATTGCATAATAGGTTATTAGACAAATGGCTTGTTAGAAGTTTTGTACCTATGTCCAGTAGTCTAGATAGGCAGATATACTACCATGTGCCTTTACTGGGTATTGTGCATTTCCAACATTGAACTGCTATCCTAATAAGAGCCTTCCTAGTAACAAATAAGTGTTAAACAAGACTACATGCAAACAATTGATTCCAGTATGGTGCTGAACATGCATGGTGAGAAGTTTTAAGCAGCAATGTCATATACCTTTGTCTCTTAGCTGGAAAACTAAATTGTTGTGAAGAGCTTTTAATTTCTGAAAAGTGCCCACCCATTTCTCTCAGTTCTTTGCATAGTAAAACACAGGTACTCTAATTTCCTCTGAAAATAGGTCACATGTCTAGGGGTCTAAGCTGACTAATTCTTACTGACAAACATGTATACATAAATACAGGATATCAATGTAGAACTGTATTTTACCAGTCTGCTAGTATGCGGTGGAATAATAGTTTTATTCTGTGCTCAAACAGTTTGCAACTTGAAAAGCCCTCATTGTCAGAGCTGATGAATATAAAGCCAGTCATCTTGTCATTGCTGATATCTACATATTGATTATCTATAGTCATGACTAACATTGGCAAATACATTCGCTTAGTACTCAAGCCATTTGGGCCACCACCGTTCACCAGATATTGATTTTAATTTAGCAGTATCTCATAAATGTTTATATGATATTTAAAAAAATTCAATATCTTCAAGATGAAATGGCATTAATTAGTTTTTCTTTTAATTGCAGCAGTATTAAATCTATTTAATGGGATAAAATGTCCATCACTAAATGAACCTTATATCCACCCTACTAAGCATTAAGATCGTGTCTCATGCTAGAGTAACTCTGAACCAGGGTATCATTTAACTGACATTTGAGTGTAATCATGGCACTTCTTGCACTACAATACTTTTATGAGTTACCGAACAGGTGAAGTGGAAAGTTTTCTGCAAGGGTAAGGCAACTGAGCTGAAGAATTGCTGAAGGATAATGGGAAACACAACCATCGGCAAATACTCAGAGTGCTAGTGAACACATTTAAGCTGGCCTTGCACTATTACTTTCTGTAAATCCATTTTCCCTGTTATATTGCTCACAGACATACCACATATGCAGAAATCTTTTTAACAATGACTGGAAACAGTCGTGTCACCTTGGGAAGTGGGAATGTTAAGGCTGTCATAGTGTGGAGCAGGGCAATGTACCTGACATTAGGTAAACTGTCTGTGCACCCGATACTCAGACACCAGCAGCATGATATTCAGGCAAGAAGGAGGACAAGAATGTTACAAGGGGTTTTCTAGGCCAAACATGACCATCATGCCTACAGAGCATTGCCTAAAAATGCTAGTAAGCAGGAAATATGGGTGAGTCTGCTGAAAAACTACCCATAAAACAAAGTTGTTTGAAACAGACAGTGAGCTGCTGTTCTCTTCATAGTTGATGGCTCTTTGGGCAGGATGCTGACAACCAAGCTTACCAGGAATGTGCCGGGAAAGGGGACAATGGCCGGAACAGTACTTATGAAATGGTCCACCACAGGGCCACCAACTTTAGTCATGCTGCAGAAAAAAGTGTTGTCCACCTGGCATGGGAACATAGGTGTATGGGAGGTGGGATGTCAGTCAAGCCACCTCTGGCAGAAATGGAGAGGTTTCTGGCCTATGCCAGAGGCAGTAACACCTCCACATGGTCCCACATTTTGGCTCTGGATATTGATGCAGAGCTTTATTCTACACTAAGAGTATCTACCTGTGATGTCCCAGGTACCTAGAGTTTGCCCTCTGTTAGAGTATTATTCCTTCTGACCAATTACTCACTGGCAAAGTTACTAAAGCTGTCTGATTTGGGTTAAACAGGAGCATCAGAGATTCCACCTGCATAAACATCTGCACAAGGTATGCTGTGTAAATGTCTGGTTTTCAAACACTACTATTCCTACACCTGACTTTGATGTATGCCTCTTGTGCTGTGTCACATACACAGAGTATTGCACTTTGTTGTGTTCACAGATTATTCTGTATCCAGCTATACCACTGTTAACTTATGATCACCTGATGATAGAGGATCTGCAACCACTGATGATGATGATGATGATGATGACAATGGTGGGGATGAACTGGCTCACTCAAGGAGTATAGAGTGTGCATGTTGGACACAAGAAATGTGACCACTGGATTCTCTACACAGACAATGGACTCAGCCTGCAGACACACAGGAGACACACAAACAGAGATTGCAGATTACATGAAACAGTAGCAGTCAGGGTGGTGTGGTACAGCCTACAGGACACATGTCAGGATCAGCCCCAGCTCCCTTGGGTGGGGGCTACACACAAGTGTGAGGTATTGTTGCTCACTGGTAACATGGTCACTATCCTCATCCTGAAGTTGCTGCGTCAATGTCCTCAATCCAGCATATGAGCAGGGCCATCATGGAGGCACAAGCTAGTCAGTTAGTAAGGTTGATGCAGGATGTCCCATATGTATTATTGTTTTCATAGACTAAATTACATACTTGAAAATACTATATCCTTTCAAGTTCATCAGCCATGTGCGAGGCATAATCCACTAAGCCATTTTTCCACTACCTCAACAGATGGTGGTCATTGTGCCCGCGGATGATCTACATCACACTCATGCAGCATTAACACTTCTAGAGCATAACCAGGAAAGGAAGTTGTCCATGGGGTTAACTCACTACCATGCATGCCCTGGACCTATCGAGTAGACTGATATACAGTGCTGCAACTACTGTCAAGGCTGTATCCCAACAGACACAAATTCACACCATCACTGTCTCTAGTACATCGGTGGTGCAGCAGTTAGCATTGCCACCTCACAGCAAGAGGTTTTCTGATTCAATCCTCGGCTGAGGTGCCTTCTGTACAGAGTCTGCATGTCCTCCCTGTGGTCGCGTGGGTTTCCTCCGGGTGCTCAGGTTTCTTCCCACATCCCAAAGACATGCTGTAGGTGGATTGGACACTCTAAATTGGCCCTAGGCGTGAGTGCATGCATGTGTGTGTCTTCTGTGGAAGGTTGGGCACTGGGCTGGCAACTTGACACTGTAAAACTCCACTGCCAATCATGAGCAGACAGGTGATCCACTGTGGCAACCCCTAACCGGGAAAAGCCAAAAGAAGAACTGTCTCTAGTACATCACAAAAACAGACATCCAATGAAACTGACCCTTCACAAAGCCCTTTGCCTTACTGTCCCCCATATAGACACATACAAAGTCCATACACACAACTGCAGTCTTGCTTTTTATTACCTTCATATGTGCTACCTCCCTCACGGGTGGAAATGATGATAGCTGTGCCCTGCCCTTTGTAGGTTGTTACTTGGTTTACCTATGCCTGAAGTATATTGTGGACAGCCATAGTATGAGTAGGCACAGCTTGGTGATGGTTTTGCATGCATCACTTTTATTGTGGTGTATTATGAGCCATTTATTGTGGTGTGTTATGAGCCATAGCTATGTGTAAGCTGCTGCTTCCATGACAGTGACACAGTATACTGCACCCACCTCCTTCTAACTTTATCATCTCCTGCTGCTGGCTCCTCCACAATTCCTCATCTGACTCAGACTCCAGTGCCCATTGTGCTGGAGACTACTTTTCATGCAACTGCAACCCACTCCTGATGTAAACGTTTCCTAAGTATTACATCGTATAACATTGCACATACTGAAAATAGTTTTCCACACTTGCCAGGATTATAATGCAAGGTACCACTGAATGAATCTACACAGAGAATGTATACTTCCAGTAACCCAGGTGCAGCTGTACCCCAGTCTGTGTCATTCTGTGCATTTTTGATGGGCATCATCAGCCAGAGTTCCAGGGTATATCCAGCACTGCCAATAGGATGTCACTGAGGACAGTCACTTCTCACAAACTATTGGTACAGGTTACAGGTGTACCATATGTGGGAGTTGAGATAACTGCCTGCAGACACATCATAAATAATAATGAAAAAATTATTAAAAAATACATAATGAATACAAACTTTAATAATCATCTGGCTCCTTGGCATTTGTTTTTTTTTATTCTGATATTAAGGACATTAGAAATAAGATGAAAAGACTTATGAACAATGTGCATGTTAATTTACTGACTTCGTAAAAATATTACCTGTTGATGTTACACCTAGGGGTTTACAAGCATTGAAAAGTCTAACAATGCTCTTTGATGTGACTAATGTAGTTGAAACGACATTTCAGAAGTAATGGGTTAGTGGCAGCACATAGATGTGCCATGGACTAGATTAGTATCTTGATAGAATGAGATGTTTTAAAACAAAAACAAGTGAATGAGGAGATTTGTAATGTCTGTCAAATGATGTATATCAAAGTTGGGAGTGAGCAAGTAAAAACTATTATTATGGACTTAATGAGAATCTGAAGTCCTTCAAACTGATTTTATTGCACAGAAAAAGAAATAAAATGCAAGAAGGTATTTAGGATTACAATCAGGATCAGGAGTTACAATGGAATGCAGTTCAACCAATCAGAATAAAAGATGAATCATGATCAGTGCCATCACATGCGTTTAATGCATGTCAGCTGAGGAATGAGAATGATAGTGCAACAAGGTACAGTACAGAAGTTTTGACTGATTTTCAATCTTTACCTGCACCTCAGAGAAAATGAGTGAAGTTTCATCAGAATGAGGAAAATGGAAAAGAAAAAGAGGGTAAAGTGGAACTAGCAGCATTGAGGACACTGAATATTCATGCTACCAGCAATAGCCACAACAAACTCATCAAACAAAAAGTATAAACAGTAGTAAGGTTAATTTTGGGACTGTGTGTGACTGTGGTCATTTTATCATCTTTAGTTTATGAGAATAATTTATAGAAAATCATTTATGATTCCAAGAATGTGGAGTTTTCAGTTATCAATTCATCTAATATTCAAATTGCAGACCTTGAACTTCAGCTTTGAAGGCATGATTTAAAATTTGTACCTACAGTTATTCCTCTGTTATATAAATTAAAATACAATTGCATAAGTTTGTAAGAAAATTACACTTAATGTGACACTTTAAAAATATTGGAATGTGGACAATATGGGTTTTATGTATTATGGGTTATTTCCCTATCTGATGGTTCCATGAATGATAGTTATTTTTGTGTTTGTAATGAATCTTCTTTGGATGCGTATTGCAAAGTAAATGCATCAGGAATTGGTAATAAAAGTGATTTTATTCTTCCCTTTTATTAATGAAGGAGTTGAACAATTCTCTGCTATGATTTCTTATGCAGGGGAACATTTATATAGTGAATTTATTTGAGATTAAAATGTTACTTAATATTTATTTAAGGATGAATGCTAAGGGTTCAAGTTGAGTAATCAAAAGATAGAATTGATTTTATACCTTCAGATAAAGGTTATAATATTGAGGTGATACACTATGCACAATATTTGTGTGTGTGCTATGAACATTTAGTTAATGAAAATATTTATTAATTGATAAATAGGGATGTTAATGATACAGCAGTCCAATCCTTTTTGGATCTTTTATATAAAGGTAACAGACTTGGTTACTTTGAATAGAACAATACAGATATAAAAGATGGCAAATAAGTATTGCAGAATCACTACTTCCTATTGCTTTCCTAAGGTGCAAAGTCTTTCAATAATCCACCTTATAGACTGCTGGTTTCTTCTTGCAATAATTGTCTAATACAGTTTTGTCTTTACATACTTTTTTGTATAGTTAAGTTAAGAAGCTTTCTTCTTCTATTCAAGACCCTGGATTTTTGGATATAATTAGGAAGTTAATATGGTCTAGGGATATGTATTGGATTGTTAATGATGTTAAAATCCTATATATACTAGCATTAAGCATACTCGTGGAGATCAGATTGCTAATTATTTTTCAGTGTTTCTCCTATGACAAACTATGTCAGTGAAATTTTAATGTTTTTGCCAACTGAATAATTATTTTATGTTTGATAGTAATATGTATCATCAAATGAGGGCAATTGCAATGACAGCACCATATGCTCCTATGTATACAAATCTGCCAAAGGATTTAATAAAATCTGCGTAGGCACAGTGTAGAGCTTACATAGACTGTTACTGTGTCTGTGTACATGATTCACTCTTGGCAGCATGCCATGCACATTAATCATGGTGCGTTGCCAAGGGAGAGCTGTGGAACACAGTTATTGAATCAATGCAGGGAGTGTGGTGCTAACTGTGTCCACAGATGAGCAACACATTCCCTGCACTCTCCAGCCACATTATATCAGTATAATGTAATATTATTTTTTTATATAAAAAGCAGGGCAGGTTTGCATGCCGTGGTGTGGAACACAGCATAAGACATGTGCCAGACATCCTAAAAATAGAAACTGGATGTATTTAATTATGAATGAGAAGGTCAAGTTTAAGCATAGCTGAGTGGGTTTGCAGTGCCTGGTCAGCAGTGCCTAAACATAGCTGAGAGTTATATGTAAAAGTATAGCAGCATTTTACATATCCACGTAGCCAAATGGGTAGAGTTGCAGCCTTATGTGCAGTAGGTTCAGGGTTTGAATAGTCGGAAAGGATCTTAAGCATTTATTTTCCAAATACAAATTACACTAATTTTTTTAAATCCTGATCAGCTGCACTCAGCTAAGCTCTGCTAAGACATGCTAAGCAGGGCTTAAACAAGATACATTTTAGCACTACTTGGCACTGCTTGGCACTGCTTGGCTGTGCTTAGCTGGTTTGCACACTGCTAAGCACTGGTAAGCATTGCCAGTTTAAGCACTGCTCAGCTGAGCTGTGCTGGTTTGCATGGTTAATCAACATACCACAGTTTTAAATATTGTCCAATGGCATTAAAGGGTAGAAAAACAGACTATATTAAGTGGAATAGATGGAAATACTGCATAATCCATTGGAGTCCTAACTTTGGGAATACAATGGCAGGTGTTGGAGAGACTGTGTGCTTCCGGGCACAGCATTGGGGCATTCTGGGGTCCAGGGTCATGGTCGGACTCTTAATTAAAAACCATGAAGTCTGGCTGATGCAGGGATATTGCCAGGGTTCATAGTGCAAGGCAGAGGCCTGGGAATGACTGGCAAGGGAACTCTCCACTGTAATAGGTACCCACCGTACAGTTGAGCAGGTACATTACCACCATGATGACCTGAAAAGATGGAAGGGGTTTCATTTTGACATCTGGGTCCAAGAATTCCGGGCAGGGAATGGCCCACATGTATGTAAGAACATTTACCTGTGGTTCAGCAATATCTGTTCTTGAATATCTGCTAAACTGATATGCATAATGGTGTGCTTCTCTCCCAACAGCTGCAGAGAAGAGGGCTCGCAACGTTGAAGCACATTCTGGGTGCTTCGAGAGGTTGCACCGTAAGTGTAGTGAGTACAAATGTATCTTGCAACCTATAGTCATAAAAGCAAGAAAGAGTAAAGCATTAACTGCTATTAGGTATATACAGTAAAGACTGTATTGCAATGAATGTGGATGTAGGCCTGGACTGCAAAAAGTGACTACTGCCAAATGCAGTGCAATAATCAGGGAAGAGTGAAACATTAACCTTGATAAAGTAAATGAAATAAAGTTTTTGCTGCAATAACTGTGGAATTACAGCTGCATTACAACTACTGTTGTGCAATAAAAATGTGAAACTATACCAGTAACTGTGTGAAGGTATCTCTAATAAAGCTGTGTTGTTCAATATGTGTGGAACTAGAGCTGTTTTTCATGAAATCAATTATGACAACTGTTCTGCAAGAAAAACACAAAACAATACTAGTACCTGCCTCGAGGTATATCTCATAAAGAATGTTGTGCAATAAATGTAGATTCAGAGCTGTTTTACAATAAAGGAATTATGATACCTGCTCTGCAATAACACATGACGCTATAGCAATAACACCCAAGGTATATTGTGTATATCAGGATTGTCTTGTTTTAACCATTGCATTTTAGCTATATGCATTCAGGCTCTGAGGTACTGTGCTGCAGGCAAGTATAACAGTGTAATAGCTGTAGACTGCATATATACTGTCTGCAAATGTAAAGGCTGAGGTAGCCCACCCAATAATCTGATATGGTTTGTAGACGTCACAGATATTTCCACCCACTAACAATACATTGTGTATACCTGCATTCCATGTAGTAATGTATAGGTTACCTAGTATCTCTGTCAGGCAGGAATTTCATGCATGTTTGCTCAACTGTCACTGCAGTCTAGTATAAAACTGTAGTACTATTACTAAGTCTTATTTTATTTCCAGGTGAGCTCTAGGCAAATATCAGTTAGTCACTAATCAACAGTGACTTAGTAGCTCAGTTTGTTAAACTCTCTGTACAAAGTACATTTTGCCACACACAGACCAGGGTTCAAATCCAGTACCATGTAGTGATGAATATTACTGAATCAGTTGCATAACAATGACAGATTTTGTCTCCAGAGGAACTACAGGTAAATGGGTGAGATAGCCCATATTATGTGTAAACAATTGTGTGTACAGATGTCACAGATTGTTAAAATCAGTACCAGGAATGTGACAATACTGCATAAAATAAAGGAAATATGTACAAGTTTTAATAAACTAAAATAAAGAAATAAAATGTGTAATCTTGGTATGACTGTATGCCAGGAGTATCTATTAAAGATTGCAGCAGTGAATTAATACATCTGATGCACATGTCCTCTGCAGTCACTGATATTGGGTTCTATCCCTATGCCTGCTAAGCAAGTCATGATAGTGTTAACTCTTTGTACTGGAACATACATATCTCTCAAGTGTCACACTGTCATAGAATGTAATTACTGTTGCATAATCCCTCTGTGACAGATGTATCATTAACATGATTATGTCAATACCAGAGTAACAGTACATCAGCCACAGTATACTTTGATAGTTATATAGGTCCACCTGATGTGCAAGTGTCCTTTGTAGTTATGTACCTGCAGGTGTTACTGCTTGGCCCATACTGTCCCATGCAGATAGCTTGAGAGCCCTGTATGTGCTACAGTAGCTATAGAGCATTTTACACATAAATAAAGGACAGACCTGTAGAGTAGATAGTAGTACTGTTGTCAACTATATAGCTTATAATGGTATTAACTGACTGTATTTTTCTCTCTCCCCACCTCTTATCTTCATATATATTTATTATTGTTATTTATTGGTTATGGTTTACTATTAACGTATGTTCTTCTATAAACTTTATTTGAGGTCATGTGTTTTTATTATTGTTATGTATTACAATGGTTGCATATTAACATATCTTGTTGAATTACCTATGTTGCTGACCTTATGCCATAACTGATACAGGCATGCTGTTAATATACTGAGTTTTACATTATTTATTGTTGTGTTCCATATAATATGCATTGAAATTACTATGCATTGAAATGTGATTTGGTTATTTCCAATGTTCTGGCATGCTGTTATTACTAACACAATGTTTTGTTTATAACTAACTTATACAAATTGCTATACTTCTGTCACCACAGCAGGACAGGGTAAGGCAGTTCCTGCTGATCTGCCTACCCTACCTCAGCTGGCCATGGCACCGGGTACCAGTCTGTCTGGGACCCAGGCTGGTGGTGCCCCTTCAGCTGGCCCTACACCACCTTTGGGTGGAACCGCCCCAGGGGATGGGGCCCATCTCCCCGGGATTGGTGGCTGAGGGGCAGTAGTTACCCAGGATCAACTACCAGCCATGGTGTGCAAGATTATTCATAGGAGCTATGAACAACTGCACCAGATTGAGGGCAGACTTGACAACCCTGTGGGGCCTGGTGGCCCTAGTGCCCAGCCTCCAGCACAGCCACCTTCGGGGCAGTGAAGGAGCCATGTTGACAACCCATGGGTGGGGATGTCAGTCAGACTGCTGCTGTCTGGAGGCACATGCTTCTTAGATTCCAAAACACCCCTCCCCATCAAAGGTGTTTACCCCTCTCATGTGTCACATACCACCCTTGTCTGCTGTCTTGTCTGTCTGCAACTGCATCCTCTCATACCCAACTTACCTATCCATGCATACCTACAAACCTTCCCCAATATTCCACTCTCTCCTAAAAATAAAAAAATGGGCACCTGTCCCACAAAAATATATTGCCCCATAGCTCTCCATTTCATACACATGTCCAGTGGATACAACTAATTTGATCCAATTGGCTTGACAACACATTAAATTTGTCCTCATCCCTGTCTCTGGGGTTTGAAAGTCCAAATTCATCCACAAATTCTGTCAAACTACACAGCTGTTGCTGTACAAGAACTGGAAAGCTATGGTCCTTTCCAAAACCCTTCCTACACAACCCTACCTGCCTTTTCGTATGTTTCCCCCTGCTTTCCCCCATTTCATCACTGTCCTATCACCCTCTAGTTCTTTTCTTTATTTTTTTTTAACGCAGGTTTGCGCAGAGTTAAGTGGTGCTTTGCAATGTGGTGCATTGCACAAACCCACTTAAAAGTGCTTTAATGTGCCTTAATGATCTTATGTGTTTCTCACAGTATTAGGCACATGATACAAAATAATCACCCCCGCCAAGTATCAAACCAGGCCCCTCTTAATTACAGCCTACTGCACTAAACCACTTGGCCACAGAGATCTGGGCTAACACAGGTGTTTCCAGCAATATGTACCGATTGCCACTGACAGACTGAAAGCAATCTAATGTGAAAAATGGGAGTGTACCTGGGACTCTAATATAAAAATACACCATTAAATGGACAAATAAGTAGGAATGGCAGTATGCGTACTTCTCAACTGTACAGATTTCCACAGAATGTCCAGATTTTTGCCACATATGTTTGGTCTGTTTATCATAAAATTTGTGTTTTTTCTGGTAAATTATTGAATATTGAAGTCACTACATAATACTAAATAAAGACAGATATTTGAGTTTCAGACTTTATATCCTTCAGAAAATATGCAATAATGCAAAACCATTTATTCTAGCAACTTTCTAAGTTTATAGGAACAATATTTAAATTCTGTCCCTGTGTTTGGGCCTTTGTCTCCCCATTCTTTCTGATTTTATAAAGATTTCTTGCACTAACAGATTGAGAGGTATGGCAGTATGTGAAGTTTGTGATAGCAGGTAAATGCCCCCATGTACCTGCAACATCTTTAAACACACCTGCTAAGGCATCCATGGTAAATACATATGTTCAACTGGGACCTTGCTGCAGAACAACTGCCTTTTACAGCCATGCACATACTGGTGGATGCAGACATGTGTCACAGCCTGTATGTCTGCAGAAATATCTGACATCTATACCTGCACCAGTATTGACTCAGTAGCTCAGTCTGTTAAACAACTTGTATATAGATAATTTTACCACACATAGTCCTGGGTTCAAATCCAGTGTGCTGCATGTCAATTACATTGTTCTGAAGACAGCAAGTAATTATTTATATGACATTTGTTGACTGGGTTAGTCCGACTGAGCCAAACCCTTTTTCAGCAGAGGCCTGAGAGAAAAGATCCATATTTACAATTCCAAACAAAAGTTACAACAAAAATAAAGTGAATATACATAGTAGAAGTACACAGTTGACTAATAAAAGAGTATATACATATTAGATCAATAAAATCAAGCAGTGCCAACCTATCAGAGAATAACTCGAGTGCTTCAGAAAAGATGTGCAGTACTGATGCTGTAGATAAAGGGGTTAACCTATTAGATGTAGAGTATTACTGAAGTAGATGAGAGATAGGTGTGATTGAGGTGAGGAGTATGGTTGATCCTTTAAGGGGGTAGTTACAGTAGCAGATACATATCCTGTTTAGATAGTTATTAGTAGCTGTTTTGAATTTAAGCGGGTGAGTGGTATTTCAAATGTCTAAGGGAAGTTTCTCCCAGGACTGGCCTGGGGAGTAACTGTAGGGGTTTTATTCTATTGTTGTTTTAGGCATGTAGATTTGGAGAAGGTTTTGTTCAGAGCTTTGTAGGGACCTTGTAGGGGAGTGGAGGGAGACAACTGTGTAATGATTGAGTCATGCACTTTTAATCCCCATAGGTTACTGCTACTAAATTATCTGCTACCCAGTTTTGCAAGTCAAAAGCCTGCAGGTATGGGCACACTCCACATATTCATACAGCCTAACTATATGTCGCCTACTACTCTGTTGTTGGCACTGTTGCATAACAGATATACCTTAAACACATGCTTCAATTGGACTATAAAGATTATCCCTGCCCTGGCTCTGCTGTAAAGATAGAGCTTACACTGCTACCACAGTTACATGTACAACTTGCTGTCCTCCAAAGTGTTTACACACCCCCTATGTGTCCTAGGCTGCAGCCTGTAACATACACAGCTGTATGTTAAGCTAGCTGCTACAAACCTACCATACCTCACAACACACTAGAACAATGGATCCAGACAAAATCATACATAAGGGGGGCAAGGGTCCAGCGATAGGGCACATGTAACAGTCTGCCCCTACGAAGATAGGGAGCTGATAGGATAGCAGCTACTGCATTAACATGCATATTCTGATGAGTATGACGTGCAACATTCTCTCCTTACTGACACCAACTCACAATGTTTAACACTGAACTGACAGATAATCACAATGTCATGGGACATTGGTCAATCATATCAGGCAAAACTGTGGACATATCTCACAAATCACAACAGTGGACAGTATTTGTACCTATCCTCTCTGATAATGTATTATCCACACCTCACGAATGTCCATCTCAAAGACTAAGAAAGGGGCCAAGGCCTACATGAAGGCCTTAAATATTGCACTGTAATGCCATGTCATTATCTAATGAAAGTGCAACTCAGCTGTTTTGGATGCAATTAGCAAGTCTGAGCCACAGAGCAGTGCACAGGGAATTACCTGGTAATGAGCATTACCTACAAAAGGCAAACAGCTGTCTACGTGGAACAGGTGTGTATGTTGTTTTGCTCACACAGACTATGGATTTGCAAGCTATTTGCAGAGGAACACTTCAAAAAAGGAGTACTTCACTCTATCAGGTATGTAACAGATGTCCCCATATAATGGGATGCAGATGGTAGGATGGAGGTATAGGGAATAGGGAGTACAATAGTAGGCCTGTCACACATCTATGGTATTGACACGTTGGTGATACTCTGTTGTCCAACAGCTATATGCATGCCTTTCAACTGTCCCTGCTTTGAGTCAAATCTCAGCTCTGCCTCTGTTACTCCCTCCTACAATGGTTGGCTGCTGTAGGAAAGCTAGTGGAATTTGTGTTAGACATAGTGACACTAAGTAAGGATGTACACTCCTGTAATTCAACAACCTCTCAGTCTATCAATGACACACATAAATAGTGCTGGCATTGTACAGGTGTCCTTGACTGTCCCTGGTATACTTTGGCTAGGTCGCTGCCTTGTTGACATTCATCCCTCATTGGTTGAGAGATATGACTAACATACCAGTCAGCCCCTTACAGCAGGGATTTGGTGATAGCCATAAGTAATGGGGGATATAGGCCCAAACTCAGTGATAGAGAATACATATTGGCCATACAATGTAAAACTATGAATTCACTAACAAATATTACAGTAGCTGGCATATTAGTGGGAGCTTGCCCATAGGGGACACACCACAGTAGATTGCAGTGATGGGTGTAGAGGCATAGAGCAGAATCTGTCACTGCACACAGGAACATACCCAGTATTGCTATTTTGGTGACAGCCACACATGTAGTGTGTTGATAGGCTGTGGGGTATGATGTGTGAGGGAGCAGTGGATAGTGCAGTCCCATATTGGCTGTGCAGGGTCTGTACATAGTGGATGTCCATGTATCTGGTCCTATAATGTGCCCTCCTCTTGTTGCCTTTCAGGAACAACGTACCATAGGAGGCATGTTCCATTCACACCCGCTGCGAATGCTGTTATCTTAGACGGCCTCAGACTGCATCATCACATTCTGTTTTCAAGGTATTGTCAACATCGTGACCAGCATGCAGCATTGTGGGGTGACCCTGTCAGGGCAGTTAACCAAATTGGACACCAGCATAGGGCCACAGATATGATCAATGCTGCAAGTCAAAGGGCAGTTGCTGTGGCCAGGGATCATGCTGCCACCAGTGCAGGGCCTGCAACAGAACAACCACTCTCAGCCACAGAGGAATTCCTGGCAAACCTAGAATCAACCATCAGCTCCCAGGCATCCATCACCTCATACATCCTGGAGGTGGATGCCACAGCATCCACATCAGAGGAGCATCCAGGTAATCTTACTTTGGTCACCAGTGTAATAATGTATCAGTTATTGTGGCAGGCTCTGCATACCAGTACATGGGTGTCAGATCTAGCTGCATTGTGGGGTGGGATTGTTTTAACGCACAGTTGTGCAGACATACTCAGAATGTCAGCAATGTAGGCAGTATCACATTAGCTACTGCACATGTGGATATATGCACATATTAAATTCTAAAGTGCAACATTTGGTATTGCTGACAATCCCTCTCCCTCACATTTTCTTAGGTACGTCAGGTGTGGCTGGAGTCTGTGTTCCTGTACCTGGTAAGTGTGATACCATTGTTTTACAGATTATATATACAATATGAATATTAAGGACTGCCATTTAGCCTAAGGCACAAAGGTTATGCTTAACCAGAGTAGAATAGTTGTATGTTCCATTTTGGAGCAGTTAACTACAGTGTATGCTGTGGAACAAAATCCCGGTACATATGAGGCAGAGCACCTCGCTGGCCTTGTTCAAGAGGAATCTTGACCAATGGATGGGAGATCGCAGATATACCCCAGGAATTACTTCAGTGTCACTGCTTGACAGAGGCACAGCAAAATAATAGGCATAGTTTTCTTCAAACTAAAGGGGTGGCGAAAGCCACATAACTATGGGCTAGGCTTATAAATGCCCTTGGGCAGATAGCCTAGTATGAACCTATGAACCTACAATGGCTAATCACAGCTGTGTATTTGTAAAAACACTAACACTTTTGCACTTATAGTCATGAAGAAATATGTAGCCTACTATATAGGAGCTAATGACTCCAAGATGCCTGTTCACACACTATAGGGAGATGGTGCACACCTGCGGCAGTGATACTACCACATGCATATTATTCCCAGGATAGGTGTACTGGGTATTGTGTGTAGTTCTATCGCATACACTGTCATATTGTGTACTTCGGTGTAGTGTACTGGCAGCATTCACCGGTTATAGCGGAAGTGCATGTTAGAAAGGGTCTATCTTGTCTGTCTATGTTGTTTGTTTGTGTGTTGTGCATGACATCAGTGATGAGAAGATGTGTGACTGGTAGCTCCTCATCTGTATGAGTCTGTATGGATTACCATACATAACAGTGCAGGTAATAATGTACTGATTTTGTCTTCCTCCTCAAAGGTGAACAGGGTGGTTGGAGTCTGTCCCCCTCACATCTTGATATCAGTGTCCCATCGGGCTATGATGATGATGATGGTGGCCATAGTGAGGCACAGGTGGGGTTGTTGGGAACTGAATCTGTCCCAGAGGTTGACATCCCTCTTCCACAGCCATTGTCTACACACACAGTCAGTATGCCCACACATACCCAGTCCCCAATGACCACAGATATTGGAAAGTCATATGGTGTCAACATTGAACAGGACAGTGTGACAACTATGGCATCGGTGAGTGTTGACATTGGCCATAGCCAGACAGCTGGTGTGGTCCCACATAGGCAGATTGACAGGGGTGCATGAAGGTGGACTGCTGTCCATCCACCTCCTGTCACAGGTGTCACATCACAGGTCACTTGTCACATGTTTTGGGCCATCATGGAGGCACAGGCACATACCAAACGGAACACCAGACAGATGCTCAGGGTCATGGATGCAGCACAGTCTGACATCCATGACTGCCTCCATGGCATTGGTGACACCGTGGATCATTTCACTAATGCAGTGGACAGACAGTGGGCTGAGACAATGTCTGTCTTTGCCCGCACATTGTCTGTGCTGGAACTTCTGGTTGGGGTAGGGCATCAGGCACTTGGCTGTATGTGAGCAACATCATCTGCTGAGAGACCATGTGGCCATGCACACTCACACTCCTGTAGTGGCAGTACATCAAGTGCTACAGAGGGAAGTGTGCTGTCCACACCACAACATGGTATGCCATGGGCACATGGTCCTGGGCAGTGCCGTGGGGGACATGGGCCCAGCAGACAACAGTCACTGTCAGCTATTAGCACTGCATCCAGTCTTGGGCATGATAATGTCAGTGCCACTCCTGACAGAGCAAGTTCCCATATTCATGGCCTGAAATGATGAACTCTCCTCTCTGCCATGTATGGTCCACAGCTGTCCAACATACACACTTGTAGGGCTAGCACTGGGCTTGACTGTATGCATACACACCCTCAAACATTACTGTTACAGGCAGGTCACCAACTGACACGCATGGCAGCTCTCCACTGCCCATCTAACGAGCACCCCTTCCTGACTCACACACATGCTGTCAACTATATGGCACAGCCTAGGCCTCTGGCACCTCCACACTTCACCCTGTGCATGTGATGATACCTGTACCACATCCCTGCCATCCTTGCCATCGATGCAGGGACATTCAAATGTGTGTCTGATGCTCAGGGTGACTATATTACTTACAATGTAGTTGTGTAGTGAGGTATTGTTATGCCATGGCAGGTGTTGCGAGTCATGACAGGTACTGTGTGCTGCCATGTGTCATGACTACATAGCAAACCTTGTGTATTTTAGTTGCATGATGTTAGACTGGTGGTAGTATCACAGAGTGAAAGGTGTATCATGGACCTGTATATGTTTCTGGTCTATGGATTTGAGTGGTTATTCTTTGGACACATGGTGGTGGTACAGCAGCACAGGATGACCTGGCAGCACAGCAGAAATATGATATCAGCAAGGTACGGCAGTAATCATGCATGGTTCCCTAAATGCATATGTGTAGAAGGGCGTGTCCGGGACAATGGGGGCAGCCAGCGTAATTATGTTTTCATATTTTGTGACAAGGTCTCCTACCCTTAACACATGTCACCTGTGTTTTCTGAATTTAGAAACCTAGATGGTGGCAGACATCAGTTACTCATATATAGATGAGGGCAATATAGGACCAGGAGCTTGTCACAGGGCTGTAAAATGCATGACCATTGCACAGAAACAGTCCATATGTGCATGTCTGCAGTAATACAAGGATATCCCCACACACATGAACATACATGCACACAGAGTTGGCTGGTGTGAGACTAGACTCCTTCTCTATGTACTATCACACACTCGCAGTATTTATTGCATGTGCCACAGAGATTACATGAAATATAGTCAGCCAGTGCTGTTAAGGTGGATGACATCAGCAGGCTTTGTAAAGGAGACCAATGTAGAGGTCATCAGGTTGTCACAGATCTTTAAAATGTATAACCATTGCACAGACATAAGCATATCTCCATTGCTGTAAGGGGAGGTATTTACACACACACACAGTTGCCTGCTGTGAGATTAGAACCCCTAATTCTCTAGTAACACACACTGCACCTTGCAGTACATACCACATGCACCACAGAGATTAGGTACAATTAGACAGTCAACCATAAAAAGTAATTCACGACCCAAGGACGAAGCACCAAGCAAGACTGTGAATAAATCCTTTATTGGAGGTCACCACATCAAAACAAGCACTTTCGCTCGGTGCAATACCGAGCTTTATCAAGTGTAAAAACAATACTTAGTGCTCAACAAATATATACTGAAACCAAAGTCACATGCTGTAAATAATTGATTAGTTAATTGATTGATTCTTGCATCGTGCATTCAATCACATATCAAAGAAATATACTTGAATACATGCAAACAACTGCAAAGTGTAAAATATAAATTCTTTTGATGTAACATAGACATGAAAAACTGACATGAATGCAATGTATATAGTATCGCACCTTGTAAATATAAAAATCAAATTAATAAAATCTTTTCATCAAATAAAACACGATTCAAACAAAAAGTTCATCAAATGACTTAAAACTTTGTATAGTTAAGAACATTATACCATCACTCAACTCTAGCATGTAGGATAAACTGTTGTTAAAAATGTTATAAATAAATTATTAGAATAGAATTTAACATGTTGAATAAATGCTTGTGTCAAACTAAAACTGTCAAGGCATATTTGCATAAAAATGCAAATATACAAAGTAAAAACAGAAAGATGTAATATGATTTAATAAATATTTGATATTTAATGATGTCAAGTAGTATTTAATAATATAAAATAGATTAATATATGTTTAATATAATTAACAAAGTCTAAAAACTAGTATTAGACTAGCATTAAATCTGCTGTGTTGACCTTATGAATAAAAAGACAGTCAGCCAGTGCCATTGAGGTGGATGATACCAGCAGGCTTTGTAATGGAGGCCAATGTAGAGGCCAGCAGGTAGTCACAGGTCCTTAAAATATATAAGCATTACACAGAGATATGCATGTCTCTATTGCTTTAACGGAAGATATTTACACAGGAGGGGGGAGAGAAATGCACATCTCTATAGAGGCAAGGGAAGGTATTTACACACACACAGAGAGTTGACTGCTGTGAGATTAGAACACTTATCTATCTAGTAATACCCACTACAGTTTGCAGGACATATTACATGCACCATGGAGATTACTTGAAATTAGCCACTCAGCCAGTGCTGCTAAGTTCAGCAGGCTTTGTAAAGGAGGCCAATGTAGAGGCCATCATGTAGTCACAGGGCCTTAAAATGTATAAGCATTGCACAGAGACAGGAATGTCTCTGTTGCTACAAGGGAATACACATAGAGAGTTGCCTGCTGTGATATTAGAACCCCTACTTATCTAGTACACTATCGCTCACAGTACTTATTGCATGCACCACAGGTTATATCTGCTGTGTTTGTGAATGCAGCCACAGCACATGTGGCCTATGCAAAGTGACCTTGTATTACACAGTATATGTGGTGTGGTGAGTGATCCACTGTGATGCTGTTATTGAATCTAGTGTCATAGTAGTGGGATACCTGTTAGTATCCCTGCTATGTGTGTGCAGTTACCAGTACGGACATGCCTGGCTGGTTGCAGTTTGGTAGGTGGACAACTGGTTAGGGGCAATATGGCCTGTCCAATGCCTGTGTTGCACCCATTGCACATTACACCACCTGCTCACCATTGTCTGTCTACAGGGTGACATTCAAAAGGCACAGGGTTCTGTGGGTGACTAGATTATGTCCTTTTGAGGCCTTGGTCTGTTACCATCAGACAACTTTTGTGATGTTTAAGTGCAGATAACACCAGCATTTGTACATACATACACACACACACATATATATATATATATATATATATATATATATATATATATATATATATATATATATATATGCCACATACTGATAGATAAGGTAGGCATGAATGAGGGGGATAGGGGGAGACATATTTAGCCATCTGTATGGACAGACATATTTCCACATAGCTGTTATTTTGGTGGAAGAGGCAACAGACATAGGCTCAAGTTAGCTAAGTGTAGGAGCATACCCAGTGTGACTGTCAGTACTTACAGGGTGACTCCAGCTAACTGTACTCTAGTCCAGGATTTTGTGTGTTGCAGACCATTGGCTGCTGCACCTGTTTCCACAGTCCAGCACTTCCCTGATATTTTGTCCAAGGCATTCCCTGGCTGTTTGCTGAACATACTATGTGACTCATACCTATCAACTGTACAGATTGTAATAGACTGCCCAGAGTTTTGCACAAGATTTTTGGTATGTTTACATAGCATTGTGGTTTTCTGGCACATTAGTTGAAAATTGTTCTAGATTGACATTAGGAAATGACGAAATGAAATGACATTTGAGTGTCTAACTCCATACACAGCAGGAGATTCATGCTACTGCATGAGCTATTATTCTATTAACTTTCTACATTTATCTGGGCAATAGTTAATACTTGTCCTTATATTGGACCTTTGCCCCATTAGTACTCATGGCTTTGTCCAGATTTCCTGCTCTACGAGGTTGAGAGGTATGATGTGACTGGGATACATGATGTAACACCACACCTCTCACTGTACATGTTTTTACAGAATGTCTAGCATTCTGCCCCATGTCTTTTCAGTTCCTCATGCAGTAGTGGCTTTCCAGTAGTATAGTATAAAATGCAGTCCACCGAATTGTTGTATGTTCTGACACAGTTACATGATGGCCTTTACATCCTGCAGCAAATCTGACCTGTTGCAATGTGCTGTTATACAAGCCACCTTCTAGGTTACTCAGAACATGTATAATGTCTGTCTGTAGGTTTGGCCCTCTTGTCCCCCATTTTCTCTGGCTTTGTCCAACTGTCTTGCAGTAACAGATTGTGGCATTATGACAGTCTGTGGGACTCCTACCATACAAGTAACTCACATGCAAAAGTTGTAGATGCTGCCAACTTTGAACCATCAACACCATCACCCATGCTAATGTCCTTAGCACAGTAACCTACAACAGCCACCAGAAAGAGATGTCTAATTCCTCAAACTATCAACAGGATACAGACATACACTGATCCCTGCATTTTGTGGGAAAAAATTATGTAGCCAGGTTGTATGTCACAGCCCTGGAAATGTGTGGTCTGCTGATATATTCTTGCAAACATACTCTGTTACTGCAGTTGTATGGGAACACTAATGTGTTGGAGGTAGGGAACTCTGGCATTGACAAGAGTGCATCTATCCTATGACCCCACTGTTTGGCATTTCCCTTGCATAATGCAGTGGGGTTTCCAGCTATGTGGCCTAATGAATGTTTTTGGACACTCAGTACTGGACAGAGTACCTGTTGTCCCAAGTGGATGTTAGATCTCTGCAAGTTGCCCAGTACCCCATGCTATCCCCTTACATACACCCATCAGGTCCATACATATGCTGCCATAGTCTAGTACCCCATACATGTATTGTATAGGAGAGTGACTTACCTTGCAAATGCAGAGGTTGAGAGACCTGTGTTTCAGGGCTGACTGTCTGATGCACACAGTACACAGCCAATACATGGTTAGGTACAGGTTGTGTGGGCTGCCTGGCATCAATTTTAATATATGGATGTGAGCTGGAGTGAGATGCCAGTTCCTAGGGTCATAGGTTGTCAGTGCATGTGCTATTCTTTGTCTCTTGGCCAAGGCCAGGGCGTACTGGGCATGCCTACATCTGCCTACAGAGATCACCTCATGGGGTTCCTCCTCTGAACCCTCAGTGGGTGTGGCGGTAGGAACCTAGGCACTGGTTGGGGGCTGTGTATTCCTTCCCTTTGCTGATCCTGCCACAGCTGTTTCCACATAGTTATATTGAGTAGCATGGCACACACTATGAACATCTGTGTACATGTGGCTGGACAGTACTGCAGGGTTCCACCAGATATATCAAGGCACCAGAACCGTGACTTGAGCAGCCCAAATGCATGCTCTATGTTGTTCTTAGTTTGTGCATGTGCCTCATTATGGTGTTCTACAGTATGTGTGTGTGCATTTCTGATGGGTGTCATCATCCACAGTTCCAGTACGTAGCCAGCATCCCCCAGTAGATAGCCATATGGGATGTCCCCCTAGCAAACATCTGGTACAGCTGTGATGCATGTCAGATATGGACGTCATGATAACTGCCAGGGCTGCCAGCACACACATTCATGATAATGCCCTGGGCATTGCACATGATTTGGCAGTTGATGGAGTGATACCCCCTGCGGTTGATGTAGACTCTACCCTCCTCATCGGGCAGTGCTTTGATGTGCACATGAGTGCAGACTATGGCACCCAGTACCTCAGGGTAGTGTGCTACATGGTAGAAGAGTCACATACTGTTAGCCATCTCTTCAGGGTTGTGGGGTAAATAAATATGCTCACTGGCATGTGTTAGCATGGCATCCAGGAACTGGTGGAGTACCCCGGAGGTTAATGGCTGTGAGACCCCCTTCATGTCCCCTGTTGGTCTTTGGAAAGTACCTGTAGCTAGTATCCTAAGGGCTACACATACCTTTGTTTCCACTAGAATGGGTTCCCCTCCATTGGCTCTGGGTCTGAGTTGAGGGCGGCAGAGCTCAGTGAGTTCTTGTAGTATGTCCTTGTCCCCCCTGTAGTGTTCTGCAATCTCCAGCTCATGTAGCCCCTGGAAGGTTACCCTGGGCCTGAACACTCTTTTTCCACTCAGTCTAGACCTACTGTCAACAGCAGCATCAGCAATGATCTCAGCATCTAGCACATGCAGATGTAGCAGAGCAGCATCAGGCCCTAGCATTGCTTTAGTTAAACATCCCATATTTATACTCCACTATTGCAGAGTATGGGGGGGTGAAATCAGATTATAGGGTGTATGCAACTTTTTTAGTGATCTGCTGTAGGTGCAGCCCATGTGATTGGATACCTATGATGCATTCTACCTGCCAAGGACATCATTAAGTGTTTTAATGGCCCATTTTAAGTGGTACAGGGGTCATCAGCAATTTATATATGATTGGCTTTCCCAGCCAATGTTGTTTTCCTCTGCTAATCACTGTGGCACTGCACGCAAACTCGCGCCACAAATATAAACAATGCTGAGCACCAAAGGACACACCTCCATGGGTGGGCATGCTCAGCACAGTAGGGGGCCATGCAAACATGCTCAAATCCACTCAAATCTGAGCCCCAAGGGTAAACGATGCTTAGCAGCACTGGACACACACCCCTGCTCAGCTCAGCGGCATGCCACGCAAACGGGTAATGCTGAGTTCCAATGAGCTTAAACGGATGCGGACACAACCACTTTTAATGTCAGCTACCTCTTCTGTGGATACCAACATGGTTCTGGGCCTACAAGAATGGGATCTGTGGACACAGATACTCATTTCTTCTATTCAGTAAACCCAGCCAAGAAGCCACACGGTTCCAGGGTCTGCCTCCTTAGCAGCCACAGCAGTCGACCATTGTACATACTCCATGCAAGGTCTTATTATGCATTACTGTCACATATTTATTTTTCTTCCTTTTTATAATTTTTAATTTTTTTTCCAAAACGGCATGTTTGCACACTGCTAAGCACCAAGCAAGCGTAATATGGGTAATAAAAAAAATATTTATTTTAAAATTATTTTCCATTAGGTTTTGGAGACATAGGGTATAGTTTTGCACATATCTGTGTCTCTTATGCTATTTCTGTCCTTCTAACTGGGCTTTTACAGCCCCAGTTCTCTTTTTTATTTCAGGTACACGTAATTTTTCCATGTACACTTCGGACATCGACATGGGGTCTGCGGGACTGCTTATCTGCTTGCTGGATCACTCCAACACCCCCATTTGCATGCAATTCACCTGCTTATGAGGTGATTTGCATGTCAAGGACATTTTTGTGTTTGCACACTCATCCACTCCCCTTAGCTCTGTTTACTGGATCGCACAGCTACTAACTTACATGTAAGCTCTGTGTCACTATGCCTGCATGGTAAAGAAGTCTGTGTAAGCTTTATTGAATTCTTCCCTTTGTCATGGCCTTATTTTAGGTGGAATGTATTTATAATCGTTTTATCAAAAATATGTTGCTGGATATAAACATTTTATCAATGATCTGATTTTTATGTGCTTGGTATGTAGAAATAACTGTTGAATTTATTAATAGTTTGGAGAATAAGATATTTCATTTTTTAAAGGGGGAGTTTGTAAACAACAAGTTTATTCTTTAGATGTTCCATTAAATAGGTACAATTGGCAGGAAGACTGTGACAAAATTTCATAGAAAAGATACTGCTATGATGGATTTTTTTTACATGCTAGCAGCTGCCATTCCCCAAATTTTGATTAAGGCCCTCCTAAGACAGAATTTATTAGACTGCAAAGGCCACATAGTTAATGTGAAACTTTCTTGTAGGAAGTTACTAACACTACAATTTTTTTATTTTAAATCACAGGTATGATTATGATAAAATATATAATTCATATTTGCAGGTTACTGTTTAACAAGGATATTTCTTCTCAGAATTGTAAAACAGATAATAATAATAATATTAAAGAGTATGTTTCTAATATATTTTTGTGACTGAATATAATATCCATATTATTAAAAATTATTGACATTTTGAAACAGTATGACATTTTAGAAATAAGCTTACATTATCACCGAATATTTATTTTAAGAAGGGATGAAGTATTGGTAAAACAATTGCTCATAACCATTAGTTAGAATTGAAATGAGAGATTATAGGAGGTTTTCAACAGAGGGGATGATCCCTTATGGCTCAAGTAACTTGGGGAAGTATGTGGTTAGGGCTTTTGATTTTATTAATGGTAAGGCTTTTATTTGTTTTAGTTAAGAGTCATATATGTTACAAATGCCCCTTCAGTTTTTATTATATAAGTGGACACAGCTAGATCATTAAATGTTAGGCTGCAGGAAAATATTGGGGACATAAAAAGATAAAAAGGTAGAAAGCCCCATTGCAGCACATTTTAAGGTACACCCCGTTATTTGTGAGGGGTTGTGTGCCCTAGTGTTTGAAAGTGTTATAATAAATGAAAATGGTAAAGTCTTAAGAAACTATTATTTAAGCAATCTATTTACATTTTAAAGTTTAAGACTTTTAAGACCCAAAGGTCTAAATATTGAATGTAATTTAAAAAACTTTTTAGGTGATGAATTATTTAATAATGCTTAATTGAATTGTTCTAGTGATTTCTGTGAATGGTAATTCGGTTATATGTAAGAGTTTGTGATTTGTTTTTAATGTCTAGAACTCACTGAAGACTTGTGCTGAATCACCACAGGATTACTAAAGTTCATATTCCTTGTGCCTTTTTTGAGTTTTTTTATTTTTTTCATAATTGTTTTTGCTCCATCATAGATGCTGACCTGTGCATAGCAAACAAACTGGCCGATGGTTTAATGATACTCTTTGCAGTTAATTTGCCTCATTCCCAGTTCCCCAAGTGGGGCCTTTATTTCAATAAGGATACAGTTTATGCCCAACTACCTCAGAGAAATGGGCTATATCACAGAATCCCTGCATGATGTTTCCTTCCTTTCTTCTCTGTGGTATGTGAGAATCATATATGATCCTCTATATGCCAAAACATGACATTGAGAAATTGATGGAGTATTCTTATGGGAGATGCCTGAGATACTCGCACTATGTACCCAGCTTTAGAAATCTGTACCTTGAAATCTTTCCTCTGTAAACTCTCTTCTAGCAATAGTACTTTCTTGTCAGCTATGTTAGTTTATGAAGCTAGAGCCTCAACTACAGGATCTGATACATTTAATAAATGCATTAATATTTTATTACCTGGGCCACCTTCTTGAACTGTAGTTATAACAATACTTTCATTTTTTTAAATTTGTTGCTGACTTCCTGAAGATGCTCAAACAACCCCATTTGCACACATCAACTTCACCTCCTCCATCTTGAAGTACCTGTCAGTTCTTCCCAGAATCAAAAAGGGGAGGGAAATTTCTTGGTGTCCATGCCAAATGTCCCCTAGTCAGTATGAATACTACTTCAAGTATTCCCTTAAAATATCCACACTTAATGGGACTAATCCATTCAGCAGAAATATATACATATATACATAATACATACACACACACATATGCATACATGCAAGCATACATATCTTTATACAAACATACATGCCTACATGCACAGAATATTGGTTCTTTCACCAGCTTTAATATAACCATTGCAAGGTTGACTTTCAAATGGCATCTGTCTTACTTCCAAACTGAACTGCATGCTGTCATTAACAGATATATTGCATTTTGGAAAAACTTTTTAAATAACTCTCTTTTGAAATATCTGTGTTTGTTGGGTTTTTTGTGGGTTTTAATGACTTATTTTTTTCTTTAACTCTTCATTGGTACATTGGTTGGCAAAGTGATGTGTTTGCACATCAACATATCAGTTTTATATGGAAGAGAACAGTGATATACATTTGGCTTATTTTAAGAATACTCAGTAACTGCGACCTTGGAATGTCAGACTAGTCAGGTTACTGGCAGTATGGCAGCAGAGACGAAAGAGGGGGTGGAGAGACAAAAAGCCATAGTTATGAATTTGTGTGCGTGTGTGCAAGAGAGAGACACAGAAAGATAGACAGAGAAACAGTGAGAGAGAGAGAGACTCTGAAATCGTATAAGCCAAGATTCAGTTGCTGTTGATAAGAAAACACTGGTCGGCATTGTACCAAGAGTGACGAGGGTGGAATTTTGAAATGTCACTGATGATTGTCCTGCCCTTCAGCCACTCAGTGTGAAACTTATCTGGGAGTAGTAAGTACTGATTATAACTCAAGGCAGCAGTGCATATTTACCATATGCTTTTAAGACTACCCATGGAAATTGCTATCATTTTTGATTTGCCCATGATCAATAAATGTCTAGATGTCAGGGGTACTCAATAGCTCATTGTACTGCCATTGTTTGACTGCAGAGTCAAATCCAGGTCTTTGGAAGTGAGCTGATATCAGTAGAATGACCCTTTAAATATCCATATGTAGTGAGGCTCAGAGGAAGTATTAGCACTGCACAGCATTTCTTCACATATGTAAGCAGACAAATTTCCACATAAATTTACTTCATTCAGTGAGGGTTCACATACAAAACTATAAGATGTAACTATTGACAATAATTGGGCATAATGTATAGGGCTAAGAAATTGATCTCTAGCTCCACAAGAGTAACCCTAGTCACCACCTATCTCTTACCCTCCCTTCTATACGCTTCACCTATTTTAACTGATCTTCACTCTTCTCTCATAGCAAAACTTAGTCACTGTTATAATAAAATAGCTAAATTGCCACAGGGCAGGCCAACTACTCTCACCATTGCTCTGCTCAAAAGTCCCTAAATTGGCTTGAATTACCCCACCTTCTCAGCTTTAATCAGCTAACATTAACTCACAAATTACTGTACAACTCCTCTCCTTTTTGCAAACTACATCATCACTACTTCAACACTACATTCCATCTCATGACCTATGCTCCTCTTGCAAGTGTCTCTTATGTATTTACAAACCTCTAAGATCTAACAAGGTTAGTCTGTACTCTCACTGTGTTGCCAAATCATGGAACAGCATTCCAGAAGCAATCAGACTTGTACCCCACTACTATTCCTTCAAGTCTAGGCTGAAGGAACATCTAACCAATAATTGGATCTGCCCGTGCTCCTTGCCATCTTTGTACACTTTTCTATTCCCTTCTCCCCTACTCTTAATGGGCTCCCTCTTGATATATCCTACTTCCCTACCTACTTTACCTACTTTCTAGCCTCACCTCTCTTTAATACCTTAACATTCTAATGTTTTTTCTTTATATTCTTACACTAACCTTTATCTATCCCAGAATTTATAACTGAAATTTACTACCTAGTTCTCCTGCCAGAAAGAGTATATGGTTTGTATGACCTATTACTTATTCTGCTATATATTTTTCATGCATCAATATGTAGCATGCATATTAGGAACTCTCTTCTATCTTGTATATAATGCATGGTCAGCTTTATTGCTTGACTGATATTTTGCTTATTTTCTTTTATTGTATTCATAAATTGTACTACTTTGTTATTGTCTTAATATTTGTAACCATTGTACAATTTGTTAATTCTGTTTAATGTGTACTGTGGAGCCTTTCTCCCCGGGCTTCCACTGAAATTGGGCTTATACCTAGTCAGACTTTCCTGGTAAGCAAATGTAAAATAAATAAATAAATAAAATAATTAATGGAGGCATAAACAGAGAGTAAGTACTGAAGGGTGAATTCCTTATGCCTAACACTTTCCATGGTATTTCACATAGCAAATGTATTAGGGATTTAAAGAAATTACACTATATATTAATAAACTACAGCTACCCAATCAAATTTCTTATAGAAAGCAATGTTTTCAACTGCAAAGAACAGTGCTGAAGATTAAATGGCAATGCTGAGAGTCGAACCGGAGAACCACTTGCCGTGAGGTTAGCATTGTCGCCTCACAGCAAGAGGTTCTCCAGTTTGATTCTCGGCTGGAGTGCCTTCTTTGTGGAGTCTGCATGTCCTCCCCACGGTTGAGTGAATGTTAAAGACATGCAGGTAGGTGTGTGTGTGTGTGTGTGTGTGTGTGTGTGTGTGTGTGTGTGTGTGTGTGTGTGTGTGTGTGTGTGTGCCTTCTTTGAAGGTCGGGCGCCAGGCTGGCAACTCAACACCGTCAAAATCCACTGCCAATCATTAGCGGACCAGCGATCCACTGTGGTGACCCCTAACCAGGAAAAGACGAAAGACTTTTTTGCTGTTGGTTATGGAATTTGTTTATACCAGTATATGACCACTGAACAGTTGCCTAGCTAGTTAATCTAAAAAGAGAATCATAACCAATAAAGTGTTTATAGGCAGGTCATGGTGTGATGGTAAATGTAACATAAATGAAGCATCTTAGGCATGACAGTCGAATGTTCCTTCTTTATATGTAATTCACCACTTACATTAAATAAAGTTTAGACAGAATTCTCACAAATACTCAGCAGAAAATGTGCTTAAATCAGCACTATGCCTAACAGTCCTTACCTGTCTCCTGATATTAATGAACCATCATAATCCTTCATGGTGCTTTCATCTCTGACTTTATCTCAAATGGAAGGAGTGGAAGCTGTACTTTCCCAACGGTTATTATATTTATTTGTAAATGGTTCAGAACTGTAATGTTTAACATTTGGCCATTACTCTCCTAAACATAGCACAAGCAGAAAGGTATAATTCAAAGTGGAAAGGGATGATGATGAAACAGGTGGGAAGCTCAAGAAACAAGGAGAGACTGGGATTTTGGATGCAGATCCTTAAGGAGAATAACAATAACTATACAGAATACTGTACTCATATAAGCCAACAAGGGAATGGAGAAAGGAGATTCTGCTGATAGGGATGACTGTAATTAGGGGTACAGAGAAAAAGCAAGAGTGGGCTGGAATTTACTTGAGAAAACTGTCCAAGGAATCAAAGTATTGGGAGCAAATAATCAGAGAGGGAAAGGTAATAGAATGGGAAGAGACAAAGAATTAATTTGGACTGCAGGCTAGAGATTGTCATCCCGACCGAGGATTTCTATCAGAGAATAGGTAAAGAGAAAGTAATAGGGGGCTGCTAAGAGAATGACCAGCATTGGTAGAGTTTTTAGACAAATCTAAAGCAGAAGCTACTGTTAAAAAAGGGATCATTATAGGGCATGTAACATATTGCATGATAGGAGGTTAGAAAGGATTGGGAAGAAAAACTGGATAAGAAATTCATAAAGAAACAATGGGAGGATATATGTATGGCTCCCAAATATGCAAAGTTTACAAGATTTAGGATCTTTGCTTGGAATTGTTTGCATAAATATTTTACACCTAAGCAGATTCCAAAGAATTTTTCTCAGGAAGATTGCAAATATTGGAGGTGTGATTAAGAAGAAAGAAGTAATTGGGAACATCTTTTTTGGGAGTGTAATGAGTTGTCAGATTTAAAAAATTCCCTGCAAACTACTTGGTCAGAAATACTGAGAGCAAATTGGTGTAACTAAGGAAATTATTTTTTGAGCTGTGATACACAATCAGAGTTGCCTTGACTTCTGATGGCTCCCAAAAAAGCAATTACTAGAAAATGGAAAGCAAAGTCTAAACCGGCTGTACAAGAAGTAGTGAATATACTACCAGAGATAAAAGACCTGGAAGTGGGATCTTTAGAAAAGGGTGTAGCAGCAAATTATACAAAAAAAAACCTGGGATTGTGAGAACAATGCATGCAGAATAATGTTTCAGGGGCTGGATGAGGCTTAAGGGAAGGCAGGAACTGAATGAGCTGTGTAATGTCTGACTGACAATGACTGTACAGAAGATCATAAGTGAAGTATAATACTTGCAACCGAAAATATGGCAACATGATTTGTTTTCATTTATATAAATGTGTGATTTCCTATGCCATAAGTGATAATTCAATAAAGATGTTTCTTGTTTAAAAAAAGAAAACAGTTTGTCAGTACTTTAAAGTTTTCAAGTCATTTCAGTTACAAATGGAAGACATCCATCACAAACATCTATAGTTAATGTAACATAATGCAGAGCATTGCCCATTAATAAGAGGGTACTCTAAATAACACATTTATGCATTGTGATTGTACAAAAACTTGTAGATCTGATTAGGAAATAACAAGTATATTAACAATGCTTTTAAAATTTTAAAATACAGACTTCTGTGTGGAGTCTGCATGTCCTCCCCGCGGTCGAGTGGGGTTCGAAAGACATGCATAAATGGGCATGCCTTCGTTGAAGGTTGGGTGTCGGGCTAGTAACTCGGCACCAAAAAAAAAAAATCTACTGCCAATCATTAGCGGACCGGAGTTCTGCTGTGGCGACCCCTAACCGGGAAAAGCCGAAAAGACAAACAACAACAGAACTCAGAATGCATAGTCTGATTAATTTAGGCACCTCATTAATAGTATATTAGAAATCATAACAAAATTTATTTTTTTAAATAGGACACAGCCTGACAAACTACTTATGTAGTATGAAATCCCAGTCTCTGAATGCTCATGACAAATGTTTATTAAATAGCCATATTTTAATAATGTATCTTGTATTTCCTGACTACTATAAATAGTCCAAACCTCAGCAGGTCATATTATGTGCTAACATGGGTCTGTAAGGAAGGGGGGGGGCAAAGTTATTTATTGTGTTAATAGTTTTTGGGTGCTACATTTCACTATTTATTCATTCTGGAACTCTGTTTATCTCCTCCCGTTTGTCAAAAGGATTAGATTGTGGCTGAGAAGGGTCACTTAGATCAATCAACCCATCTAGCTAACAAATTATTTAATAAAATATAGTTTATGTTTTTTGCCAGTAGCTTCATCCATCAGATAAGATAGTCAATATTTGCAGTGGCCAAAGCTAAATGGGTTATATCCCTCCTAGAATATGACCACTGGCCAACTTCTCTAAGCTTTAGGGCACCTTCCACATACCCTAACTGCAGGGAGGCTCAAGGAGCCATATAAAAAGAGTGGGTACAGCACCAAAAGCTTCAGAGCTTTTCTGACAGTGAAGTACATTCACACTACAGGCTTCTGTGAACTGACTATTGGCCAGTGTTCTGTCAAGCTGGGCAGATAAGTTCCTTTCAAGGGAATAATACCTTCCACTCATTGTTTTTCTCTGAGCATGTTAGGTTTTGAAGGAAACTGTGATTTCTTGTCTTAAGAATGTTTCTGTCTAACTGACTAGGGCTTCTTGTCTTGGCCAGTGGGACTTCAATTGACAGTGTAAAATATGGCTGTATGTGATGTGGTCAAGTTGACTAATGTCACCAAAGTGGGCATAGGTAGTTACCAATGATAAGTGGGTTGAGGACTCGGCCTTCTCTGACCTATGCCAGGGACCCATGCTAACAGTGGGAGGGGTTTATGTGCCCCTATTGGCCATTGGGTGCCTGCCATAAAGCCCAGCAGCCCTGGATCAATAAGCTACGGTCTGACTGGTGTCTAGTTGCCCAGCCTTGTTTAACTGACATAGCTCTGTTGAGCAAAAGCTGGATGCAAAACCAATCAACCTGCTAAACATGAATTGAAAATTGCTACACTTAATGTAGGTTCACTGAAAGGATGCAGCTTGGAAGTGGATGACATGTTGATACGGAAAAGGCTGGACATCCTATGTATCCAAGAGACAAGATGGAAGGCCAGTGCAGCAATCCAGAGTCTACTACAAAGGAGGATGACAGGCTAGAAATGGTGTGGGAATTGTGGTGTGAGAGAGGCTTCAGAAGGCAGTGCGAGATATCATCATAATTAGTGACAGACTCATGGCAATCAGACTCCAGTGTAATGACAGGACAGTATTCATAATCTCAGCCTATGCCCCACAGCAGGGTTGTGATAGTGAGGAAAAGAGTGCATTCAGACAGCAGTTGCAGGACCTACTAGATAAAGTAGGACAACGTGAACTGGTGTTGATAATGGGTGACTTGAATGCACATACAGGGACAAAAATAACAGGATATGAGGACTGCCTGGGTCCACATGGGTGGCGAAACACGAATAAAGAAGAAGGGGCCATTCTAGACTTCTGTCTGGCAAATGGCTTGATTATAGCCAACACATGATTCAGAAAGAGAGACACTCACAAGATCACATACAAGAGTGGCCAACATGCAACTCAGGTAGACTTCCTCCTGGTAAGAAAAGGCTACTGGGGTAGAATCAATAATTGCAAAGTCATCCTCAGTGAAACAGTTGGCTCACTGCATAAACCTCTGTTTGCCACAATCAGTTGCAAACAGTGGTCAGACAAGACTCTAAGGTCAACAGAGACCAGACAGAAAACCTGGAAGTTGACTGGAGAGAAAGTACAATAATTCAAGGAATTACTCAGGGCTTTAGCACCCAAATAAGAGGTGGAAATAGGTGGAGTTGAAGAAGAATTGCAATGCCTCAAAACAGTACATGTGAGGACTACAGAACTGATAAGTGTCCGAGCCAGGTATGGAAATGTTGTACATAAGGAAAGCTGGTGATGGAAAGCAGAAGTCCAGGAAGTCATCAAAATAAAGAAGGAGTGCAGAAAAAAGTGGGAGATAGAAAAGACCGACCTGGCTAGGAATGAATACTAGTTGGGTAACAAAGAAGCTAAGAAAGGAGTTGCAATAGCAAATAATAGGGCATTGAAGGCACTCTACCAGCTTCTGGAAAGTGATTCAGTAGGTGGCATCAAGAAACTATATCAGGTTGCAAGACAAAGACAGCAAGATAAAAAACATAGTTAGACACTCTTCATAAGGGATGCCAGCAACAACCTGCTCACCAGTCCAGAGGACATCAAAGGCAGATGAATGGAGTACTTCCAGCAGCTTCTGAATGAAGAAGATCCCACAGAACTTGTACTGCCCCAAACACAGCCTACGATGGGAGAAGAAGAGAAACCCACCCTAGAAAAGTAAAAATAACTATAAGGAAAAAATGGATGGGATAGAAGAGAAATGGCTCCAGAGGGTACTAATAGCAGTATGGAGAGAAAGGCATATCCCAGATAACAGGAAAATAAGCATACTCGTGCCAGTGTACACAAAGGGGACATCCACAACTGTGACCAGTACATAGGCATCAAACTCCTGTCACATTGCATGAAAGTTCTGGAGATTGTGACTGATAAATGGATATGCAGAGTAATAGAATGTAAGATGGGAGATGAGCAGTGTGGATTCAGATCAGGATGTAGCACAACTGACCTTGTATTTGTAATGAGACATATAGTTGAGAAGAAACTAGAGATGAGGAAAGAGTCCAAACTGAGCATTCCTAGACCTGGAGAAAGCATATGACAACATCCCAAGAAAGCTGATTTGGGCAGTATTGCAGTGGTTCAAAGTCCCAGAAATACTTGTAGAACTGGTGCAGGCTATGTACAAGGACCCAATAACTCTAGTATAATCAGTGTTAAGTCACGCAGAGGGGTTCCAAGTGGGAGTGGGTATGCACCAAGGTTCAGCTCTGAGCACACTGCTGTTCATACTGGTGATGGACTACATTAGCAGACAAGTCAGACGGGATAGATAAACAAAGTTGCTGTATTACAGACTCTGACCAAGAACTTCAGCAAAGGATAGAGGAATGGAATGCAAAATTGAAGGCACATGGGATGAAACTAAGCACAGATAAGACAGTGGTAATGGTAGCAAACTAGGGGATTCAGAAGAAACTGAGAATTAAGATAGAAGGGAAACAGTGGAACAGGTTAACAGCTTCAAGTTCAAGGCTCCCGAGAGCACCCCAGCACTACCAGGTTATACCTCATACCATGCTTTTTGGCCCCAAAACATGGACCGAACCACAAAAGGAGGGGGGGTATCAATATTCGTGAAAGATACCCACACCTCCAGGTTGGTGGCACAGCACGAAGCATCAAAGACTATCCATGTGCAACTAACAGTGGGTAAAACTGCCTTCCAGTTTATAGCCTGCTACAGACCACCCTCCCAAACCCAGGAACCCCACTCGGCCTTCCTGAGAACACTGGAAAATATGAAGGTCTCTCCAAACACCATTATATTGGGCGACTTCAACTACCCAAACATAGACTGGGAGCATTACTCTAGCTCTAACACCCTAGCCCAAAGGTTCCTAGAATGTATAAACTCAAATGCTATGGAACAACTTATTACCACTCCCACAAGAGGGGAAAACATACTGGACCTGATCATCACTAACATGGGGGCTCTATGCTCCAGACCAGAAGTGTATCCCTCACTGGTAAGATCAGACCATAAACTAATCTCACTGGATATTCACATCCCGACCCCACCCCCTGCCCAGAAAACCACAGTGAAAAACTTCTCTAAAGCAAATTTCACACTCCTCAAAACCGAGGTGGAATCCTTCAAAGCCCCCGGGCCTGTGGAAAATACGGCCCAGACCGCAGAATCCTTTATAAATGCAGTCTATGAACACCTTCAGAAATGCATGAATCATGCAATCCCAAATAAAACCAAGACCCAATCCTCCAAAGGCAGGCATCCTGTCTGGTGGTCCCCAGCCATAAACAAACTATACAATAGAAGGAGGAAGCTACTACATGATAGAGAAAAATCCCAAAAAGGGAAGGCATCTCTGATCAGTATTAGCAAAAAACTATGGGCACTCATAAAATCGTCTAAGGCCAGCTTCAAGAGAAAAATTGCACAGGACACTAAGGATAATCACAAGACTTTCTTTAGTTATGTTAGGAACCTGGGTGGGAATTCCCAGATATGCTCAGAATTAGTCCAAAATGACAAAAAATACACCAAACCCACAGACATTGCCAACATCCTAGCTGACAGGTTCAGCGCAAACTTCTCCCCCCCATCCCCACCAAAAGGGCAAATATCTATCCCAGCAGAGTGCTGCCCCCCTGACATCTCAGATGCTCAGGTAAGAGCCGCCCTCTCCAAAGCAAAAACACAGCATCAGTGGGACCAGACGGTGTCCCGGCTGCGCCCTACATGAACTCCAAGAAGAGCTAAACCCAAACATAAAACTACTGTTCAGTCTCAGCCTTACTACAGGATATGTACCCAAAGAGTGGCATACAGCAACAGTGGTCCCTCTCCACAAAGGTGGTGCCTCAACGGATCCTGGAAACTATTGCCCCATAAGCCTGACTAGCTTGGTCTGCAAAGCTATGGAAAGGATCATCATGGACCTCATAAATAAAGATATTGGGGACCTACAGACACTGGATCCTACCCAGTTCGGCTTTGTTAAGGGCAGATCCTGCCTCTTAAACCTGGTCAATTTCTTTGAAACAGTCACCAAGGCCATTGACGAGGGGAAGGTGGTCCACACAGCCTACCTGGACCTCGCAAAAGCCTTCGATACAATACCCCACTCGGGCATTATAGATAAGCTCACCAGCTTAAATATAAACCCCTATGTCACTAGATGGGTTGCAAACTTGCTCAAGGACAGAACCCACATGGTTAGAATTGCTGGAGCCATGTCAGACTCCAAACCAGTTACAAGTGGCGTCCCACAAGGCTCAGTCCTGGGACCTCTCTTGTTCGGTATATATTTCTCGGAGGTACAGGCCAACATGGAAGGTCTGTGGCTGACCAAGTTTGCAGATGACTGCAAACTAGGTGCCATAATCGACTCTCCAGCTGACACAAGCATCCTACAAAAGGGCCTCATAGAAACAGACAACTGGTGCCAGAGCCATGGCCTCAAGCTAAACGCCAAAAAGTGTATAGTCATCCCCTTTGGCAAAAACAAAGTGCCTACATAGGTGATAATCCATTAAGTACAGAAGAAGTAATTAGGGACCTGGGGACCCAAGTTGATAGCAATCTCTCATTTGAAAACCACGTGGCCAAAATGGTTAGAAAAACATTTTATATAGCCCACCTAATCATGAAGGGATTCACATCTAGATCACGGGAGGTCATCGTGCCTCTTTACTCATCCCTCATCAGGCCCATAATTGAGTACAATGCCCCTTTTGGGATGTACCTTACCAGACACCTGCAGCAACTGGAAAGACCCCAAAAGTACCTCACCAAGAGGATCAAAGGGCTCAAACAGATGCCATATGCTGCCCGGTTAAAGAAACTCCAGCTCTACTCAGTGGCATACTGCCTGCTCAGAGGCGCTCTGTGCCTGACGTATAAAGCCATGTCCAACCCGGAATTAATGGACATGCTGCACCTCAGAAAATCCAAATCCCATCGGGCTATGCACTTGAGAGACTTGAACCTCAGCACTGAAATAAATAGGACATACTGGAGGGACAGATTCATTACCCAGAGGCTCCCTTCACTCTGGAATAAAATTCCAGTCCAGGTTAGGCAGAGTCCCTCATTGACTCTCTTCAAGAGGAATCTTGATGAGTGGATGGGAGATCGTAGGTTTACCCCGGGTATCACTTCTGTGTCACTGTTAGACAGAGGTACAGTATACTAACCTCGAAAAAGGGAATAGCAAAATTCACTTAAAATGGGTGGCGAAAGCCAAACACACTCTGGCTAGGCTTATAAATGCCCTAGGGTAGATAGCCTAGTATGAACCTATGAACCAACTCCGAGATCGCACTACAGTGCGGAAGTTGGAAATTTTCACATTCTGCTCTGTGCGGAGAAAGCGGTTCCCCATGGTCGGCTTTTCAAAAGTCGATCATATGGTCTCGGCTATATGAAAGTTGACTTTATGAACAATCGATCGTGTGAAGGGAACCCATATATATATATATATATATATATATATATATATATATATATATATATATATATATACACATATATATAAGACTAATAGGTATGTTTGACTACTAAACCCAATGAATTAACACTTAGTCAGACTGCCTGCAGCAAACCAGGCAACAGCTTATACTTTATTATAATTTTTTAGATACTTCTAAATTAAAGTTTCATTTTTATTTTATTTTCATGTATAAAAACCTGTGTTTATAAAACCAAAAATTATAATGCATCATTCACAGCTTCATCATTAAGTAACTTTCTAGTGGATTTTGAATATTATTCCAGGGCCGGACCTGAAAATGGTTCAAGTGGATCAGTGCTTCACCCTGGTAAAAAAAACACACAAATATATAAATAAATATATTAAAGATCCAAAGGCACCCAATCAATTAAGTAAGATTTTGATAGTCAAACACTCCAAAGTTTTCCTTTTAAATATATATTCTGACTGAAGGAAGAAAAAGATTTTATCTAGTAGGCATCCTTCTGATGAGATGTTAAACCAAGGCCCCATCTGCTTGAACTGGTTGCAGTTCAAGTGGATGTGAAAGATCCCATGGTACCTTTTGAAAAGAGTAGGGAAAATTCCCTGATGCCTTGGCCAAATGCCCCCTACTAATATAAATGCCAAATCAGGTCTCCCCTGAAAAGAGGCCACTAGCTTAGTGGAACTAACCCTGTCAACAAATGAAACATAAAAATAAAAATAAATAAACTGACAGACTATTCACTGACTCTATGAATACTGCTTCAAAGCAGCGTCTTCAGCATTCATTACTTTCAACAGTGCTTTTAAGCAGAATGTGTAAGGAATCAGTAGGATAATGGGGTACTGGAAAATGGAGGGAGGATGCCTCAGAATCTTAGTGATCAAGCAAAAACACTGAGATAATTATTTATTGCATACTTTGTATTGAATGACAGGATACCAAACCATCATGGGAAGGAGGGCAATGAGAGGTCGTGACAAGCAGAGAGAGAGATGGGAAAATACCCTTGAAATCAGGAAGCAGAACGAGTACTGAGATATTGACATGGAGATAAGGTGGAGATTCTGGAGGCTCTACCTTACATGTCTGTCAGCAGTACTGAATTAAAAGCAGGCTGAAGTGTGCACTCTCCATGTCACTGCATATCTTGAGCACAGACACAGTACCTGCCTCCCATAAGGCAGAACTAACAAATACACAGGTTGCTGATGCTCTTCTTACAATCTCTGAGAAGGCTATGGGAATATTCTGTGAAGGGCACTGCAGCATGTCCTGAATTCTAATTGTCTTCTAGATTTTTAGCAGCATAGCTTCATAGATCTAAGGATTTAGCATTAAGTAAGTTAAATGGGGCACTACAAATGTAGTGTACATGAACAAAGGCATACAATTTCAGCAATCACTGTTATTTTTGCAACTCAAGTGTAAGAGGGACGTATATCCCAAACGTCCAACTCTGAGATCACCATACCTTGGAGAAAAAAATTAATATTTCAAGAGACAGTTATTACTGACTTTGCATATGTAAGTTCCCATTCTCAGACACATTCAGTCTCACAATTCCAGAACTTACAAGTCCCTGAATTTAAAACTGTTCCTGAGTTTACAGTATCAAATTGTTCTAGCCACCTCAAAAGTCTAAAAACTGTAACTGGACGACATGCAAATTCTACTAAGAAATTTTCAGCTAAGTGTTATATAAGCTCTGTTATGTAAAAGTCATTTTTAATATAACTACAAGCCCTCTCTCATACTACAAAACTGTACAATAATATAGTAAATGGGTAAGAGAATAAATAATGTAAAAAAAAAACTATATATGGGGGTTATTGCCATGTCCCTTTAAACTTTAAATATTGAATAATTTAAAATGGCGAAACATTTTGCATGACAGATCTTATCCTAATTGTAAAAACAGCATTCCTTCATAAGAAGCAGTTCACATTATTTATTCTGCTGTACATCTAACATACATTTTGCAATCATCTGTAAAGGGTATTTTAAGAGAAACATTTGAGCAAAATGAGTTCACAACAGCCTGTTTTTTGGAGGAGAAAACTGCAGTCTTCTCCAAACACCGCTCATCCTTACATGCATGAGATGTATTCACAGTGCTCAATAAACTACCAGTGACATACGCTGATAAATGTAGTCTTGGACAGTCTCCTGTGGGTGTAAAACTCATCTTTAGCTGCTTGAATAGAAGGGCCGTGAAACTGCCTTCGTTATTTATTAAAGTTCCATTGTTTTTATATATATTTACTGCAGCCTGTCCTGTTCATTGCCATACTTACAGGCTTAATATCAATCTTTCACTATCAGCACAGAAAGTAATTCAGTTTCAGTGCCATGGACCTGAGACTGTGTTTAAATCAGATGAATGAGATCTGTGCAGTTAAATGCAGATTACATATTGAATTGCTTTGGAATTACTAAATACACTATATTTTAAACTACTACAGATCACACTGAGTGCTAAAATAAAATGCCAACGTTTTAGTCCCATAAAGGTGTACTGTGTTAGTTGACTCAAAATTGTTAAATGTTACACAATGCCACAAGCAGGCTAACAGACATGGTAGCATTCTCAGGGGTCTCTGAGGCCAGGAAACCATCCTCTCTTCCACTACCATGAAGGTTTTTTTTTTTCCCCACAGCAAGCTGTAAATATATTTGTGAAGCAAAATGTATACTATATAACTGCAGTAATTAAACTTAAATTTTATATGCTAAAACAATTGCATTTTCATTGATTATAGAGTAGCACAGAAACCCTACCTACTTGTAAGCTGTGGAAATCAATCTCACATCTACAGTTAGAAATTACGCATTTTGTGTTCACTTGAAATTAGCATATTGACAATGAGGTAAATGTGGGGAAAGCCTGAAGAAAAATCAAACCAGCCAGGAGGGTAACAGGCTTTAGTAGTTTCATTATACAGCAAGAAGACAAAAGGCAAAATAAAGGCTTCAAAAAGGAGATGACAGAATGCTATAAGGGAAAAGAAGAGAAAATAAAAAAACATTTTCTTCTGCAATAAAAAAATAAGAGGAACTATGTAAACCAGTAAGCAGAAATACTTAATATTTTCAAGAGGGAAGGCTAATTTATATGCTATTATTGTATAGAAGAAAGGCTAATGAAAGAATTTTTGAACAAACTGGATAAAATGATTGCACCTGATAGTAGGTACTCCACTATTCTAAAATGACTGAAGAGATGCTTACTAACTCATTTAGGTATCATCTTAACAAATCTGCAGAGAAACTTCTGAAAAGGGTGAACATAAAGCAGATGTAGCAAATTAGTTTGACTACATTTTTGGAGCAGTAAGCTAGAGAAAGGCTGAAGTTGCCACATACCTAGATGTTAATGCTGTAGCCGGTGTCACCTGAAACATAAATCTTATAGGTCAGACATGAGGAGAGTCCCCCACACCTTCCCTTTGTTAATTCAAACGGTCATACCTCAAGTCATGTCTCATCAGTTTTTATTAGCTGAATGAAATGTTCATGTATAGACATAAAACCCTAAAAAATGCAGTTTCAAACATATGAGAGACTTCACTCGCACACACCCTCTTTCTTAAATATACTAACTCCATGGTCATACAACAGTGGAGAAAACTGAAAAAGATGACAAAGAAAGTACAGCAGTCTCAGACAAAAAGTAAGACTGTTGACAATAATACAAGTGTATGTATCCACTTTTGATGAAGTTTGACGTAAGAAATGATTTTAAAAAAATTGCTAAAAGCGTGACAGAGAGTATGACAACTGATATAGTAGTTTGGAGGCTTGCTCAGTAGCTCAGCTAAGTAACAGAAAATGGAATCCCATACAC